>NC_090447.1:81851140-82154170 GCF_031143425.1 Pleurodeles waltl | reverse complement strand
TACATCTTCAAGGTACATATATGTGGAGTTAAGTATAGTAAAACTTTGCATACCCATAGAAAATTACCTTCACAATATCTTTGTCCTCGACATACTTGACACTATATTTTGTCCTCGTGATAGTTTTAACTCAATCTTTTGTCCAATCACTGTTAAAAATATAAAAAGCTGCTGCACTGCCCTAGGAGAACAGAGCAGCACAGAGCTGTATTTACTAAATATGTGTTCCTGCTGTTTTCTTCCACAGCGCTGATGCACAAACAGGCTGCCTAGCTCCATGCAAACTCTAGCCTCATAGTTCAAAGGAGTTAGTGCAGTACTTAATTTCGAAATAAAAAGGTGCCGGTGCTCAAAGCCCTCCTCTTAAACACGTGGCTGCTGCAATTAAATGTGTGAACATGGAATACTGAGGTAGTGTAATCCTGAAGCTATCTCGGGCCTCTTCAAACCATTTACAGCCACTCCCTGCCACTTCAGCTCGCTCTAACAGCTTTCTACTTCCTCCCTTTGTGATGCTTTTTCATTTCCTCCGTCTTTCCCATATGTCTTTTGCTCGCAGCAAATGCTTGAGGCAGAAGAATAAGCCTCGGCCCTCAAAAATAAGTGCCGGTGCTCAGCACTGGAAACAACAAGCACAAATTAAGCAATGTGTTTGTGTGATGTCTCCCATGGGTTTTGCTCCGGAAGGCTACCTTTCCAGTACACAATCCCATTCCTAAACAGACTTTTAAACATTTCACATATTTAGTTTGTTCTGTAGAGTGCAGCAGGCATGCGATGTGTGAAATTAAAGGTGAAATATAAAACTTTCACCAACCTCTTCATCTTCCCCCAGGAAATGTTACATTTTTTTAATACAAAACCCAGTTTAACAATTTTAGTAGTTGGGGGCTTTTTGTAAAAAAACAGGGGTTATTGTGCTGAAACGCCCCATTACCACCCATGGAACGCCCCCTTGATGCAAAGAGCTATTTGTGCTTAAAAAGGGTGCTTTTTGATAACAAAGGGGATTATCTGCAAGCCTGTTGCGCCAACGGAGCGTCACTTTTTCCCATAAAGAGTGACGCACCAGCAGCGCGCGGGGCTTGTAAATAAGTCTCAAAGCTTTGCACAGGAAAGTAAAATACCATATCAAGGCTTTGCGCCTCTTTGCGTGATGATGAGGTGGCCCAAAGTCTGGGTAAATCTGCCCCTTGGACTCTTAACAATTGCTGCATGGTGCTATGGAATGCACTATTTTCTTTTGCAGGCAATAAAGAATGTTGTTTTGTGCATTTTACCACTTGGCATTACCTGCAGGAACTTTGAGATGAGCACAACGGGGATGGACATGATTTCTGGACACAACTGCTCCAAATGTGTTTCAGTGGAAGGAGGGAGCAGGTCAAACTGTTATCATCCAAACAATACGTTCCTCTTTTAGTGGGTTAAGAGGTTGTAACATTTCTTGTGTGCTTTAAAAGATACTCAGCTTGCTTTTAGATTCCTGAATTTCCTTGTGCGATTGTGTCACACATATTATTAGTGTGGCCCGAACTATGGATGAGAGTGTCCACCTCAAAGTACCAATGTTTCAATGTCCTCCTGTTAGCGTGTTATATTTCTAGAGCACTGTGTCCCAGTGTTTATCTGTGGACATTTCCCATCTGTCCACTGAGAACGTGGATTGCTTAAAATACAGATGTTTAGCATCTTAGAATTCATATTTCTTTAACTTAGGACAACCCTGGCATCATCATCCATCCTTTCATGATGTTGCAGGCTAACACGTGACTCTGTCTGCTGTTTTATTGTGTCATAATCATGACCTGTACACTTCCCCAGGTTAAGAAATAAAGGGACTACCTATGCAGAGTGTACCTTCCCAAGGACAAAGCAACTGTCCCAGCCTGACTGACATGCTATATAACAACTCATATACCGAGGGCAGATGCTGTGAACACTAGAACTCCACTATTAGAAGACTGAGTGTATTTATTTACTAACTGTTGCACTTTGCTTTATTTCTATTGGTTATGAGCATGTGGACAATGTACAATGTACTAATGTAGTAAATGTATGAATATTTTGTCTAACGCAT
This sequence comes from Pleurodeles waltl, assembly GCF_031143425.1. Taxonomy (NCBI): domain Eukaryota; kingdom Metazoa; phylum Chordata; class Amphibia; order Caudata; family Salamandridae; genus Pleurodeles; species Pleurodeles waltl. The sequence continues at coordinate 82,152,090 of NC_090447.1, read as the reverse complement.
TTTGAAAGGGTCAGTTTCTCAATTTTGGGAGACAGTTCCCCGCTCTCTGAAGTCAAATCGACATTGACTAGAAATCTACTGCATTTTGGTGTATTTCCTATTAAATCTAACGCCTATAGATTATCCTTGATGGCCCAGCTTGAGAATCATTTGTAATTTAATGTAAGTACATCTTAAAAATGAAGATCTTTGTCTGTCGTTCTTTACCAGAAATGCTTTGTTATCGCCCTCAGTACCTTTGCCACTCACCTCAGACACGGGTCCAACAAGGAGCCCCAAAGTCCAGTAGGGACTACACTGCTCCAGGTCTGGTGTTAGTGCACCAGAAGGACATTTATGTATGGGTTCGTGCTTCTAGACCATCCCAGTGTCAGCATGTGATAGGCTAATTATTACAGTGTCCCTACCCCGTCGACCCACAGGAGATTTCTTCGGAGCTTCTAGTGCAGAGAGGAGGCAGACTACCCCCACAGCATGCACCACCAGGAAAACAGTCGAGAAGGCGGCCGGATCAGCATTACAAGGTCGCAGTAGTCGTCTTTGCTACTTTGTTGCAGTTTTGCAGGCTTCCAGAGCAGTCAGCGGTCGATTCCTTGGCAGAAGGTGAAGAGAGAGATGCAGAGGAACTCTGATGAGCTCTTGCATTCGTTATCTAAAGAATTCCCCAAAGCAGAGACCCTAAATAGCCAGAAAAGGAGGTTTGGCTACTTAGGAAGGAGGATAGGCTAGCAACACAGGTAAGAGCCTATCAGAAGGAGTCTCTGACGTCACCTGCTGGCACTGGCCACTCAGAGCAGTCCAGTGTGCCAGCAGCATCTCTGTTTCCAAGATGGCAGAGGTCTGGAGCACACTGGAGGAGCTCTGGGCACCTCCCAGGGGAGGTGCAGGTCAGGGGAGTGGTCACTCCCCTTTCCTTTGTCCAGTTTCGCGCCAGAGCAGGGCTGGGGGATCCCTGAACCGGTGTAGACTGGCTTATGCAGAAATGGGCACCATCTGTGCCCATGAAAGCATTTCCAGAGGCTGGGGGAGGCTACTCCTCCCCAGCCCTGACACCTTTTTCCAAAGGGAGAGGGTGTAACACCCTCTCTCTGAGGAAGTCCTTTGTTCTTCCTTCCTGGGCCAAGCCTGGCTGGACCCCAGGAGGGCAGAAACCTGTCTGAGGGGTTGGCAGCAGCAGCAGCTGCAGTGAAACCCCGGGAAAGGTAGTTTGGCAGTACCCGGGTCTGAGCTAGAGACTTGAGGGATCATGGAATTGTCTCCCCAATGCCATTTGGGGTGACAATTCCATGATCTTAGACATGTTACATGGCCATGTTCGGAGTTACCATTGTGACGCTATACATATGTCGTGACATATGTATAGTGCACGCGTGTAATGGTGTCCCCGCACTCACAAAGTCCAGGGAATTTGCCCAGAACGATGTGGGGGCACTTTGACTAGTGCCAGGGTGCCCACACACTAAGTAACTTAGCACCCAACCTTTACCAGGTAAAGGTTAGACATATAGGTGACTTATAAGTTACTTAAGTGCAGTGGTAAATGGCTGTGAAATAACGTGGCCGTTATTTCACTCAGACTGCAGTGGCAGGCCTGTGTAAGAATTGTCAGAGCTCCCTATGGGTGGCAAAAGAAATGCTGCAGCCCATAGGGATCTCCTGGAACCCCAATACCCTGGGTACCTCAGTACCATATACTAGGGAATTATAAGGGTGTTCCAGTATGCCAATCTGAATTGGTGAAATTGGTCACTAGCCTGTTAGTGACAATTTGTAAAGAGAGAGCATAACCACTGAGGTTCTGGTTAGCAGAGCCTCAGTGAGACAGTTAGGCATCACACAGGGAACACATACATATAGGTCACAAACTTATGAGCACTGGGGTCCTGGCTACCAGGGTCTCAGTGACACATAACAAACATACTGAAAACATAGGGTTTTCACTATGAGCACTGGGCCCTGGCTAGCAGGATCCCAGTGAGACAGTGAAAACACCCTGACATACACTCACAAACAGGCCAAAAGCGGGGGTAACAAGGCTAGAAAGAGGCTACTTTCTCACACCCAGTATCAGTGTCCCAGTATGAGTGTGTCCCAGTATCAGTGTCCCAGTATGACTGTGTCCCAGTAACAGTGTGTCAGTGTGCAGTGTGAGTGTGTCCCAGTATCAATGTGTCAGTTTCCCAGTGTGTGTCCCAGTATCAGTGTGTCAGTGTCCCGGTGGGAGTATGTCCCAGTATCACTGTGTTGATCTCCCAGTATGAGTGTGTCCCAGTATCAGCATGTCTATTTCCCATTATCAACCTGTCAATGTCCCAGTGTGATTGTGTCCCATTATCAGTGTGTCAGTTTCCCAATGTGTCCCAGTATCAGCGTGTCAGTGTCCCAGTATTAGTGTGTCCCAGTATCAGTGTGTCAGTGTGCCTGTGTGTGTCCCAGTATCAGTTATCAGTGTGTCATTGTCCCAGTGTGAGTGTCCCATTGTCCCAGTATCAGTGTATCGATGTCCCAGTATGTGTGTCAAAGTATCAGTGTCCCAGTATGAGTGTGTCCCAGTATCAGTGTGTCAGTGTCCCAGTATGACTGTGTCCCAGTAACAGTGTGACAGTGTGCCAGTATGAGTGTATCCCAGTAACAGTGTGTCAGTTTCCCAGTGTGAGTATGTCCCATTATCACTGTGTCGATGTCCCAGCATGAGTGTGTCCCAGTATCAGCATGTCGATTTCCCAGTATCAACGTGTCAATGTCCCAGTGTGACTGTGTCCCATTATGAGTCTGTCAGTTTCCCAGTATGTGCGTCCCAGTAACAGTGTGTCAGTGTCCCAGTATCAGGGTGTCAGTGTCCCAGTATCAGTGTGTCGATGTCCCAGTATCAGTGTCCTCCAGTGTCAGCGTGTCAGTATCCCAGTATGACTGTTTCCCAGTATCAGTGTGTCAGTATCCCTGTGTGTGTCCCAGTATCAGTTATCAGTGTGTCAGTGGCCCAGTGAGTGTCCCATTGTCCCAGTATCAGTGTATCGATGTCCCAGTATGTGTGTCACAGTATCAGTGTGTCAGTGTCCCAGTATGACTGTGTCCCAGTAACAGTGTGCCAGTGTGTGTGTGTCCCAGTATCAGTGTGTCAGTTTCCCAGTGTGTGTCCCAGTATGAGTGTGTCAGTGTCCCAGTGTGAGTATGTCCCAGTACCACTGTGTTGATGTCCCAGTATGTGTGTCCCAGTATCAGTATGTCAATTTCCCAGTATCAACGTGTCAATGTCCCAGTGTGACTGTGTCCTAGTATCAGTGTGTCAATGTCCCAGTGTGACTGTGTCCCAGTTTCAGTGTGTCAGTTTCCCAGTGTGTGTCCCAGTATGAGTGTGTCAGTGTCCCAGTATGAGTGTGTCCCAGTAACTGTGTCAGTGTCCCAGTATGAGTGTGTCCCAGTATCAGGGTGTCAGTGTCCCAGTATCAGTGTGGATGTCCCAGTATCAGTGTGTCAGTATCCCAGTATGACTGTGTGTCAGTATCAGTGTCCCTGTATGTGTCCCAGTATCAATTATCAGTGTGTCAGTGTCCCAGTGTAAGTGTCCCATTGTCCCAGTATTCAGTGTATCGATGTCCCAGTATGTGTGTCACAGTATCAGTGTCCCAGTATGAGTGTGTCTCAGTATCAGTGTGTCAGTGTCCCAGTATGACTGTGTCCCAGTAACAGTGTGTCAGTGTGCCAGTGTGAGTGTGTCCCAGTATCAGTGTGTCAGTGTCCCAGTGTGAGTATGTCTGTCAGGGAGACCAGATCCTCGGGGCCTGCGCATGTTCCCAACATGTCCACCACTAGACAGCTCCAAAACTCCAATAGATATAACCACAGAGCCTGGGAGAGTCCAAGTGGGGGAAAAGGGGATTAGGTAGGGAACAGCTGAGAAGGAGACCTGTAGGAAGCAAGAGGTTAAACAACACAATGTCAAGATAATGATCACATTGACTTTCAATAGACCATGGTTCTGAGAGTTCTTATACTGTAATCATGGATAACCTAAGAAATGACTATAACTAGACCTCAAGAAATCTAGGTACCTGGAAAAATCAAGAATGGGTTAATACAATGTTTCATATGAGCTTTTCAGGAAATATCACATACTGTCTAGAATACAAGAACCTTCATCAATAATGTATCAGAATAAACATTGCATTATTACATGAGGACCAAAGGCTATCTGAACATTCCCTGAAAACAACAGGGACTGTACTAGGAACTTAATATGCACAAAGAATGTCGCACTTTGAAATAAGCGTTTTCAAAAGAAATCCAAAAACTCAGGATAAATGTGTGCACCTCAACAAAACACGGCACACCAAGATTTCAATGCTATGAAAAGATCACGTGCTCAGCCGATCTGAAATTCGAGAGTTTACTGCCTGGAATGAATCACGCACCTTGCTGCCAATTCGTAATGCACAATGCAAAAGTCATGTAATGATCGCGCACACTGCTGATCTAAATGCCAAGAGTTTTATGCCAGAAAAGGAATCGCGCACACTGTTGCCGATTCGAACAAGAATATGCAAATGCCATGAAATGATCGCGCACACTGTTGCCGATCTGAATGCCACGGGTTAAATGCCAGAAATGAATTGTGCACACTGAGGATTCGAACAGGGCAAATGCCCTGAAATGATCACGCACACTGGGGCAGATCTGAATGCCACGGGTTAAATGCCAGAAATGAATCGAGCACTTTGCCGATTCGACCCAGAATATGCAAATGCCATGAAATGATCACGCACACTGTTGCCGATCAGAATGCCTAGGATTATATGCCAGAAATTGATCGAGCACTCTGCCGATTCAAACAAGAATATGCAAATGCCATGAAAACACACTCACGCACACCAAGAGTTTCACAACTAGGCCCAAAACTCAAAAGTCTTTGAAAACGGGGGTCGGGTGCCCAGCCCGACCTCCGCCTTACCGCCCTGCTCAAGGATCACCAATATAATGAGGGCAGGCCTGGAATATCAAAGTAGGACTCCAGGAACAGGAGATCAGGAAGTTGCTGCTACTCTGCACCGGGACCTCTGAATAGTGAGCAGGTGGAGCCGGGCTGGCTCCCTTATATAGAGTCAAGCCCAACCCACAAACCACACCCAGTCATGCTGCAGGGAAAGCTTCTAGAAGGTCCTAGAAAGGGACCACACCCTGACACACTCAGTAAGCCTGCAGCAATACCTTGCAAATGAACAGTTATTTCAAACATCATTAATAGAGTTTTTCAAGATTAAACTCTGCAATGCAAAAGGTTAACAGACTGCATATAAACACAATGCATGAATTATGCTCTTGCATAAAGACTGGGTTTTTGCATTTTTGGCGCCCGTAGAGCGCGCACTGTCCTGATATTGACAATGTACCAATATCACTGTGTTGATGTCCCAGTATGAGTGTGTCCCAGTATCAGCATGTCGATTTCCCAGTATCACCGTGTCAATGTCCCAGTGTGACTGTGTCCCAGTATCAGTGTGTCAGTGTCCCAGTATCAGTGTGTCAGTGTCCCAGTATCAGTGTGTTCCAGTATCAGTGTGTTGATGTCCCAGTGTGTGTGTGTGTGTGGTGTCACCCAATATCAGTGTGTCGATGTGCCAGCGGGAGTGTGCCCTAATATCAGTGTATCAGTGTCCCATTGTTAATGTGCAGCAGTGCCAGAGCAGTGTGTCCCGATGTCAGTCTGACCCAGTCAGTGCTTAATTTGTGCTTGTTGTTTCCGGTGCTGAGCACCGGCACTTATTTTTGAGGACCGGGCTTATTTTTCTGCCTCAAGCAAAAGACACATATGGGAAAGATGGAGGAAGAGAAAAACAACAAAGCGTAGCAAAGGGAGAAAGTAGAAAGCTGCAAGAGTGAGCTGAAGGGGCAGGGAGTGGCTTTATATGAATTGAGGAGGCCCGAGATGGTTTCAGGATTACGCTGCCCCAGTATTCCGTGTTTAAACATTTAATTGCAGCAGCCGCGAGTTTGAGGAGGGCTTTCGGCACCAGCACCTTTTTATTTACAAATTAAGCACTGGACCCAGTACTCCTGTCGTCCTTCCAAGGTACCACCCTGGGAGTATGGCAGTGTCACTGAGGTCCAGCCCTAATGTCAGTATGTCCCAGTGTCAAAGTTGATATGGCTGATTCCAGATGTTGGTGCACAGGTATTCAGGTCTCAGTGTTGACCCAGCACGTACTTTGGTCCTCCTTACAAGTGTCCCTGCCAGGGATACTTTATTTATTAGCCCTGGTGAATGGTGATACCCCTAGGACTAGTAGTTAACAAAGGTTTAAATAATTCCAATCACATGTTCCCTCATTCAATTGGGGAATAACATGCAGATTGTGATGTGGTATCACCAAACTCCACATTCTTGGGTTTACCGGGCATTTGTGTACCTGTTAAATTTCGGCAGGTTTGAGCTGCAGCGATTTAACTCCAGTGTTGGAAAACTCTGACTAATTTATAATTCCAGACACTGGCAAAAAATGTGTTGGCACACAGGCTGGGATTTACTAGTCCATTCCTAACGAGGGCCTATGTCCTCTTCAGTAATCCTTTTTGCTGCGGTCCCACAGTATCCTCCTATTGAGGTCAACGTTATAAATTGTAACCCTTTAGGACAATATATTTACAAATGATATTTAGTGCATGATCTCTAGATATCACATTAAAGAACTGTAAATCCTATTTCATTACAAGACCCGAGGCTACAATTATGCATTATTCCTTTAATGCCACTCCACGCTGCACTTGAAAGCACTTAAGATCATGAAGAAACATTCCAGAATAGAACATTCAGAACATATAATGAGTCCAAGTAGACAACATTCTGCCTCTTTGAAATGCTGCTCCTGGCAGATAAGTATCATTTGACTTTTGCTGAGCCTAATAGTGTTGTTTGCTTTGAACTGATTCTTTCATCCAGCTTCCAATTTATGGAACCCACTAGTATAATGTTGCCTTATTAACCCTAAGATTTGAATGTTTATAAGGTTAAGTTTGAATGTTTAGTTATAGGGCCTCATTAATGATTAAATATTACCAAATATTACAGATTTTAGTTAACTTGGAATGTCTTAGTGAGCGAGGCACGCACACTCACTTTCGTCTAACCTTGTACTATCGCTACCTTGGGTTCTGGCGAAATCATGCCAGTGAGTGCGGTCAAGCTCTGAAGTGCCCGACTCTGACGGTTGCTGCTGAGAGAGCGTAGCTTATATAATCTATATTAACATAAAATGTTTATGAATTAAGATGTGATACTGCTGCATAGAAACTATAATAACAGCAATCTTGCTTAAACGTGCGCTTGATTTATGACCACGAAGAGTGGCCACCAATGTATATGCAAACTAATAATGATGATCAAAATGTTTATGTTACTTTCAAATGAGCTTATACTAACATTTGCGTTATTAAATCTGTATTGAAAACCTCATAGGCCTTAATGTAGCATGAGCTGCAGCTTAGCTGTTTGGCTCTCATATTAAATGCATTTTTCTATTTTTCAGTGTGCTGACTCACAAGGGGCCATGACCCTGTTTGTTCTTTTTCTTCAAACTTGGAAGATAAATGTAACCATGTAGATCCGTTTCCCAATGCTTCTCATTGTCTTGAAAACTAAATGTTATAAATGAATTGAAACAGTGTAGATTTATGTAATGTACAAGGTCATTCAAACCGGTGAAGACAATGGAACTGCTGACCAAAAGATGTGCAAAGAATTACAAAGGGATGAAGTCACACCGGACGTGCCACCTCTGAAGACGTCAATTATGAAGACCAATCAAAGACTTGTAAACCAATATGGGGTGAAGATTAGGATTACCTAATGTTTAATTTGATAGGTTAAAGATAGTGGGGTATAGCAAATCTACAATAGAATTTTGGGGGAATGTACTACGAAAAAGGGATAAAAACCCATGTCATGAGAAGTCGTTTAGAATTAGGTAAAGAATGCTTTTGATTTTATCCAGAAACTCTGTCACTCTGTCTGGTGACTTGAGATTTTATTAAAACCATCCTCATCCTTAGATTGCCCATTTTACACTTTACCTCCTTATGAGGGAAGTGCCCTTTTTGCCCCAGAACGGAGTCCTGACTGATGGCGATTTGACTGATGTCCTGGAGACGAAGACTGAACCTGTGCGCTGACCTAATCCTTGGAGGGTAATTATGACAATGCATTTGTGATTTGTCTGTTTGCTTTTCCTTTCTAGGTACCAACTGCTTGCTTTTGACAGAGTCCATAACTAGATGTTTTCCAAATTGGTGTTTTAAATTGTTTTGCATGGAGCCCAACAGGCTAATGCTAATCAGTGGTTAGGACAGGTGTTCACCAAACTGACGCAATAGACAAACGACCAAGACTATGCTTTGTTGAACTGACGCAATATTGATACTCTACCAATCTTGATCTATGTTCATGCAGTGTTATGTTCTAATGTTTGTGATTCTTGCTTTAATGAAAACTTATCAAAGTTGCCATATTGTGACTATGCTATTATGTTTCTTGGTTTTGAGGTTAACGCATCTGCTCTTAGATTGTGACTAATAGGGAATAAAACTCATAAAATTCTACTACACTGGTGTTGTTATTCATGGCTGCAAGGTCATGGTAGAGTTTTGAATTGATTAATGACTTTGACTAAAGTGAAATGCATTGTTGTGATAGATATTGATGACATTATTGATATATTGATTGATATATTGATTAGCTATCTCATCCTACGGTATCTCTCAACTGGGTCAAAAGATTCATTGGCCTAAAACGACTCCTGATGTGTAATAAAATATCATAAAAGGACGCGTTAACACTGCGAAGGCAGACTCCAGTTGTCACTTTCAAACCTTATGACCGCGGGAATAGCAGCCTCTGCCAATTTACGCTGCCTGCTTCCTTTTCCCAGCAGAGCCCTGTCTGCGCTGTAGGCGGCATTCAACTGACACATCCCTCTTGGTGGTGACGCGTCATTCGGCATTAGAGAAATTGCATGGGCAAAAGCCCTTTTCTGAACATGCCACTATTTTCCTTTGGTTTCCATACACAGGTTACCGGGGTGGCTCATGGGTACGCTGTGACTAGTCACATTCTGTCAGTTGACAGTTACAGTATCCCATCAGCTCTTCCTGCGACACTACAGTTTTTCATCATAGTCCTGTCATTTACTGAGATCTTATCTGCGTAGAGCTCTCCTTATTATTAGATTTTCATAACATTGTTATTTTTAATATAGTCTATTCTATATTTTTTGCCTCACCAGACTATCATGATTCTCATATTATTATTATACACCATTTAATATTATCTGGCTTAAGACTATCATGTCTAGTCAAGAAGGTGAATGTTCTGGGATATCTCAACTAGGATATGAGGAAAAGATTAATCCAGCACTTGTAGTCGAGAGACCATTGATGAAGTGTTGATTATGAAGAGATCCCATAAGGAAGGAGACAATGGATCCTCGTCAGATGAAAACTCCGCTAAAAATAATAAAGGGGAAAAAAGAAAGTCCAAACATCTTGAAAAAGGTATTATACCTAGCAAAAAAATGTGTGGCCCGAGCACCTCGAGGTTAATGGGATGTCCTAGCACCTCAAAGAGGAAGGGAGGTCTAAGCCCCTCACAAACTATGGGTCTCCCAAGCGGCACAAAAATGAAAGGAGTCCTATGCGACACACAGGAATCAGAGGACCAAAGGGGCATACAAAGAGTTGATGTGGGGGAAGTAGACCCTGATGATGAATCCCCTATTGATGAATACATCTTTGATCTTAACCATGGTAATCTTGCTGAAGACTATCTCTTCATGAATAATGACACCTCCTCTTCCTCCAAGTAGTCGTTACAGACCCCCCTAGGGGACAAAGTGTTCTCCCTAGATAATATCAAACACCCCCGGAGTGCAGAGAGGTATCCCCTAGAGCATGTGGCCAAATTCATTAACAAATGGATTAGAAACCTACATGAAAAGGGAGCGAGAAACCTTCTAAGAGCTGAATGCTTAAGACCTGTCATACCTTGTCTTACACCCAACCTAGACCCAGAGCTCATCACCTTTTTTAGATTCAAACTGGGCCGAGCCCTCAGAAAGGGCCTTGAGAGGTCCCTCAAATCATTTCAGGATTGCCTTCTTCACATGGTTGGGCCTCTCATGAGAATTATCGATTTTGGGGAAGAGGCACACACCAATGGCCTCCCATTGGATATTGACCTCCTCAGGGGATGGAGCCAAAGGGCTGTGGTCCTACTCGGAAATGCGAATGCCAGCATTAATACCGAAAGGCAAAGACTCATACATATGAAAATAAATCAGAAACTGGGAGACCTTGCAGAAAAAGAAGCCTCCCAAAATCCCAAGGGGCTCCTCTTCAGTGAAGATATGATTAAAACACTCAGCTAATATTTGGCAACATTTACAGCGTTAGACAAAGCGCAGTAGAATATGTGCAAGGTTTTCAACGTGGGTGTGTTTGTTCGAGCTTGCAGAAGGGGACTCTCTGCCGGTCACTGCTCACAGAGGCCCCACTTTTCAAACTACAGATCCCCCAGAGGTTACAGCAGAGGCTACCAGGCCAGAGCAAACACAAGTTTCTACCTCAGTAAGGACTTACACTTTATGGCAGACCCCCTAGATCAGAGGGACAAAGCTTAACAGGATATCAAAGTGAGTACCATGGTCTCTCCTCTTTCTTCTTCTCTGGTAAGAGTGGGAGGACGCTCCAGACTTTTTTCCCAAAACTGGTAAATAATTACTCAGGATCCTTTGCTTCTGGAAACTGTCAGAGGGCTCAAAATAGAATTTTGGAAAGAGCCGGTTCAGGTATTGTCCCCAAGGGAAAGAAACATATCTTCCAATCAACAACAGATTGTAGACGAACAGATAAAAACACTACTCCACAAGGAAGCCATCCTTCATGTCACTTTAGATTGAAAGGTTTTCATAAGTATTTTTTCCTAGTGGAAAAAATGGAGTTGGTGTGGAGACCTGTGATAAACCTGAAAGATCAGAACAGATTCATAGGTTAGAGGCATTTTTAAATGGAAGGACTCCATCTGTTAAGAGATATGTTGCTGCAGAAGGATTGGCTAGTGAAGTTAGATCTCAAGATGCTTATTTATCATTCCCATGGGCAGTGTTCATCAACCCTACCTTCTAGGTACCTGGCAGGGCCAGCTTTATCAGTTCCAAGTGCTCCCTTTTGGCCTTTCATAAGCACCATGATGCTTCATGAAGCACATTGGGGCTGTAGCTTCCTACCTCAGGGAAAGAGGCTTACAGATGATTGTGTGTTTGAACGGCATACTTATCATGTCTCAATGCAGAAATTAGATTTTCAAAGACCTGTATTCTGTTATGTCTGTCGGTGAGTTTAGGTTTTATCATAAACAAGGAGAAATCCATCCTTACCCGATCCAGGTCCCTAGAGTTCTTCAGTTTGACTATAGATACTGTGAAGCTAGTTCTACTATTTCCCTTGAAGAAGATTGCCAAAATTTGAAAAAAATAAGATATGTTCTGAAACGAGAGACATTATCTCTGAAGGGAACTAGCCAGACTACTGGGCCTTTTGTCATCCTCTGTTCAGGCAATCTTTCCAGGCCCCCTACACTATCATGCCCTGCAGAGAAAAAAAGTGAAAGCCCTTCCGGAAGGATTATGGTATGGAGACAAGGTGTCTCTTGATGAGGAAGCAAGATCAGAATTGTGTTGGTGGTTGGAGAAGCTAGACGCCTGGAATGGCAGGGTGATCTCCGGTTGTTCCCCAGTCTTTGTCTTGGAGTCTGATGCAAGCCTAGCCACCTGAGGTGCACGCTTAGGTCCTCAGGAGACTAGTTGTTTATGGTCTCAGGTAGAGAAAATTAATCATATAAATTATTTAGAACTGACCGCAGGACTTTATGCTCTTATGAGTTTCATGCAATGTTTGCAAGGCAGAGCAGTCTTGTAAAAACAGACCATGTTTCTGCAGCTAAATATATAAATCACTTAGGTGATACAAGGTTGCTAGATCCGTCAATTAGCAAAGAAACCTTGGTTATTTTGTTTGGAACATAAGATCGACCGCAAGGCAGAATGCTTGCCTCCGACAGCAAACTTTACTGGAGATTGGAATTCAAGGTTTTTACGAGATTTCAGCGACTGGAAGCTGAACAAATATTGTTTCAGGAAGCTGCCTCAGGGTTGGGGCCCTTGGAGCTAGACCTCTTTGCGAGCAGGCTGACATCTCAACAGAAGAGATACTTCAGTAGGGTGCCAGATCCGAGCACCCTATCGGTGAACGCATTTCTGCAGACCTGGAAATGGACCAACGCATATGCGTTTCCTCCGTTTTCCATGCTTTCCAGAGTTCTCCAAAAGGTGAGGCATGGGAGTTGTTAACTTGTTTTAATACCTCCATTTTGGGTTTCCAATGACCCTGGAACTGGCTTGTGACACCCTCTTCTTTCCAAGGCCTTTTACTAAACACAGATAGAGAGGAACACCCTCTGGTGTTGAATGGAACTTAAAACCTTCTTGTCTGGACAGTATTAGAGAGATGTCAGGCCTTTCGGGAAGAGATGAGGAACTTCTGGAGGAGTCCTGAGCTTCAGGTACTCACTGCAGATATAGAGGAATCTGGAGGTCATGGGTACATTGGTGCTTGGAAAGGGAGCTGGATTCCGTGGAGTCACTTATAGTGGAGGTAGTTAACTTTCTTGCATAACAGTTTGATAGGGGCGTTAGTTATAGAATCTTAAATTGCTACAGGTCCACAATTTCTGCAGGACATAGGGGGTTATTCTAACTTTGGAGGAGGTGTTAATCCGTCCCAAAAGTGACGGAAAAGTGACGGATTTACCACCAGCCGTATTACGAGTCCATTATATCCTATGGAACTCGTAATACGGCTGGTGGTATATACGTCACTTTACCGTCACTTTTGGGACGGATTAACACCTCCTCCAAAGTTAGAATAACCCCCATAGTCTGGTCAATGGCAGGACAGTAGGAAAGAATGTATTAGTTTGTAGAGTTCTTAAAAACATCAGGCTGAGGAGACCCCCTAGAGCTAGGTATGATTCTCTATGGGATGTTAATTTAGTCCTTTCTATGTTTACCTGTTGGCCTGTTAACAGATATTTGGATTCAAACAGACTTTCTATGAAGCTAGCTGTAGTAGTGTGTTAAACCTAGTAACGTGTGAATTCTAATTTGGAAGATGATGGCCCCCAAGCATTCCATGTTCTAGGTGTACAGAGGTAGGTAATTGAATGTTTGAGGGTTTTTAGCGGGCGTTGGAACTGACAACTTGTATGTATATTTTCCGTTCCAATAAACAAGGAGTTAAACTATCAGATGGTGTTTATTTGGAGATATACTGTGATACTACACTGGCCTCTTTATTTAGAATTTTTGTCATTGAGTGTCTTACGTCAAAGCATTGGAGGTAAGTAACAGATTCTATGAGAGTTTTGGAGTGACCTTTGAGATTACTAGAAAAACAAAACTATATCTGATACCATATTTTATCCAAGATTTGACTCAAGAATGAGTGAATTTCGCATTGATGGTACTGACCAACTATTGATTTCCTTTGTCAAACCTTTCAAAGCAGTTACCACAGCTACGATTGCTTGATGGGTGAAATGGACTATACATTCTGCTGATGTTGAGTTATAAAAATTTCAGGCATGTTCTATGAGAGGGGCAATGGCTAGCCTATCCTTTTTTAAAGGTGTCAGATTTGAAGATATTTTAAGAGCATCTGATTGGTCTAATGCTTCTACATTCACTAAGCATTATTGCAAACCAATCAAACACATTTCTGATGTGGTATTGAGGGGCTACCAACATGCTTAATGGTAGCCGCCGGTCTTGTAATGAAATAGCGATTCTCCAAATTACATATAAACAGAATCTGAATTTCATTAAAGACTCAGAGGCTAACGTTATCCCACCCTGAATTGCATCCCTCCAAACACCTACACTGTGTGATGCCTCAAAATGGTGGCTACAAATGACTTCAGAGGAGGAAAATTGGTTGAGAGGCTCCAGAGTGGACCGAAGAGCTAAAGTGCATGTGCAGAAAGCAGTACTGCATGAATAACAGCTAAAAAATACAAAACATCCTCTAATTTTGTAAAAAGTAAAATCAAACTACTGAAATGCCCCAGTGCTAAAAGATTAAAAAGCAATCCCCCAAAGTGTTAATCTGAAGTAAATCTACATGTGTAAACTTAAACCCTCATTACAAGTTTGGTGGGCGGCGGATGCCACCCGCCAAACTCTTCCTGCCTTCAGATCGCCTGTACGGCCTGAACCCGCCGGCCCTATTAGGAGTTCATCGCAGGGCCGGCGGAAGGAAACAGGCTCTTAATGGACAATGTGCAGCAGCACCCGTTGCGCATTCCACAGCCCGTAATTCGGGCGGTGGAATGTGCAATTGGGCTGTGCATGGGGGCCCCTGCACTGCCCATGGCAAGTGCATGGACAGTGCAGGAGCCCCCAGGGGCCCCCCGACACCCCCATTCCGCCAGCCTTTCCATGGCAGTGTAAACCACCATGGAATGGCTGGTGGTATGGGGACTCGTAATCCCCAGGAAAGCTCTGCAAGCAGCGCTGCCCGAGAGGATGAACACCACCGGAACCGCCAGGCTGCCAGCTTGCGGCAGCCTGGCGGTGTCAGTGGTCCGACTGTGGTGGCTCTGTCACCGTCATATTGTGGCGGTCCCACCGCCAGCCTGTTAGCAGTGGGACCGCCAGACTCGTAATGAGGGCCTTAATCTTCAACTTTTGAGTAGCTTTACAACTTTTGGCTATTCACCATTTAAGAATATAAAGTTACTCAAAAATGTAGACTTACATGTTCCCACCCCTTAAAACAGAGAGTGGAGTCAGTAAAAAAACATCAAATAAGACAGAACAATTGCTACCAGTAGTGATTCTACCACCATATTTGACATTCCATATACTCAGGTTAGCTGTCTACAATTGGGGTCTGCTTGGTAAAGTATAGGGAAAAGTTTAAAAGTGTATTCAGCTTTTTAAAAATAGTAAAAATATATTTTTCTTAAATATTCATGTTAATTTTATACATGCACTTTAAAGTAGAATAATATAATAAAATATTACTACAGTAATAACACATTTTTAAATGAAACATTTAAATATTTTGAATATAGTAAAGTAAGATAAAGGGCCTGATACCACCTGCCGTATTACAAGTCCATTATATCCTATGGAACTCGTAATATAGTGGGCAGGATATCCGTCACATTCGGGACGGATTTACACCCTCCTCCAAAGTCGTAATCAGGCCCAAAATGATTTAGCTGTTAAGTTTAAATTAAGAAACTAGTAAACTAAAGAAATTTAATTTTATAATGTATGACACATTATTAAAAGTGATCTTTAGATTTCTTTAAATGTTATTTAATTTGTAATATAAATGTTACATTAAGTTCTAAAAAAAAAGATTATTGAAAATAATCTAAAATAAAGCATTTGTTTTATTTACAGATATTTTTAACATTAAATGTATTTATATTTTTTAAACAGTTTAAATAACTAAGTGCATTTTAGCATTACGTCCTAGGGATTTTATTTTAAGTACCTACCTCCATTTATTTCCCTTTGGGATGGTGCTGCAATACCAGTGGTTGGCCATGTGTGGTGCTGGACCTGCTCCAGCTCTGAGCTGGGGTAAATGTACACCTGTTTAACGTTCTGTTTGGCAACAGTAACTATAGAAGGGTTGTTAGTGAATAGCAATTGGTTTACTGTTTTGTGGGTGAGTGCATGTCCCTCCTTAAACACCTTCTACACCTCCTATAACTCCTCCCCTTTAGTAGTAAGAATTCCACATTTTCTAGCCATAACCTATTGCCCCTCCTAAATTTACTATTAAAATGTACACTTAGGGATCTCTGCAGTCAGGGCAGAGATCTCTGCACATAAATAATAGGACTTGGGGGCATACACCTCTGAACTTAGATATGTGGAAAGTAGTTTGTAATGCCTTTGTAATACTATTGTTGTACTATTAAATGTACTACAAAGTGCAGATTGTGAATGGGCCCTGATGATGTTATCTAACTATATTTTCTACAAACAGTCCCAAAATATACAAAAGACATGGAAAACTTTGGAACATTTTAAAGAAAAACCCGCTTTCAGTGATCAATGTGTATAGGCGAAGTACCGGCTCGTAAGGGATGCTGTATTCATAATTTGAAAGTAAGAAAACTACAACCTAACTAGATTTCATGCTTAGGTTTTTCAGAATGAGGCCTTAACCCTGATCATAAAATGCAATGTTCCTTGGCACTAATAATGTAGTGGTCCCTGAAAAAGATAAATTAGCATCCTAAGTTAAGTTCTAGAGCTATAAAGTGTTATAGACATTTATTGAACAAGATGCTTTTTTGTTTGTGTAAGTATTGCTTCGATTAATCATCTCAATGGGACCTTGTCTTCTATTAGTAATTCCCATGCCTGCATTTAGCTTCATCCAGAGAGTCAGCAATTGGCATTCAAGTAATCTGTTTCCCAGAAATGAGGCAACAGATCAACACATATATGGTTCCCTTGTTTGTTTTTAGCATATGGCTCCTTGAAGTATCTTGTGTGAATGTGTAGTATGGACATGATACAGTGTGGTGCTAAGAGTCCGAGCAGAAGAAACTCATGCTTAGTGACCAAAAACAAGCAAGAACATCTGTTTTAGTTTATTGCCTGTCTCTGCAGAGCTTGACAAAGAAAATGACACTGCCCTGCAAGGGCTTGCACTCTCTTCGAATGAAGTGCAAAGCACTAGTTGTTTGCTCATTAATGTGCCCAAATATTTTGAAGAGTAGAGAAAAATAATATATGCTGTCTTGTGGGTACCACCATGTCCTCACATTGCTTGACAAAGAAACCATTGGGACAGTTAAATCTGAACATTCTGTATTGTGTTCTGTTTCATCCTCCAGGAGGATTTGAGGACATTTCACCAGAGGGTAAACACCGACACACTCTTGACACCAGCTTGCCCTGCGTGACCCCCCCTGTTCACCACCCTTGACCAAGAGCAATCCACCACCTCCAACTGTAGCACTTTTTAACTGGGCACTGCAGTGCACCATTCAGTAGGAAATATAGTACTATTTCCTGCTGACTGTGATTGTTCCACAATACTAAAGTTTGTACCTCCACACCCCATTGTCAGTGTGTACATTTCCCTATGTCAGAGTCTGAGGTTTCTTACTCCACTGTCAGTGGGGCTCTTTTCCATTGTCAGTGTTCCTCTGTTTAGAGTTTTTGTCTATTTGTCTCTATGTGTGTGTCCCAGCATAACTTTGCCCCTACCCAAATGTTACAGTGTCTCATATCTACCACTTATTTGGTTTCATGACGCATCTGCAGGAACATTTAAGGGTGCCTGACAGGAGTACATACTTGGATAAGTCACAATATTACTGGCAAGGTAGGCGTTCTAGTTGGGGAAGCACCCTATCTGGCCCTCCGGTTGGTGGGTGACAGAAATGGGGCCCACTTCAATGCCGCTATACGCTGTTTCTCTTTCTCTCTTACTCAGTTAACCAAGATTTCATTCTCCTGTTTCTTTTACATCATTTTCTGTCTCATGCAGGTCATCAAACGCTATTCATTCGTCCTTGCCTCAACTACTGCAATTGATTCTATCTGGGACTTCCACTCTGTTTGATGGTCCATCTTCCAAGAATTCAATGCAGAGCCAATCTTTCCCTCTTCAGCCTTTACCGTTACTTCACATGAACCCTTTCATGCCCTTCCTTCGCTGGATTCCATTCTCTAAACATTTAAACAAGTGGTTCTTAACCTTTAAACTTCTGTGGACACCCACTGATTTACTATTGGAAAAGAGTGACCCCTACAGAATTAGTTTCTCCACTTTTAGCCTCAAAACAATACATACAAACACATCACAAAAATAAACAAAATATGACATTTTACATTACTTTATTTAATCCACAATCAAAAAAGACAAAATCTTAAATGTAAATTTATTGGGAATATTGGAGCTTTATTTCTGGTTAATGAAGCAATATGCTATACTCTAGCAAATCACTTTTTGCTCCTAATGTATGCTCTCTTTTTGTCAGTGCAATACCAGTGATTTAGTTTAGGCCATCAATCGTCCATACTAGACTCTATTTGCTGAATTTGCACTGCTCCCACAAATCAAGTTAAGGATGCCAACTTAATTTTTAGCCTCCAAATGTAAACTTCTTCACACTTACAGGGTGTTTAAAAATGTACAAGTTTGCTTCTAATGTACATATAGTTTTTTAACCTGCTAATATTATTTAGTCATGTAATCTATTGCAGACCCCTGAGAAGAAGTGACGGATCTCTAAATATCCAGGGACCAGAGTTTATGTATGGTTGGTTTAAATTTTTACATTTTTCCGGTTGGTTATTCAGGCCTGCCTTCAATCTGGTGGTAAATGCTTGCAATCTAACTTTAATTATTACACCCCTTCTCCACTGCTTAAATCATTGAGGCAAGCCTGGAAGTTCCTTCGGGTCAAGGATTACAGACGACTCTATCTCTGTTTTAGCTGCTAGACACAAGTAACTGCATCATCAAGCCTTTCCTGTGTTAATTATCTGCCTTTCCCCCTAAATTTAAGCCCTAGATTTTACATATCTAGTTAGGAGAGCCCAGCATTTCCATGATGCTGGGATAAGCCATGAGTGATCTTACACTATATAAGAGCCTTCTAGGATAGTGACACAGTGGCAGTGTGTGGGTTTGTTAATTTTTGGTCTGTGTGATCAGGTCATGATAGCAATCCTTTACCTCTGTTTGCTTCAGTGTTATTATGAACCTGCCATACTGTTGATGATTAAGTCTCCCTGTTTCAGTTGGTGTTTGGTTGTGTCCCAGTGAGTTTCTCTTTATACTCATTCACAGTTCAGTGTATGCCAACTAAGTCCTGTTTTAGAAATAAGAATCAACCACAATATTTGTGTCTTTAAAGGAAGCTGCAGTTTAAGAGAATATACCTTCTACTAACTTGAGATTTCTCTGGAGTAGTAGTTTATGTCCCGATGAGTGTTGTATGATTGATTGATTGCTTGTATTACTTTCTGATTTATTTTTAAAATTGTACCATTGGATGTAGGTGGAGGTCCCAAACAACTTGCTGATTATCCTCCTTCCAGCAAACTTGCAGTTTTTTACTGTTCCTCTTGCCTCTGTCCACCATCTTGGGGGCTTGATCTTCCAGTGCTGTATTACAAGTGGAACGTTTGCATTCTAGTGCTGCCGGACACATGTGTAGTCCTCCCGTGCACTATATATATCTTGAATTCATGTTTGCCTATGACAAGCTCATCTGCACCTGCCTACCCACTAGCTAGGTACAGAACAGTACATGCTGTGGTTTGGCATCTCAGGTATTGCACGTGAGAAGAAACTTAATTTTTGCTTGTCATTATTCGGCATCTTGAAGTCTATCCTTAGTCACTTATTCAATCAGAAGTTTTCTATGTGGTCTACTGTGCTTCTCCAAAATTCATCAGAGCACTAACACAGTTTCAATCTTCATACCCATTTCTCAGAAAAAAAAACAAGTTAGCCTTGTCTGAAATCTCGTTTGTACTAATCAATTCCAGATCCATTATAAAACACACCATCCTCTGTTGCTGGTCACTCACAAAGCTCTAGGGCCTCATCAACTTAAACGCAGTGGCCTCCCACACTGGGGGGATCTGTGTATCAATGGCACATTCCTCACGTGGGATCAGTACTTGAGAGATACTTCGGCCTCACCCCTAGATGTTTTCACCTCTATTAGGCTGAAAAGCAGCTCCTGAGCCAATACTTACACCTGCCCTGAGGAGCCTTCCACCTTCGTTACACTGCGTAGCATGCTTCAATTCTCCATCCCTAACACCTGGTCTCCCTTCTATACCACACAACACGGGCCAACCCCTTGCCCTCTCGGAGCAGGGCTCAGGAGTGTTGGGGGGGAGGTGTTGGGATGACCCTCTTTGATGAACCAGGCGTTACTGCTGCTCCCAGACCATAGCAGGCTCAGACTTATTAATTACAAATGCATACAGAGGGCATATTATACTCCTGTCAAGTTGCATAGGTTTAGTCTTAGGTCATGCACCCAGTGTGCATGGTGCGGTTTGGATGAAGCTCACTTTCCACACTTGGCATGGACATGTGGACCGGTACACTCTTATTGGATGGAGCTATAATCTGCGCTCTCTTGCATGACGGAGGGTAAGGTCACTTCTAGTGGCCATACTTAAGTATGTTAAAGGTCTTCAAGTGACTTCTTAGAAATATGTTGTCTTGGCCCGGCTGCTTGTCTAGAGATGTATTTCCTGCTGTGGTCAAGGGTGTGTACCCAAACTTAAGGATTAGCTCAACAATCTTGTTTATTGTAATGCACAACTAACAATGTATGCAGAGCTTTTACCACTCTCTTCACGCCCTAGAGATATTTGGCAACCTCTGCATACCTATTTGCATCTCCATTTTACGGTCCATAGCCCGTGCACGTATGCATCCTTTGCTTCATGCCTACTTGCTTTTGTACTCCCTTGTAACTGTTGCCAAGTTCATGACGTTATTTGCAGGGTCATCTCTGTTGGTTCTGTCCCTCGTATCTATCAGTCTCCTATGTGCATGATTGTGACCTAGTATCCTTGGCATGGTTTCCCCTAACCTTTTGCCCTCTGACCTCCTGTTTTTCTGACTCATTTTTGCTGGTTTTTAGGATTCTGTGCACTTTACTATTGCTGACCAGTACTAAAGTGTAGATGCTCTGGACTCTAAAACTTGGTAACATTGGCTTATCCACAATTGGCATATTTAATTTACTTGTAAGTCCTTAGTATAATGCACTATATGTGCCCAGGCCCTGTTAATTAAATGATACTGGAAAGCCTGCAGCACTGATTGGCCCACCCCCTACAGTAGCCTTCAAACATGTCTAAGGCCTGCCACTGCAAAACCTTTGTGTGCAATTTTAAACTGCCATTTTGACCTGGTCAGTGTACACACTTGCCAGGCCCAAACCGTCCTTTATATTACATATATGGCACCCCTAAGGAAGGCCCTGGTTAGCCCCTAGTGCTGGGTGATGTGTATTTAAAAAGTTGGACATGCACCTTTTAGTTTAACTCTTAAATTTGTTTTCCACTGCTGCAAGGCCTATCTCTCCCATAGGTTAACATTGGGGTTTCCTTAAAACATCCTTTAAGTGTAACTTCTAATTTGGAAGAGGCAGAAATATGGAGTTTGTTGTTTCTGGACTCACAATTTAAAATCACAACTTATGGTGAAGTCTGACTTTAAATTGTAAGTCTGGAAATGGCACTTTTAGAAAGTTGGCATTTTCTTATTTTAACCATTCTGTGTCTCTGCCTTTCTCTGAATATACTTCTGAGGTAGATGACAGCTAACGTTTGTGCATTCCCTCTAGACAGTCACACGCAAAGGGTGCTTGGGTTTAACATTTGCATCTTGATGGCCCATTACCTGGCTGATGAGTTGTCTTGGGGAGGGAGGAGCTGACACTTACACCTGAATAGGACGGTGCCTCTCCTCACAAAAAGAGCTGTATAACCCCCTGTAGAGTGCCTAGAGCCAGGTAAGGAAAAGCAGGGACCTTGTCATCTTCAAAGGCCTCTTTTGAAGTCTACCCAAAGACATATTTTGGTATAAGTACTGTACTCCAAACCCTCACCTTTGGATCCTGAGGAGACTATGCCAAGAAGAGGAGCTGTGCTGCCAGGGGGTACTGCCACTTTGCTAACTGTTCTGTTGTGCTGGCCTACTGCCTGCTGTGCTGCTAGGAGGTGCTTTCACTTTGCAGCTTGCTCTGCTGTATTGGCCTGCTGCCTCTTGGAGGGAGAAGGACCACTCTTGCTCTACAACCCCAAAGGACATCTCAAGTAACTCCAAGGACTTGTTGGTTTGAAACATTTTGGAAATCTCAGGACCAACAAAGAATTCAACTGTGCACCACTGCTGTGGGACTCTGTCTTTCATGAGTCTAGTAGCAGTGCGTTTCAATGAGTAGCCACGTGTTTGACTACTCCGTGTGCGTGACATGCTGTATCTGGCCAGCACGCGTCGAGTGCTTTTCAACACTCTCCAAGTCAGCACGTGTGAGCGCTTCTTTATTTACCAAGGCATCACATATGAACACCTCTTCATTTACCAGCCCAGCAAGTGGTGAGTTCTTCTTCATTTACCAGCCTAACGCGTGTTGAGCGATTCTTCATTTACCAGCCTAGCGCATGTTGAGTGCTCCATCGTTTAGCAGCCCAGCATATGTGGAGCACTTCTTCGTCCACCAGCCTAGCATGTGTCAATCACTTCCCAGCATTTTTGCAGGGCCACGCTGTGCTCGGCCCGGCCGCCAAGACTGAGGGCATCTTCACATGGCAGTCCAGACACCTACAAGGTACTCTGAGTAGGGGAGCAGGAAGACTGCTTAGCCTCTGTGTGTCCATATATCCAAAGAGACCCAGCTCTGGGCTGCCTGTTGTGTGCTTGTGCCCCACACTGACTTCCGATCCCGAGGGGCCGGGGAATCCAATGTTCTTTGTAAACAATTCTGATCAGGAGACCACATAGGAGCTATAATTGAGAGTGCTTTTTTAATACTCCACTAAAGAGAACTTACCGTAACTCTCTGAAAGGAAGCACTTGCATCTTTTTGAGCACTGTTATTTTCAATGCTACACTTGAAACGTGATAACTTATCCAAATGTAATTGGATTTTTGTCATTTGGGTATAATTTTAATTAGATGAATATTCACTATTTTTCTAAACTGGTCTGGAGTTTTTGTTGTGCTGTTTTCACTGTGTTACTGTGATCCACGTGTTGCACAAATACTTTACACATTGCCTCTTAGGTTAAGTCTGACTGCTCTGTGCCAAGCTATCAGAGGGTGAGCACAGGTTAATTCAGGAATTGTAACTGACTTACCCTGACTAGGATTGTGGTCCCTATTTGGACAGGGTGCATAACCCTGTCAACTCGATTCCCAATTTCTAACAATGATATATTGGGATTGCTATGTTCCCTCTAACATTGCTAGCTGTGGAGCTTAGAGTCCTGGTTATTGATGTTGTGTCACTATGTAATGCTATGTCGGTGCTATGTCATGGTCACCAATGTTATGGTTTTGTACTGTTCGCCAAAAGCTAACAAATAAATAATAATTTAAAAAAAGATAGCTAGAACTCGCTTCTCGCCTTGCACAGTTTTCTCATCAATACTGTAATTGCAGTTGATGAAGTGATATTATCAATGATGTCACTGAAGATGTCATGAGTGATGTCATGAGTGATGTAACATGTGGGGTAATTAGCAGTGCATGACGAAGGCACAAGTTATGGATACCTTAGGGCACGAGTTGTAGTTACTTGAGATAACTATACTTCCAACTGGTGAATTTCTGTGGTGTTTAGACTTAAAAACATTACATTGTTATTGAACATTTCACCTAACTGTAATGTTACTTAACCTTTGGTTTTTCAGTGAATTTCTAGTTTTTTTTTAACGTAAAATAATATTTTATTACCCATACATAAATCCACCCCCGCCGTACACATCCTTCACCATACACAGTGGTGGGGTGGGCTGCGACTAGGCCCTGAGGCCAAACCCCCACATGCAGCCAACCCCATGCTGCACACAGCCCTCGGCGGTGGTGGAGGGTTGGCTACAGGGCCTGGCAAATGGCCTTTGGCCAGGCCCTGTAGCCAACCCCCCCTTATGCAGCCAACATCGCATTGTGCACAGCCTTCAACTGTCTGTGGGGCAGCAGAAATGCAGAGAGAGACATCAAAGAAAAGGAAAGGAAAGGAAAGGCCTTTCCTTTCCTTTGACACCTCTCTCGGCCCCTCCACGTGATCGAGGAGAAATGCTTTTGCATTTCTCCTCTGATCCACACTGGAAGCTGAGCTTCCGGCGTCGAGGGGTAGGCCTCTGATGAGGTCAGCACACAATCGCGCACTGATGTCATCAGACCACACGGGTGGGTTGGGGGGGCGGTGGTGGAAGGGGAAGTGATTCCCCTTCCATCCCTGCCCAGGGGAGGGAAGTTCGAGGCCCCCAGGGGAGCGCTAACGCTTCCCCCGAGGGCCCCTACTTGGACGTATTGGTTACGTCCTGGGCACCTGAGTGGTGCTACCCAGGACGTAACCGTTATGTCTGAGGCATGTCATGATTGATGTAATATGTGAAGTCATAAGCAGTGCATGATGAAGGCTACAAGTTAGAGTTAGATCATTGAATTAACTTTAACTGGCAAATTTCAGTTTTTTGTTTTCAAACACAGTTCTTCTGTGACTTAATCGCCCAATTATAAAGTCACTTAAACCTCAGTGAATATAGCTACGTGCTCATGTACAATATCCAGTGTTTTGTCACTCCTTTGCTACAGTAAAATCTTGTTTGAAGCACTTCCAGAGAGCCCTCTGTTGGATAGCATGAGAAGGTTCCCTGGCTTCTGGTATCATCATGTCCCAAATGATAGAGCATCTCCTTGGGACAGTGCTTAATTGTGATTGAAAGGTAAACCCTAGAAGCCTTGACTGCTAAGTATGTTTGCAGGAGCCCAAGAAGCACCACTGCCACAAGAACTGATAGCAGGTGGGATAAAGGGTTGAATGAGTAAGTTAATGAGTACTGAGACCGAGGCAATATGGGTACTATAGTTACATATTGGCCCTCATTAAGACTTCAGTGGATGGAAAAGCCCGTCCGCCGAAGTTCCAACGGGGAGGTTGCCGCCTATGAGTAAGGATGTCATTTAGACCACTAGATAGTCAAGGTCAAAGGAACCTGGTGTGGGGTCAGTAGAGAAAAACTCAAGAGAATTTGCCTCTGGATGACTTTAAGAAGATTGTGTTGTCCATTGTTGACTACTGTAAACCTGGTATCAGGGTCAGGTTTTAAACATTCGAAACTAAAATGGTTCTCCAGTTAAGAGGCCTCAACATTCCAGTTTCCATTAAAAAATTATGTCCATTCAGCCATCCCGTGATTCTGATCTCTGGGAATCAAGGCAGACCCACTACAGGAAAAATGCTTGCGGCAAAGTCTATATGAAATAGGAGTAAAAAAAAGTAATATATGTTATGAAAAAATGTGCACTAAAGTGTAAACACACTATACAACATAAATAGTAAAAGGACTTTCAGAGTTTCCTGTGTGAGAGAAATTGGGACTGAAGTGGCTGATGATCTGAAATGCACAGCTCCTGATAAAGAATGGACCTAATTAAAGACAATTAAAGATAAAAAATGCAAATGGAACAGTGCCCATCCGTTATCAGATGTGGCCATCGTATTTAGCTGAACTTTATAAATTCTCAGCTATTAGTTATGACAGCCTTTTCCCTTTAATATACAAAAAGAAACTGTTGACCCTTTAAATGGATACATCTGATGTAAGTACAATTTTGCATGTAAGTAGAATTTCAATAAACACTTAGAAAGAAATAACGTATGAATGTGTTTGCAAAATCAAAGTCAAATAAATCTTTATTTGGTATACAAACAGTATAACCACAAAAGATGCAGCAAATAAAAACAAAAGAAAAGACATTTAAAAACAGAATCAAGACGATATGTGAATAAATCTATAATACAAACAGTATATATATGACCACCTTATGTCCCCACTGTTTCTCTTAGACATACTGCTGAAGAGATATATTTATAAATCATCAGACAAATGTACTCTGTTTGAAGAAGTTGTAGGTAAAATAAGGCTAGGCTGCATTGCTGAATATTTAAAAACTGCAACAAAGGCAATACAAACTGTTTCCTGGGGGTAGCATAGGGCTTATAAAAAACATTAAGGGCCTGATTCTAACTTTGGAGGACGGTGTTAAACCGTCCCAAAAGTGGCGGATATACCACCTACCGTATTACGAGTTCCATAGGATATAATGGACTCGTAATACGGTAGGTGGTATATCCGCCACTTATGGGACGGTTTAACACCGTCCTCCAAAGTTAGAATCAGGCCCTAAATGTATCAGAGACTGCGGAGTTTTCGAGTCACGTGAGTAAGGCTCTAAAAGTGAATCATGAGAAGTACAGCTTGGGTAAGCTACCAGAAAATGTACTATGCCAAATCTAAACCTAATCAAATAAAAACACAGTGTGGGATACAATGGAAACAGAAGATGTGGCTCCATAGTGTTGGTACTGACCAGAGGAAGATATTCTGCCATGTTGTGTTTCACTATTTCTTTAACTCACCTGTCTGTACTCTCATGGCTAAGAAGTCTTACTTCAGTTGTTTTTTGGAAATATTGAGCGGTAACGAGGGATTGTGATAACAATCCTCTCTCCCCAACAAGATAAACTTCTCCTGAACGTAACTCAACCATTTGAATCTTGAAGCCATATCTGAAAACTTACAGTAATTGATTATAGTTTGGTTAAGCAAGGTTTCCTGCTTAACCCAAATTGCCATCCACAGCAACAGAGATGCTAATGTAAAATGATCCTCTAGTGGGACCGGCCCCAATTCAGAGTGACAGAGAGTAACAGGGAGGCTATTTGGGACTGAACGAAGATTTCTTAAAAATATATTTTATGCCACTTTCAAATTGTAGGTATCACAATAGTCTCATACTCCAGCACCATGTGTTACCATTGAGAGGCATTGAGTAAAGTAGATATACATCATAGCACCCAGTGGTTTTCCACCCAGTTTCCCAGCAAATCTAAAAAGGGCTGTAGTAACTTGTTAAAATCTCAACCTCCTGCACCTAATCAATGAGTCCAAGAACTATTTTGATCCAAGGGGATTCCTAGGTACGAAAAAGTAGTAACATTAATAATTTTTCCCCATTTAGATATCAGGACTTAGGCAATTTAGATGCTGACCCAACAACCATCACATGGGATTTGGAGATATTAGTGTTTAAGCCTAAACCATTCATAAACAGAAAACATAAAAAAACTGTTTAACAATTTGTGTAAGCTTACACCCGCTCTAGATATTAATATGCAGCCATTAGCGTACAACAGAGCAGGTAATGTCCTATGACCAACTCTTGGTGGGTCCGCCTCCACTATGAATGTGTTTATTATTTAACTGCTTAACTACAGTTGAGTTGCCTGGTAGTGTTCATTCTAGCATTCATGCATTTTGTAATGCTGATAGGTTGGGGCATTCCAGTGTTGTACATTTATGTGGAATGTATGTTTATTTTTTAAAGTACATAAAATAATAAAAACTGGGGCACCTTGATGACCCAGTTCCACAAACATACACTTACAATGGTTACCCCTGGTTTACAAACAGACCCCATTCTTTACGATTGGCAGTGAGCCTGCCTAGAACCAGGACCAAGACATCCATGTGCCATAGTTCCTGGTCTTTGCTGCATTCGGACATATTAAATCCTTGAAGGGGCCTTTTAAGTCAGTCATGTTGGGGGAATTCAATAGTATATTGACATTTTGTGGGTGCCTGTCTTAATCTATGTAATTGATCCCAGAGAGACATCCGGAGATTAGTTTGTACAGCCTGCTTTGTTGGGTGAGAAGAATAGGGTGGATTGACACTGGCAAGGGGTAAATTGTTTGGAACAAACTAGCCAGGGGATGTGCATTACCCCACACGATGGTCAGTTGTCAATCTTTGATCAGTTGGATGCTATTTGTAGGCTTAGGAGTTGGTATTTTGTGGTTGGTTAGTATGTGGATGGGAAACTTGCCTGAGTGGGGAGTGGCCCTTTCCTAAAGGACCAAACAGGGATTGTGTGGTCAGTTGTCTTTAGTTACTTTTGTCCTTTGCCCACACACCTGAACCAGACTTCCTTGTTGGGTCCTACACTAGTAGCCACACATTACGGCCCTCATTCTGACCTTGGCGGGCGGCGGAGGCCGCCCGCCAAAGTCCCGCCGTCAGCTTACCGTTCCGCGGTCGAAAGACCGCGGCGGTAATTCTGACTTTCCCGCTGGGCTGGCGGGCGGTCGCCTTCAGGCCGCCCGCCAGCCCAGCGGGAAAGAGGCTTCCACGATGAAGCCGGCTCGGAATCGAGCCGGCGGAGTGGAAGCTGTGCGACGGGTGCAGTTGCACCCGTCGCGTATTTCACTGTCTGCGCAGCAGACAGTGAAATACATTTAGGGGCCCTCTTACGGGGGCCCCTGCAATGCCCATGCCAGTGGCATGGGCACTGCAGGGGCCCCCAGGGGCCCCGCGACCCCCCCTACCGCCATCCGGATCCCGGCGGTCGGACCGCCGGGATCTGGATGGCGGTAGGGGGGGTCGGAATCCCCTCGGCGGCGCAGCAAGCTGCGCCGCCGTGGAGGATTCAATGGGGCGGCGGTACACTGGCGGGAGCCCGCCAGTGGTGCCGGTCCGACCGCGGCTTTACCGCCGCGGTCGGAATCCCCATTGGAGCACCGCCGGCCTGTCGGCGGTGCTCCCGCGGTCCTCCGCCCTGGCGGTCTTTGACCGCCAGGGTCAGAATGACCGCCTATGTCACCTGTTCTCAGCCAGTTCACTCAGCCCAATCTGACCCTTCCCTGCCTAGCCTTGTTTACTTCCTCTCTATAGATCTGACAGAAATTCGAAATCAAACATAGATGATCTCTGCACCCCAAAAGATAATGCACAAAACATCACATCATTCAGCCCAGTCCCAAATATGACCTGGAATATTGTGAGTTTGTAGAATACCTGAAAGTAGGCTCTTCAACAGAACCTCAAGGCTATTTTATTGTCTTTTTTCTGGGACGCCGAGCAGGGGAAGGTTATCCACCCGGTGGCCACACGCGCGGGTTGACTATACAAGCCTGGACCACTGATGCTTATCGCTATCCCGATGGGGCCCATCCTTTAATACAAGGAAGGTTTTTGTGGTACGAAGAAATCCCGTATTGGGTTATAACATGTGGATTAGGTAGGTTTTTTGGTCCTGATGAATCGCACCGATCTTAACAGACATTTTTTGCCAGAAACATGTTGACCCCGATGATAGAAGTATAGTTAGTTCTGTACTCTAACTCTCCACATTCCCCCAATTCAGGGACTGACAGTTTTTTTGTTTCTGGGGGTGGACTAGACATTACTTCTAATCCTTACCCACACTCTGTTTTTAATCATGACAGGGGTCTGGGTTGATTAAATATGATATTTCCAGACCTCTAGCCAGTTTGATTTTCACATACTCATATACCAATCCCACATACTAGCACTCAGCTACCGGCATTCTTTACACTCAAAAGATCTCCGGCAAAGAACCCCCACGAGGTGCCCGTCAGGCATTGCAGTGCCGGCCTGACATGGAGCAAAAGCCTGATGATGAAGCATGTCACCATTTGGTGAGTGAGGGCTCTTGTTCTAATAAGAGCAGACTCATAGACTCTATTACTTACTGTATACATTTGTACTAGTCTATTGGCTGGAACTGTGTACTTTTGTTTTTTTGGTATTTTATTGTCCAGCCTGCCTTCACCCAGTACCGTATCCCTTCCCATCCCCTAACCTGCTTTCCCTTTCTGCTCTTGGACACCCTGCAGCTCAGCGCCTCAGAGCTACCTTCAGTATGGTGGGTAAAGCAATTAACGTTCTCCGTCATACAGAGATCTGTAGGATTGGCAGTTATCAGGAGTGCAGAGTCAGTCTCCATGTTATCAAGAGTAGAACTCAGAGCGAGTTGGCATATCAGCAGGAATAGAGCTCGGAGTGACAGTCATTTCTGGGATCACAGCTGTAAATTACTCTACATTTTTTCACCAGAGCTGCAAACAAAAGTTCTCAGTAACCCTGGATATTATTAGGATCGGATACCTGTGTTACGTTTGTTAAAATCAGGGAGCCAAGCTTTGAGTGACTTAGAATGTTTTTAAAAAAAGCTCTCTGTGAACTTGACTCCCTCAAGGACAGATCTGTACATTTTTCAGAGTATTATCAAAAAGAAAGTTTTGTGTTGTTGGAGCGCAATATTTAGCAATGCTTTTAGTACACCAGAAGTCAGCATGTGGTAATATATGTATATATATATATATATATATATATATATATATATATACACGCTATAAGGCCTTAAATGAGAGTTATTGTATTGAGATGTATTTTGAAATTGTCTTCATTTAGAAAATGGTGGACATTGTGACCACCATACTTTGTAAAGTGCTAACATGAGGTAATACAATATTTAAGTATAACCAATTTAGAATGATAGTTAGAAGAGAAATTATTTGATTTATAATGTTTATTTAATTATTAATCCGAATTTACATGTGTGCAGAAAAATAAATGCATGTTTCTGTTATACTTAACGTGATGATTTAACATGGATTGCAATTATTAATTAAACGTGCTTGTTTATTTAGATGAAGTATTAGTAATGTAGAATGTATGAGTTTGCGTATTATGTTTGTTTAACTAATGGTAATAATGAATGCAATATTTTGTCTGAAATTTTTGTATTTGAAATTACATGGCTGCTGAATCATTTCTTTCCTGACATGAATTTTTCCACTAGGTCGTTTCTCATGAAAAGTAAAGATCTCTATTGTACTATGTGTAATTCGTTTGCAACAGTTTGGGAATAGATATTTTGGGAATAGTAGTTTTACATGAAAAAGGAGGAAGATGGACTGAGCCATGAGAAGGAACATAAGTTGCAACAATTGATGTACAACATTTTTATACTGTCTGAGTCATGCGGAAAGGAGAAATGCCTTCGCACCAAGTCCTGGGAAGCAGAGCCCATGTTGCAAAGTGAAGCTAAGCTAAGATTTTAATTGGACATTGCCCTTTTACATCAGATGGTCATAGTGGACTGACCAATCAAACTGTGAGAAGGATTTCTAGTTAGGTGATGTACTGACTAAGTTTGAGATCAAACCCCTTTTGACTTTCAAGTAGTTAACACCCTTTTCTGGGGGGGGGGATCTGGCCATGAACAGCAATGGCCGCCTGACTGCAGAGCTCCGTGTGCCGGCGGGCTGCCATCTGTGCCCCGAGGGTTTCTGCCTACAGCACGCTGCACCCAGGTGGCTTGAAGAGCGCCCCGCCATCGGCAACTATAGACTGCTGCTCCCATGCGGAAGGGGCCTAGCTCGCTGAGTGCAGCAGCTACCTCGAGTCTCAGCTGAGGCGCGGCCCTGCTTCAAGACCGAGCGATCACCTTCTTCATCACCTCTGTGTGCCATGGGAGCACCACAGAGATGACAGCCCCCTGTCAGCACGACAGCTGTGGACGATGCCTTGAGGGTTTCTTTTTGGCTGTCCCACCCCTACTACGAAGCCTCTGAAGCCTCTGCTGGCACAGACCTTAGCCCTCGGGGCCTAGTCGACTGGACAAGGTGGAGGCCTCAAATTCAAAGTTCAGCAGGCCACCTGCAGCCCCACCCGGGTACATGGACCCAACCGCCTCCCGGATCGGCACTATAACATTGTTTGGAGCCCAGTGAGCCTCTCTGCTCCCTGGGCTCCGAACTATTCTCTACAGGTAGGCCCCCCTCGTTGTTGACTGTTTCCTGCTGGAGCTGGGGGGGCTAGCGTTAGCGATGGTACCAGCATGAATGTGGAGCCCGCCGTAGAATCTGCACCTGCCTCAGCCTTTGGCTTTGCTGGGGGCACTCTGGGACTGATATATTCAGGGCGGGACAAGGAACAGGCGCAGAAGAGCACTATGGAGCATTTACCTGTTCGCTCCCACCCCAGTCAGACTCGCCTGCTTTTCACGCCACGCTGCCCGTCTAAACTTGGTGAGTGATCCGGATCTTCCAGCTTTGTGGGACACAGCCGGATCATTGTTGTGATACCTGGCGGGGATCTCCTTGGGGCCAGGTGAGGGCCTAGTGACAGCAGTAGCACTACCTCACCCCCCCCAGCTGCGGCGACCATCGTAGAAAATCTGGAGATGTCCGAGGAGCCTCACCACATTTCTACTGCTTGAGGGCGCAGAGGTGTCTATTTTCCCACTGTTGTAATTTAGTAGCGATTAGATTAAGTATTAGCAGAAGACATCTTGTATTTAGCAACTATTGTGAACATTTCGCGGAATCCATTTTGTATTCATGGCAGCCATTATCTCTGCCACATCCTGCCATGTGCTCGCCATGTGCTCTGTCCTACCTTCCTGTTAACTACTCTTGAAAATCTGTCTAGTGACAAGTTATATTTAGCATCTCCCACTTTGCACATGCCCAGTAAGGTCTGCAGCTGTTAGTAATTAGTAACTGGCAGTAATGTGTCTACTAGTCCTTGAAAACTGTTAGCCCCTCCTACCTGTCGACTGTGCATTTCCAAATGACCTTATATGTCTAAAAGTCTTGCTTCTATAATTGTACCACCTTCTTTTAGCCCCAGCGTGGGTATAAAAGGACCATGCTCTCTTAGTTCAGTGTGCTACTTCAAACATTATCGAAGGGTGCTGTTTGAACTGTGGTACCACCTCATGAGGTTTAATAAACTTTGTCTTTTATTTCAGTTTCTGTGCCAACTTCTTCCTATATGGTCTGAGGACTTTGTGCAGAGAACGGCGAACCCCTTGCACTAGTAGGCCTTGCTGAGGCTTACTTCGACAAATTGGCGCCCGAACAGGGACTCATTGGCGACTTGGACGCCCGACGGATTGGTCGCGACGAAGGATTGGGATCTCGCTGCAGACGATCAATGCCTGAGGAGACCCGAGTCTTGGCAACCACTGCGTTTTTCCCTTCTTTCTGATTTTACCATCCAGGGGGCTCCGATCCTCGACTGAGATCCTTTTTGTTCATTTGTCATGCAGTGACCATTTGGTCGATTTTAGAACTTGGCAGTTGGAACCTGGACGCCCTGTGATTGGTAAGAGCCATTTTACAGCACTTGCTGTGGGTTTTGATGCCTTTGTTTCACCACTTACTGTGGCTCTTGTGTTTTGGGTGACTAGTCAATTTGTGTCCTTTGAATTGATATAGAAATTGCAATTTATATAGGCAGGTAATGAGGATAATTTTCTCCAATTTAATTTTGATTTGAAAGGCACCTTAAGTGCTACTTTGATTATAATACTACATATTCTGCATTATTTTTGGCATGCCTGTTTTTAGCGCACTTCGTAGGATGTGTTGCTTTTGTAATGGTACCAATTTGAGACTGGAAGAATCGCAACCAGCACCCCCAGAGGGGACGCCCAATAGAGATATGAATGTTAAACATGGTCTTTCTTCTATAATGTACAGCACATTATGAAATAAATACACTTGTGCGGATCCTGAGTTACGTTAGCCTATGCATGGGTCATTTGATTTGCGAAAGATTGAGTATGTGGAACAATGTATGTGTAAGCGAAGTTTTAGGCAAGATATGTTTGACTGTGTACGAATGTGGGAGAAAGAAGTGCGTGGACGAGTGAAGCGTGAGCAAGCCTTGCTTGGGAAAGAGCAGCGGAAGAATGTATATGTAAATGCATTGGAAATGAGAAAGAAAGAAATAAATGACTTAAAGGAGATAGAAGAGAAAGAACGTGAATTACAGGTAACTGGCCAATACACTGTTCGGCAACCTCTCTATCCTATCCTTAATAAACCGCACAATGCTTTTCTGTTACTAGATCGCCCTCCACCTCCGTATGTCGTTCCTTCTGCCCCTCATGAGTTAGCTGAGGTCTCCGGTATGGAGAAACAGAAGATACGAGACAGTCGCTCTATGTTGCCTGCTGACCGTGCATCTGAGCTTAGATCTACTGCTCGTAAAACAATTTGTAGCGTTGTCTCTGCTTCTGAACTTTTAGACAACATGAAAGGGTGGACGGAAAAGGAGCAGCTATATTTTACTGTGGCATTTGGCACAGAAGTTATTGAACTATTTCGGAAATATTCTGATGAGTTAGAGCCCAATGATGTAGCAGCTGATCATAAGCAAATGCATGTTGGTCTTTTTGTTTTCTCCCAGGTGGCTGATGCAATCAGGCGTTTGGTGAAATTATGTGTTGTGGCAGTCCGTTTGCAAGAGGAGAAAAGGGCCGTGGACGTAGTTGCACGGACATCTCAGACCGGCGGGGTGCAAGCTTCCATCTTCGGAACAGATAAGACTATGATAGTTCATGCGAAACCAATGCGGGAGGCCGCGCCTTTGTTTGTTCCTACTAAAGGATCGGATATAAGTGATGATAAAACTTCTGTTGATGCTAAGGGTTATTTTATTTATAATTGGGTGTATACTCCTTGGAATAGGGCAGATGTAATGGCACTTAAAACAGCATTACCTGACCCGCAGAAAAATCCAGCTGCCTTTTATGAGGAAGTTGAGTGAGCAATTAGTTCTTGTACTATGACTTTGGCTGACATTGATTTATTTTTCAGATTGATATTACCCCCAGATATGTAGAGAACTGTTCGTAAAGTTGATGATCGTGTAGTTTTTAGGGCGTCATGGAAAGAATTAGAACAGATGGTCGGGGATAGGGAACCTGCGAAAAAGCCGTATCAGTTGATTCTAGATCTTCCCGCAGCCATATTAGTTGAGTTAAAAACGATTATTCCCCCTAAAAAGATAGATTGGACTGTTTTAACGTCTTGTAAGCAAAAGGCAGGTGAATCGGTCTCTGATTTCTTTACACACTTTGAAGAAGCATTTCATGATTTTAGCGGCCAGTTATTGTCAGATGATACGGGCAGATATTTGTTCGTCGATAAATATGTCGCAAATCTGTTACCAGGAATAGCTAGTCGTCAAAAAGCCAGTGAAACTTCGTGGACTACCTCTACTCCGGTTTCTCTTTTGACTATGGCTCAGTATTATGAACGTCAGGAATTAGAAGCAAAAGGTAGCGAGGATAAAAAGATTAAAGAATTAAAGACAAAGGTTATGTTGGCTCAAGCTTATGGTCCACCTTTTAGAGGTAGTGATAGAGGTGGACGTGGATCTTATGGTTCTTCTTACAGTCGTTCGAATTTGTCTGTTGATCAGTGTGCGTATTGTAAGAAATTTGGGCATTGGGCTGCCGATTGTCCAGCACTACGTGTTCAGCAGTGTTCACGTGGTTGGGGACAAATGAGAAATCACTCAGGATATTCAGGGCCTAGAAGAAGCATGAATGATCATGCTAGGTTTGATGCTAATGTATGAAGGCAGGATGGGTTTAACACTTTTGATAGACGGAACCAATACCAGATGTCTAACTATGTGCAGCCTAATTTCCAAGATTCTGCTTATGCCTAGGATTGCCTAGGATGGGGTAAGGAATCAGTTGAAGTTCCAGTAGATCAGAGGGGTCCCTATGTCATAGCACATGTTTTGGGTTCTACTGATCAGTTTCTGGTTGACACAGGAGCCACTCATAGCGCCTTGTCTAAACAATTGGTTCCAAGGGTTCCCCTGTCTGGCTTAACCATTACATCGATAGGTTTCGATGGAACACCTTCCCCTAGCCCATTGTCACAACCACTTGCATTCATGTTGATAAATTTACTGCTCCATGTCCGTTTTTGCTTTCTCCAAATACACCAGACAATATTGTGGGTCTTGATATTCTCAAGTATTTCAGGGCTACAATACGATGCTCTCCCGAAGGGGTGCGTATTATTTTGAATGATAATCATCCTGTGATGGAAAGAGTTTGTCTTGTTAAAGAGGATATTGCATTAGCTTCACTCCCTAGTACTTTGTGGGCTACTTCAGATACTGATGTGGGACAAATGATTATTCCACCTGTACATATTAGTGTCAAGGAGGGAGCTGTATTGCCACGTTTGCCTCAATACAAAATTTCACAGGAGGGCGAAGAAGCACTCACACGAATTGTGGATGATCTTATTGCAGTTGGAGTTGTTGAGGAAGTTCCGTATAATGTTTGTAACAGTCCGATACTTCCTATTCTGAAAAAGGATACTGATACTAGGATTTATCGATTCATTATTGATTTACGAGAAGTGAATAAGATTGTGGTTCCACAATATCCTGTGGTATCTGACATCACAACACTTCTTACTTTGGTTCCCCCAACAGCAACTACGTTCTCTGTGATAGACTTGAAGAATGCTTTCTTTTCGATCCCTATTCATCCTGACAGCCGATATTTGTTTGGTTTTACTTTGAATAAACGATCATATAGATTTTGCAGAGTTCCTCAAGGTTATACTGAGAGTCCTAGTATTTATAGTCAAGCGTTAAAACAACAACTTGATTCTTTTGTTTTGCCTGAAGGTGTGGCTCTCATACAATATGTCGATGATATTTTGTTGGCAGCTGATGCCCCTGAGCAATGTGAAAAGTGCACTTTGTCCTTACTTTCTTTTCTTGCTTCACACCATCATAAAGTGTCACGAAAGAAATTGCAATATTGTAGACCAAAGGTAACCTATTTAGGTCACCTTTTGTCTAAGGAGGGCCGTGCACTTACATCAGATCGTATTCAAGAACTTTTAAACACACCGGTACCCTCTACTCAGAAAGATGTTCGTGCATTCCTTGGTCTTACTTCTTTTTGTAGGCAATGGATATTAGGGTTTTCACACATTGTCAAACCTTTGCTAGCACTTTTGACTAAAGATACTCCAATGCCCCTCCCATGGACAGATGAATGTGAAACTGCTTTCCGGCAGCTACGACAAGCCCTTTGTTCAGCACCAGTGTTAGGTACTCCAGATTACACAAAGCCTTTTGCACTTCACGTACATGAGAAAGGTGGATGTGCATTGTCAGTTTTTGTACAGACACATGGTGATAAGCAGCGTCCCTGTGC
This sequence comes from Pleurodeles waltl, assembly GCF_031143425.1. Classification (NCBI taxonomy): domain Eukaryota; kingdom Metazoa; phylum Chordata; class Amphibia; order Caudata; family Salamandridae; genus Pleurodeles; species Pleurodeles waltl. Next base: position 82,115,382 of record NC_090447.1, on the reverse strand, counting down.
ATATTTTTCAGCAGTACTTGATCCTGTCACTCGAGCGTTGCCTGGGTGTTTTCGTTCAGTTGCGGCAACAGCTGTGTCAATACGTCAGAGTGAAGGGATAGTTTTGTCACATAAGCTGTTGGTGTTAGTACCCCATGCGGTTGATGGTCTTTTAAATCAAACAAAGACGGAACATTTAACTAGCGCTCGTCTGACAGGATATGAATTGACATTGCTGGCTCCTCACATTACACTGAAGAGATGTGCAACACTAAATCCAGCCACTTTGTTGCCATATCCGGTGACTCAGCCTCAGTCACAAGAAACACATGATTGTATATTCCTTACCGAAGAACAGACAAAGGGTCGTATTGATTTGCTATATACGCCCCTTCCATAGGTAGACAGGGAACTGTGGGTTGATGGGTCTTGTTTGAAGTTGCCAGACGGTACGACTTCAGATGCATATGCATTCACCACAATACACATGGTAGTGGAGACAGCTCGTATACCACAGAAGTCAGCTCAAGCATCTGAACTAATAGCTTTGACACGAGCATGTGAGCTTAGTACTGACTTATGTGTGAATATTTATACAGACAGCCGCTATGCTTTTGGAGTGGCTCATGATTTTGGTTTGCTTTGGAAGGAGAGAGGCTTTCTCACATCCCACGGGATGCAGATAATGCACGGAGAATTAGTGCATAACCTCTTGGCTGCATTGACATATCCAAAGAAAATAGCTATTGTGAAATGTAGTGCACACAAGAGAGTGACTGATAAGATAGGGCAAGGTAATGCCCTTGCGGACCGCATAGCACGTGAGACTGCGATGCAACGAAGAACTACTTCTATGTATGTAGTGAAGTCACAAGCTGAACGTTGGCATAATGCTAGACAAGACGTATTAGATATACAGAAATCTGCTTCTGTGAAAGAACGTGAGCAATGGTATGAAGAAGGAGAACTGGATGATGAGGGCTGTTGGCGGAATAAGCAGATGGATAAATGGAAATTGCCTATAGCTTTTGTACAACGTATGGTTCAGATGGCACATGGGCTGGCACATGTTGGAGCTTCAACAATAACGAAGTTGCTTACGCAAGTTTGGGAGCATCCAGAAATTTCCAGTACAGCTAAGAGAGTAGTACACTCTTGTTTGATCTGTTTACAATACAATCCTGGAAAAGGGACACAAACTCCTGCGGGAGGGTTTGCTACACCAACTGCACCTTTCGAAGTTCTACAAATGGACTATATTCAGCTTGAACGCTGCAACAATTCAAAGTATGTCTTGCTGGTGGTATGTGCCTTCAGTAAATGGATAGAGGCGTACCCCACAAAGGATAATACTGCCATTACCACAGCGAAGGTGCTTTTGAAATAATTTTTCCCTAAGTTTGGTGTTTGCAGACTTTTATGGAATGATGACGGACCTCATTTTGTTGGGGAAGTTATTAAGTATGTCCTGAAAGGATTAGGGATCAAACAGAAGTTCCATGCGGTTTTCCACCCACAATCAGCAGGGTTGGTGGAAAGGTATAATGCTACTTTGAAGCTGAAGTTAGCGAAGATACAGGCTTCCACATCTTTAACTTGGCCGGATGCATTACCGTTGGCATTATTGTCTATTAGGCCAGTGCCACACTCTCGAACAGGCCTTACCCCCTATGAAATAGTACTTGGAAGGCTAATGAACATTTGAGGAGTTCCTAAGCCAAATTCTGTATATGATGTACCTTGTGTCCTGATGATTGATTATTTGGCACAGTTAACCGACAATTTGGTTTCTATTCATCAACAGGTTCGAGAAGCACTTCCTGACAGATCTACAGGTGAAGGCCATGAACTCCGACCTGGTGACCAGGTGATGATTAAGTCCTTTGAAAGATCAAGCAGCTTGGAACCAAGGTGGCGAGGCCCAGAGCAGGTGCTCCTTGCGACAACGAGTGACGAACCGAAAGAATTGGGTCCATAGTATTCACTGCAAGAGAGTGCTAACTACCTTGGTGGAACGTGCTGTGCTGACCGATCATCGAGAGATTTTGACTACGGAGAAAGGCCGTGCTATATCACCTGACGAATCTGCAGAGTTCTTCCCGGACCATACGATTTCTGGAGTGTCGCGATATAATATGAGACCGAGGAAAGAATCTGTAGTGCTGAAAAAAAACTGGTTGAGCTACCGCCCTGGGTTTGTGAAACTGAGAGCCAATGTTGCAAGGGGGGTGATCAGCCAAGCATTAGAGTAGTGACACCCGTCTTGGCCCGTGGTGAAGAAATCAGCAGCTGCCCAGGGATAAGAGCTCCAACGATTGTTTTTAATTAATTTCTGGAAGGGTCGATTATCACTGTTGCTAAAATGAATAACAAAGTGTTCATTAGTACTATGGGGTTTGTTGTTGTTTTGGTGGTTATAGCAATAATCACCTGGTTTGTTGAAAAGATGGCTCCTGCTCGTGAGTTTTTTGTTGCCACTACTCCAGTACCAGAGGATCACTATTACTTTACGCTTCCCTATCAGGAGCAGAAGCACCGTCAATCGCACTTCAATAATGCTTTCATTCAGATGTTGCATCATACTCATAATGCTACAAATACTACTAACTGTTGGGTATGTGGAATGATATCTGCGCATCAAAAGAAAGGAGGAACACCTTTCATTCCTCTTCCTTTTTCACACAATGTTCTTGTCAAGCTTGGTATATGCTTTTGTTTGCATCTGGAAAATGTACAGAGGGCGGACTTCTTTTTCGCCTTAATAAAGTATGCTACCGAGACAAAGATGGGTATCCCCAAGCCAAAGGAACTAAATGGGAATGGGAGGAGTATCAACCGGACAATGTTTCAATACCATATGTCTTCACAAATATAAGAGACTCTGACAAGAAAGAACAATTTGTGATTTCTGTTACAAAAACTAAAGCAGATTTATGTATACGTAGCATTGGGCAAATTCCAGTGGGACAAGCGGTTGTACCTTGATTTTAACTATTGAGGGTGTAAATAATAGTAGTTTTACAGCTTCACATAATACATATTTTGTTTGTGCTAACTATGGATATTACCAACTACCTGTTGGGTGGTCAGGTGTGTGTTATGTATCTTTTCTATTACCCCCTGTGTTTTTGGCACCTGCATCATATCACCGAGATTTTAAACTGTTCAATGACATCATTAAAAATAGATATAAAAGGACAATAAGTACAAATGAGGTAGACCAAACGGACACTAGGTTGCAACAATATGTTGGTTTTAATTTAGGGTTGTTCTCCTTTGTGGGTGCTGCATTAAAAAGTAGGAAAGTGAGACGATTGACCAGGGTTGTGGAAGCTGTTACCAATCAGGCAGCTCTGGCACTTGGGAATATTACAGAGGAGCTCCAAATTGCGAGGATTGTAGCGCTCCAAAATCGTATGGTACTAGATGTGATATTAGCTGATTGAGGTGGTGCATGTTGCATCATCGGTAGTAGTTGCTGTGTTTTCATTCCAGATCACTCACCTTCAGTATATCATGCAATATCTAAATTGCATAAAATTGCTGCAGAAATTCACACAGAGACTAGTACTTGTACTTTTTCTGGATGGTTTTAGGCTCTTGTTTCTGCTTGGGGCTGGAAACTACTGATTATCCTGTGTGTAATGATTGCAATATTTTCACATGCTGTATCTGTATTCAGTGTGGTCCAATGTCCTGCTCCATGTGCATTACTGCTTGTATAAACAACAAGTGATGGACGGAATGCTGAACATTGTCAAACACTCACCCCCAGTCACAGATCTGGGTTTAATCCATCGTTTTTTTGCTCACCATGCCACCCCAGTTTGGACCCAGCCATATGCAAATCAGTCTTGACCCGGTTCCTCATGGGAACAGTCCAGCCCGAACTGCCAAGACAGGTCCTCACTGGACCGGAAACAAGCAACCTGGGACCGGTTTCGGGGTTTCACCCCTCATCAGCCAGGCTAGCTTGAATCCAGTGGCATGGGAAGCACGGGACCCACGTCTGGGCATACCCTTCCCACTTAGGGCGACAAAGCAAAAACAACAAGTGATGGACGGAATGCTGAACATTGTCAAACACTCACCCCCAGTCACAGATCTGGGTTTAATCCATCGTTTTTTTGCTCACCATGCCACCCCAGTTTGGACCCAGCCATATGCAAATCAGTCTTGACCCTGTTCCTCATGGGAACAGTCCAGCCCGAACTGCCAAGCCAGGTCCTCACTGGACCGGAAACAAGCACCCTGGGACCGGTTTCGGGGTTTCACCCCTCATCAGCCAGGCTAGCATTAATCCAGTGGCATGGGAAGCACGGGACCCACGTCTGGGCATACCCTTCCCACTTAGGGCGACAAAGCAAAAACAACAAGTGATGGACGGAATGCTGAACATTGTCAAACACTCACCCCCAGTCACAGATCTGGGTTTAATCCATCGTTTTTTTGCTCACCATGCCACCCCAGTTTGGACCCAGCCATATGCAAATCAGTCTTGACCCTGTTCCTCATGGGAACAGTCCAGCCCGAACTGCCAAGCCAGGTCCTCACTGGACCGGAAACAAGCAACCTGGGACCGGTTTCGGGATTTCACCCCTCATCAGACAAAGCAAAAACAACAAGTGATGGACGGAATGCTGAACATTGTCAAACACTCACCCCCAGTCACAGATCTGGGTTTAATCCATCGTTTTTTTGCTCACCATGCCACCCCAGTTTGGACCCAGCCATATGCAAATCAGTCTTGACCCTGTTCCTCATGGGAACAGTCCAGCCCGAACTGCCAAGCCAGGTCCTCACTGGACCGGAAACAAGCACCCTGGGACCGGTTTCGGGGTTTCACCCCTCATCAGCCAGGCTAGCTTGAATCCAGTGACATGGGAAGCACGGGACCCATGTCTTGGCATACCCTTCCCACTTAGGGCGACAAAGCAAAAACAACAAGTGATGGACGGAATGCTGAACATTGTCAAACACTCACCCCCAGTCACAGATTTGGGTTTAATCCATCGTTTTTTTGCTCACCATGCCACCCCAGTTTGGACCCAGCCATATGCAAATCAGTCTTGACCCTTTTCCTCATGGGAACAGTCCAGCCCGAACTTCCAAGCCAGGTCCTCACTGGACCGGAAACAAGCAACCTGGGACCGGTTTCGGGGTTTCACCCCTCATCAGCCAGGCTAGCTTTAATCCAGTGGCATGGGAAGCACGGGACCCACGTCTGGGCATACCCTTCCCACTTAGGGCGACAAAGCAAAAACAACAAGTGATGGACGGAATGCTGAACATTGTCAAACACTCACCCCCGGTCACAGATCTGGGTTTAATCCATCGTTTTTTTACTCACCATGCCACCCCAGTTTGGACCCAGCCATATGCAAATCAGTCTTGACCCTGTTCCTCATGGGAACAGTCCAGCCCGAACTGCCAAGCCAGGTCCTCAATGGACCGGAAACAAGCAACCTGGGACCGGTTTCGGGGTTTCACCCCTCATCAGCCAGGCTAGCTTGAATCCAGTGGCATGGGAAGCACGGGACCCACGTCTGGGCATACCCTTCCCACTTAGGGCGACAAAGCAAAAACAACAAGTGATGGACGGAATGCTGAACATTGACAAACACTCACCCCCAGTCACAGATCTGGGTTTAATCCATCGTTTTTTTGCTCACCATGCCACCCCAGTTTGGACCCAGCCATATGCAAATCAGTCTTGACCCTGTTCCTCATGGGAACAGTCCAGCCCGAACTGCCAAGCCAGGTCCTCACTGGACCGGAAACAAGCAACCTGGGACCGGTTTCGGGATTTCACCCCTCATCAGACAAAGCAAAAACAACAAGTGATGGACGGAATGCTGAACATTGTCAAACACTCACCCCCAGTCACAGATCTGGGTTTAATTCATCGTTTTTTTGCTCACCATGCCACCCCAGTTTGGACCCAGCCATATGCAAATCAGTCTTGACCCTGTTCCTCATGGGAACAGTCCAGCCCAAACTGCCAAGCCAGGTCCTCACTGGACCGGAAACAAGCAACCTGGGACCGGTTTCGGGGTTTCACCCCTCATCAGCCAGGCTAGCTTGAATCCAGTGGCATGGGAAGCACGGGACCCACGTCTGGGCATACCCTTCCCACTTAGGGCGACAAAGCAAAAACAACAAGTGATGGACGGAATGCTGAACATTGTCAAACACTCACCCCCAGTCACAGATCTGGGTTTAATCCATCGTTTTTTTGCTCACCATGCCACCCCAGTTTGGACCCAGCCATATGCAAATCAGTCTTGACCCTGTTCCTCATGGGAACAGTCCAGCCCGAACTGCCAAGCCAGGTCCTCACTGGACCGGAAACAAGCAACCTGGGACCGGTTTCGGGGTTTCACCCCTCATCAGCCAGGCTAGCTTGAATCCAGTGGCATGGGAAGCACGGGACCCACGTCTGGGCATACCAGCAAAAACAACAAGTGATGGACGGAATGCTGAACATTGTCAAACACTCACCCCCAGTCACAGATCTGGGTTTAATCCATCGTTTTTTTGCTCACCATGCCACCCCAGTTTGGACCCAGCCATATGCAAATCAGTTTTCGGGGTTTCACCCCTCATCAGCCAGGCTAGCTTGAATCCAGTGGCATGGGAAGCACGGGACCCACGTCTGGGCATACCCTTCCCACTTAGGGCGACAAAGCAAAAACAACAAGTGATGGACGGAATGCTGAACATTGTCAAACACTCACCCCCAGTCACAGATCTGGGTTTAATCCATCATTTTTTTGCTCACCAGGCCACCCCAGTTTGGACCCAGCCATATGCAAATCAGTCTTGACCCTGTTCCTCATGGGAACAGTCCAGCCCGAACTGCCAAGCCAGGTCCTCACTGGACCGGAAACAAGCAACCTGGGACCGGTTTCGGGGTTTCACCCCTCATCAGCCAGGCTAGCTTGAATCCAGTGGCATGGGAAGCACGGGACCCACGTCTGGGCATACCCTTCCCACTTAGGGCGACAAAGCAAAAACAACAAGTGATGGACGGAATGCTGAACATTGTCAAACACTCACCACCAGTCACAGATCTGGGTTTAATCCATCATTTTTTTGCTCACCAGGCCACCCCAGTTTGGACCCAGCCATATGCAAATCAGTCTTGACCCTGTTCCTCATGGGAACAGTCCAGCCCGAACTGCCAAGCCAGGTCCTCACTGGACCGGAAACAAGCAACCTGGGACCGGTTTCGGGGTTTCACCCCTCATCAGCCAGGCTAGCTTGAATCCAGTGGCATGGGAAGCACGGGACCCACATCTGGGCATACCCTTCCCACTTAGGGCGACAAAGCAAAAACAACAAGTGATGGACGGAATGCTGAACATTGTCAAACACTCACCCCCAGTCACAGATCTGGGTTTAATCCATCGTTTTTTTGCTCACCATGCCACCCCAGTTTGGACCCAGCCATATGCAAATCAGTCTTGACCCTGTTCCTCATGGGAACAGTCCAGCCCGAACTGCCAAGCCAGGTCCTCACTGGACCGGAAAAAAGCAACCTGGGACCGGTTTCAGGGTTTCACCCCTTATCAGCCAGGCTAGCTTGAATACAGTGGCATGGGAAGCACTGGACACATGTGTGGGCATACCCTTCCCACTTAGGGCGACAAATACTGCTTGTATGCCTACCAAAAGAAGTATTACAGAAATGAAAGCACAACACATGTTAGATAAGGAAATAGCTGAAATGATGAGCATAAATATACAAGATGAATATTTAGATTATCCCAGAAAGACGAATGTCTTCAGCTAATGCTGAAAGGGTCGTCTGTTGTAATTTAGTAGCGATTAGATTAAGCATCAGCAGAAGACATCTTGTATTTAGCAACTATTGTGAACATTTCGCGAAATTCATTTTGTATTCATGGCAGCCATTATCTCTGCCACATGCTGCCATGTGCTCGCCATGTGCTCTGTCCTTGAAAACTGTTAGCCCCTCCTACCTGTCGACTGTGCATTTCCATATGATCTTATATGTATGTAAGTCTTGCTTCTATAACTGTACCACCTTCTTTTAGCCCCTGTGTGGGTATAAAATGACCATGCTCTCTTAGTTCAGTGTGCTACTTCAAACATTATCGAAGGGTGCTGTTTGAACTGTGGTACCACCTCATGAGGTTTAATAAACTTTGTATTTTATTTCAGTGTCTGTGCCAACTTCTTCCTATATGGTCTGAGGACTTTGTTCAGAGAAGGGCAAACCCCTTGCACTAGTAGGCCTTGCTGAGGCTTACTTCGACACCACTTCCTGAGGTTGACCTTTGGCCTCCACTTGGAATGCACATGGTGGGGCCAGGTCCTGAACTGGACCAGTTACCTCTGTGGCCGTGACTTGCGGATTTGCTCCTCCTGGCATACTGTAATCTGTGCATGCACCCGGGCCCAGACAACTGACTTTTAGTGCCATAATCTACAGTTTTCATCTAATGAGCCCAGACTGGAGATGCCCACCAGCAAATTCGCTGGTAAACCCATTAGCAAACCAGCACAGCAACTTCTTTTCTCAGAAGCCCTCCAGCACTCCCGCCAGATGACTCTGTCAAGGGACCACATCCGGCGGACATGCCCACCACCACAGCTTGCCCAGCACAGGAAACTACCATGGAACGTATACTCCAGGGAAGTCATAGTGGTGATCGTAGGCCGGAGGGAATGGACTTCACTAACTCCTCGCTAGCGGCTGAGACTAAATCTATCGGCCTGGACATCGCAGGTTTCCAGTCAGTCTCATGTGACGGCTGGAACAGCACATAAAGGCAGTGGAAAACCATCTCAACCCCATGCCAGAGCGAGATCAAGAAATCCTATTACTCCTCAGTAAGCTTATTGACTTGGAAGACAGGAGTCGAAGAGATAATGGCCCTCATTACAACATTGGCGGTAAAATCCGCTTACCGCCATGCAGAAGACCGCCAACACACCGCTGCAGCCGCGGAATTCTGCCACAGTTATTATGACCCACAGTTCTGAATCCGCCAAAATCTAGACACCCACACAAGTCCGTCATACCAAAGGTCAGTGATAAACTGGCGAAAACAAAACCTCCCCCGTCACGCCAACAGAAATACGCCCACACTATCACGACACACGAATCCATGCGGCGGTCTTTCAACCGCGGTATTCCATTGGCGGTACACACCGCCGCGCTCAAAATACACACACATTAACAAAACACAGCCACATTGGATAAATAGAAATACACACAACTGATACACATACACACACAACTCCCACACACCCAATACAATATAAAACACACACCCACATCACCCATAAACCCTTACGACAACAAAATCACCCACAGAACTTCCACGCACCTCACACAACACCCCACTACAGATCAGCACATTTATCACCCCACACTTCACCTACACCACCCCATGGCACGGCAAAGGCACCTCAGGTTCTCGGAGGAGGAGCTCAGGGTCATGGTGGAGGAAATCGTCCGGGTAGAGCCACAGCTATTCGGATCACAGGTGCAGCACAACTCAATTGCAAGGAAGATGGAGCTATGGCGAAGAATAGTGGACAGGGTCAACGCAGTGGGACAGCACCCAAGAAATCGGGATGACATCAGGAAGAGGTGGAACGACCTACGGTGGAAGGTGTGTTCCGTGGTCTCAAGACACCACCTGGTGGTTCAGCGGACTGGCGGCAGACCCCCACCTCCTCCCCCACAACTAACAACATGGGAGGAGCAGGCCTTGGCGATTCTGCATCCTGAGGGCCTCGCAGGAGTAGGTGGAGGAATGGACTCTGGTAAGACAAATCTTAACTATTACATCCCCCACCCTACCCGCATGCCAGCACATACCCCCACCCTCACCCCCAGCACTCCAACTCCTCACATATGTCCACCCATCACTAAAGCATGCCCACTGCACATACCCATACACCCCCCTAAACCATCATCACACAAGGTCCCACACAGGAATGCTAGCACTGGGGTACACGGTCACCTACCCATTGCACACCATGCCACACACAGATGTAATAAACATCCTTTTATACCCCTGCAGGACCCCTACCCAACGTCACCGGACAGGAGGGTCCACACATGTCCACACCACCAACAGAAGAGGCCCACAGTGATGACAGCACCTCTGTCCAACTGGATCTAGATAACCAGCCCGGCCCATCGGGGACCTCGGGACAGTCGGTTCCCATCACACAGTCACAGGCCACTACAGAGCTTCCCTCCTCTGGAAACACCAGCACAGCACCCACCCAGCGGGCCCATACCTCCGCACCCAGGACACGTCAACCAGCAGTGTGTCCACCACTACAGGGAACCCAGGCTAACCCACCACCCCAACAACAACAGGGACCTGGGGGCAGCCGCTGTGGGCACACGGATCAGGGGACGGAGGCCCAGGAACACAGGGCAACTGGGAGGGCTGCTGTGCGACAGGTGGAGGACAGGCCAAGGGAACCCACTCTTCACGAGGCCCTCTCCAACATCATGGGAGCCTACCACCACTCCCAGGAGACGATGGCAATGGTACTGGCCAAGTTTCAGGAGACCCAGCGCCTGCAGGAGGAACAGTAAACGACAAACAGTAGAGAGGCAGTAGTGTATAAGTACATGTAGTAGGCAGGTCTGTACTCTTACCTGTGTCTCACTGTAAATATTGCTGGATCACTGAGTCCCTGTTGTTCATGTATTCTTCCTCTGCTTCCTCGTCTTCAGTGTCCACAGGCTCCACAGCTGCCACAACACCTCCATCTGGACCATCCTCCTGCAGAAAAGGCACCTGTCAGTTGGTAATAACTTACTCTTCCCCCTGTACATTTCATGTAGGTTAGCGCCCACCAGAAAAAACATATTTGGCGTGCCATCGCCAAGGACGTCCGGACCCTGGGGGTCTACCACAGATGGATCACCCACTGCCGGAAAAGATGGGAGGACATTCGCCGCTGGAGCAAGAAGACGGCGGAGGCTCAGCTGGGGATGGCCTCCCAACGTGGGAGGGGTGCCCGTCGCACCATGACCCTCCTGATGTTCAGGATCCTGGCGGTGGCCTACCCGAAGTTGGATGGGCGCTTGAGGGCATCACAGCAGCAACAAGGGGGTGAGTACACTCTCATTCTGCTGACTTTGCACGCAGTGGAGGGGTCTGGGTGGGGGAGGTGGGCTGTGGGTTTCCCTAGGCCAGGGCGAGTTCCGTAGGCAAGGTCCCTCCGTAAGGCAGGCCATGTGGCACCCCACCCCACCTCTGTAGAGTGCCAAGTACACCTAGTCATGCCCCTGTGTCATCTATGTGTGCAGATGTCATCCATAGCCATAGCCTTGTAGCCCATTTCCCAGGAATTGAACAGTGGAGCCCAAGAGCGGGGGGCTTCTGTGTCTGTCGTGTCCGCCAACGGTAGCGGTAATGCATGCACTCAACATGTCTTTCTTCTGTTGTCCCTCCCTTTCTGTGGTCTCCCTGTTCTTGTGTGCATTAGCATCATCAGGCGGAGGAGCAGTGGCACCGGAGCACCAGGGGCCTGCATCCCACATGGCCATGGAGGGCCACACTACGGACTCGGACTTCACCAGTGGGACGGAGTGCGAGGGGAGCTCCACGGCGGGGACTGGAGCTGAAACCAGTGACACGGACTCGTCCTCTGATGGGATCTCCCTTGTGGTGGCGGCAACATCTGTGCCACCCCCATCTACAGGTACAGCTGCCACCACCCCTTCCAGCACCGCACTCCCAGCAACCCCTCAGCCTTCGCCCTGTGCCCGCTCACCCGGGAGGGTGGGCATCACCTTCGCCCCAGACACCTCAGGCCCTGCCCCAGTCACCCCTGCTGCCCTCAGTGAGGAGGCCATTGACCTCCTCAGGTCCCTCACTGTTGGGCAGTCTACCATTTTGAATGCCATCCAGGGTGTAGAAAGGCAGTTGCAACAAACAAATGCATTCCTGGAGGGCATTCATTCTGGTCAGGCGGCCCTTCAGCGAGCTTTTCAGACTCTGGCCTCAGCACTGATGGCAGCCATTGTCCCTGTGTCTAGCCTCCCCCCTCCAACTTCTTCCACCCCGACCCAATCCCCTGTACCTCAGCCTATCCCAAGCACACCTACAGACCAGCATGCACACACGTCAACACACAAGGGAAGCTCAGGCAAACCTAAGCACCACACATCCCACAGGCACTCACGCAAGCATCACACACATGCAGACACACCAACATCCACTGCCTCCACTGTGTCCCCCTCCTCCTCGTCTCCCTCCTCCCTCCCTGTCTCGTCTACACTCACACCTGCATGCACTACCTCTACAGCCACTACGTCCCTCTCCAGCACACCCACCACCACACCCCGCTCACGTGCAGTCACCACCCCCACTACCATTCACACGTCCCCTGTGTCCTCTCCCAGTGTGTCTGTGATGCCACCTCCCAAGATACACAAACGCAGGCACACACCCACCCAACAGCCATCCACCTAACGACAGCCTCCAGCGCATGCACCTTCACCCAAAGTCAGCAAACGAACACCTCCTACAACCACCACCTCTTCCTCCACTCCCAAACCCCCTCCAGCTACCCATCCCAGTGTGTCAAAAAAACGTTTCCTGTCCAACCTTGACCTCTTTCCCACACCTCCCCCACCCCGTCCGTCTCATAGGTCCCGAACTAGCACCTCAGCCACAACATCTCCGGGACCAGTGGTGCCTGTAGTCACCGGAATCTGGAGTGCACCGGCCACCAGGGCAGCCAGTGTGGCACGGAGCCACAGCACAGACAGTCCCCCACCTCTGAAGCATCAGAAGTTGGCCAGTGCCCGGCGGGAGAGGGGGAAGACTCCAGCCACCAAAGCCGCTCCCAGGGGTCCCGGTTGGAGTGTGGAGTCAGCTATGACACCTTCCAAGGTGGGGAAGGGCCACAAGAAACCCGGCAAGTCTGGGAAGAGCAGCATGGCAGAGAAGACCGCCGTCATCCCCGCTGCCCAGGAGGCCACCTCCAGCACCAGCCCAGCTGCCCAGGACAGGACTGCCAGCACCAGCCCACCTGCCCAGGACAGGCCCGCCAGCACCAGCCCAGCTGCCCAGGACAGGACCGCCAGCACCAGCCCACCTGCCCAGGACAGGACCGCCAGCACCAGCCCAGCTGCCCAGGACAGGACCGCCAGCACCAGCCCACCTGCCCAGGACAGGCCCGCCAGCACCAGCCCAGCTGCCCAGGACAGGACCGCCAGCAGCAGCCCACCTGCCCAGGACAGGACCGCCAGCACCATCCCACCTGCCCAGGACAGGCCCGCCAGCACCAGCCCAGCTGCCCAGGACAGGACCGCCAGCACAATCCCAGCTGCCCAGGACAGGACCGCCAGCACCAGCCCACCAGCCCAGGAGGCCACCTCCAGCACAGGCCCAGCTGCCCAGGAGGCCACCGCCAGCACAGGCCCAGCTGACCAGGAGGCCACCACCAGCACAAGCCCCTCTGGGCCATGAAGGACCACCAACAAAAGCCCCGCTGGGCCATGAAGGACCGCCAGCAGCTGAGTCCGTGCATTGGAGACTGCCGCCTCAAGCACCGCTACACAGGGCACCGCCGTCTCAAGCACCGCTGCACAGGGCACCGCTGTCTCAAGCACCGCTGGACAAAAACAACAAGTGATGGACGGAATGCTGAACATTGTCAAACATTCACCCCCAGTACAGTGATCTGGGCCTAAATCCATCGTTTTTTTTGCTGCCCATGCCATTCCAGTTTGGACCCAGCCATATGCAAATCAGTCTTGACCCTGTTCCCCATGGGAACAGTCCAGCCCGAACTGCTAGGCCAGGCCTTCCCTGGACTGGAAACAAGCATCCTGGGACCGGTTTCGGGGTTTCACCCCTCATCAGCCAGGCTAGCTTGAATCCAGTGGCATGGGAAGCACGGGACCCACGTCTGGGCATACCCTTCCCACTTAGGGCGACAAAGCAAAAACAACAAGTGATGGACGGAATGCTGAACATTGTCAAACATTCACCCCCAGTACAGTGATCTGGGCCTAAATCCATCGTTTTTTTTGCTGCCCATGCCATTCCAGTTTGGACCCAGCCATATGCAAATCAGTCTTGACCCTGTTCCCCATGGGAACAGTCCAGCCCGAACTGCTAGGCCAGGCCTTCCCTGGACTGGAAACAAGCATCCTGGGACCGGTTTCGGGGTTTCACCCCTCATCAGCCAGGCTAGCTTGAATCCAGTGGCATGGGAAGCACGGGACCCACGTCTGGGCATACCCTTCCCACTTAGGGCGACAAAGCAAAAACAACAAGTGATGGACGGAATGCTGAACATTGTCAAACATTCACCCCCAGTACAGTGATCTGGGCCTAAATCCATCGTTTTTTTTGCTGCCCATGCCATTCCAGTTTGGACCCAGCCATATGCAAATCAGTCTTGACCCTGTTCCCCATGGGAACAGTCCAGCCCGAACTCCTAGGCCAGGCCTTCCCTGGACTGGAAACAAGCATCCTAGGACCGGTTTCGGGGTTTCACCCCTCATCAGCCAGGCTAGCTTGAATCCAGTGGCATGGAAAGCACGGGACCCACGTCTGGGCATACCCTTCCCACTTAGGGCGACAAAGCAAAAACAACAAGTGATGGACGGAATGCTGAACATTGTCAAACATTCACCCCCAGTACAGTGATCTGGGCCTAAATCCATCGTTTTTTTTGCTGCCCATGCCATTCCAGTTTGGACCCAGCCATATGCAAATCAGTCTTGACCCTGTTCCCCATGGGAACAGTCCAGCCGGAACAAGTGATGGACGGAATGCTGAACATTGTCAAACATTCACCCCCAGTACAGTGATCTGGGCCTAAATCCATCGTTTTTTTTGCTGCCCATGCCATTCCAGTTTGGACCCAGCCATATGCAAATCAGTCTTGACCCTGTTCCCCATGGGAACAGTCCAGCCCGAACTGCTAGGCCAGGCCTTCCCTGGACTGGAAACAAGCATCCTGGGACCGGTTTCGGGGTTTCACCCCTCATCAGCCAGGCTAGCTTGAATCCAGTGGCATGGGAAGCACGGGACCCACGTCTGGGCATACCCTTCCCACTTAGGGCGACAAAGCAAAAACAACAAGTGATGGACGGAATGCTGAACATTGTCAAACATTCACCCCCAGTACAGTGATCTGGGCCTAAATCCATCGTTTTTTTTGCTGCCCATGCCATTCCAGTTTGGACCCAGCCGTATGCAAATCAGTCTTGACCCTGTTCCCCATGGGAACAGTCCAGCCCGAACTGCTAGGCCAGGCCTTCCCTGGACTGGAATCAAGCATCCTGGGACCGGTTTCGGGGTTTCACCCCTCATCAGCCAGGCTAGCTTGAATCCAGTGGCATGGGAAGCACGGGACCCACGTCTGGGCATACCCTTCCCACTTAGGGCGACAAAGCAAAAACAACAAGTGATGGACGGAATGCTGAACATTGTCAAACATTCACGATGAATTAAACCCAGATCTGTGACTGGGGGTGAGTGTTTGACAATGTTCAGCATTCCGTCCATCACTTGTTGTTTTTGCTTTGTCGCCCTAAGTGGGAAGGGTATGCCCAGACGTGGGTCCCGTGCTTCCCATGCCGCTGGATTCAAGCTAGCCTGGCTGATGAGGGGTGAAACCCCGAAAACTGATTTGCATATGGCTGGGTCCAAACTGGGGTGGCATGGTGAGCAAAAAAACGATGGATTAAACCCAGATCTGTGACTGGGGGTGAGTGTTTGACAATGTTCAGCATTCCGTCCATCACTTGTTGTTTTTGCTGGTATGCCCAGACGTGGGTCCCGTGCTTCCCATGCCACTGGATTCAAGCTAGCCTGGCTGATGAGGGGTGAAACCCCGAAACCGGTCCCAGGATGCTTGTTTCCGGTCCAGTGAGGACCTGGCTTGGCAGTTCGGTCTGGACTGTTCCCATGAGGAACAGGGTCAAGACTGATTTGCATATGGCTGGGTCCAAACTGGGGTGGCATGGTGAGCAAAAGAACGATGGATTAAACCCAGATCTTTGACTGGGGGTGAGTGTTTGACAATGTTCAGCATTCCGTCCATCACTTGTTGTTTTTGCTTTGTCGCCCTAAGTGGGAAGGGTATGCCCAGACGTGGGTCCCGTGCTTCCCATGCCACTGGATTCAAGCTAGCCTGGCTGATGAGGGGTGAAACCCCGAAACCGGTCCCAGGATGCTTGTTTCCGGTCCAGTGAGGACCTGGCTTGGCAGTTCGGTCTGGACTGTTCCCATGAGGAACAGGGTCAAGACTGATTTGCATATGGCTGGGTCCAAACGTGGGTGGCATGCTGAGCAAAAGAACGATGGATTAAACCCAGATCTTTGACTGGGGGTGAGTGTTTGACAATGTTCAGCATTCCGTCCATCACTTGTTGTTTTTGCTCAAGCACCGCTGGCCCATGAGTGGCAAGGGCACTGACGCAACTGAGTCCGTCATGGGGTGAATGATGCACTCTGGGCACAAAGCCCCCTCCAGAACCAGTGGAGAAAGGCATCCACTACCTCTGTCCTTAGCAGGATGAAGCACTCTGGGCACAAAGCCCCCTCCAGAACCAGTGGAGAAAGGCATCCAATACCTCTGTCCTTAGCAGGATGAGGAGAAAGGCATCCACTACCTCTGTCCTTAGCAGGATGAAGCACTCTGGGCACAAAGCCCCCTCCAGAACCAGTGGAGAAAGGCATCCACTACCTCTGTCCTTAGCAGGATGAAGCACTCTGGGCACAAAGCCCCCTCCAGAACCAGTGGAGTATCACATCCACTACCTCTGTCCTTAGCAGGATGAAGCACTCGGGGCACAAAGCCCCCTCCAGAAACATTGGAGACTGTCATCCACTTGAGAGACTGTGGCTTTGCACTCCCCAGGATTGAACAGTGGGCAACCCACCCACTGTAGAGACTTGAGAGACTGTGGCTTTGCACTCCCCAGGATTGAACAGTGGGCAAACCACCCACTGTAGAGACTTGAGAGACTGTGGCTTTGCACTCGCCAGGATTGAACAGTGGGCAAACCACCCACTGTAGAGACTTGAGAGACTGTGGCTTTGCACTCCCCAGGATGGAACAGTGGGCATGTGGCCCCCTCATGGATTTGGCGTTGTGCACTCACCCGGCTGAGGTGCCCCCCCTTTCCCTCCCCCTGAGGTGCCTGTTTAGTTGCTCTCTGATGCCCCTGCAGTGTTCTCTCCGTCATGGTCGGGGATCTTGTGTGGGCCTCGCCCATACCGTGTGGTCCCAGTGTTCCACGGACTTTATTAGAGCACTACCTGGACTACTATGCTTGGTATATATTTTGTACATGGGGTATATATATATTTCTCCCTACTTGCTTTTAATACATTACAATGGTTACACTCATTTTCTATTGTCTTTGCATTCTTCCAGGGGGTTTGGGGGGGGGTAACTGTGATATATTGATATGCATTAGTGTGTGTGTTGTAGTGGGTGAGGGTGGGAGTGTTGCGTGTGTATGTCCCTGTTTTTTCCCTCCCCTGTCTCGTAGGTGCAGTACTCCCCGTGGTCTTCGCCGCCGGCGTTCGTGCTCCTGGTAGAGGAGCAGGAAGACTATTGCAGGTAGAATTTGGAGTTCCGGATCCATGGCGTCCTCGTGGGGTGTGTAGAGGTGAGCATTTTTCCTTCGGTATTCCTGTTTCTGCCGTGTTTTTATCCGCGGTGAATCCGCCCCGGAAAAGGTGGCAGATTGGCCTGTTGTGATACTGTGTGTGGTACATTGTCCTCCGCCTGTCTGTTGGTGGTGACTGCCAAGCTGTTTGTTTGTACCGCCGTGGCGGTTGGAGTGTTAAAGTGTCTGTCTTTGTTGGCGGTTTCCGCCACAGTCGTAATAGCAAAAAAATTCCGCAGGCCTGTTGGCGGTCTTACCGCCGCTTTATCACCGTCCACCAGGGTTGTAATGACCACCAATGTCTGCTTTTTCGGCTTCCTGGAAAATATGGAGGGATCGGATATCCAAACCTTTCTCTGGAACACCCTCCCCATACTCACAGGCCTGGCCTTTGACCCTCAAATGGAGTTCCAGCGGGCACACTGCTTGGGTCCTAAGTGGCCGGATGGCTCATCCTGACCCCGTCCCATCACTGCCTGCCTCCGGCGCCTTGGCCAGGCCCGCCAACTCCTCATGACGACCTGTTCTAATGGTCCATTTAGGGCTGAGGGATACAAGATCCGAATGGCTGCAGACTTCTCAAAGGAGACCAACAATCTTCACAAGGCATTTCTGTCTTTCCGCCCTTGACTTCGCCAACTGGACGTAAAATATGGACTATTTGAACCAGCGAGAATGTGGATCACAAAAAATGGCAAGTTAAAAGATTTTTATGACCTGGAGGACCTGCGTCTCTTCCTGGATGGTTTGTCGGCTCAGGCCATGGACATGACCTCTTTGGGCTTGACTTTGGGGCAGTCTTGCGATCTCTCGGCTGCGCAATCCCACCATGCTCCCCCGGATAGACAGAATAGTTGTGACGGCAATCTTCACCATAGAGGCAGGGATCCTGAGAGACTGTCGAGACCCTACGGTGACAGGGACCAGGCATTTCAAACAATGGCGCACTATATTCAGCCCTCAGACAGATACAAGTCCTGTTCCGCTCTGAAACCTACCCTTGTTCTAGCTCAGATTTCTGTGGCCATACAGGTCCTGCCTGCTTGTGGGGCAGAGATGGGGCCGCAAGAACTGTAAAAACAAAAAACTGTAAACTTCGCATTTGTATAGCGCACTACTCACCCGCTAGGGTCTCAAGGCGCTGTACGCATACCGCTGTGGAACCCCTCCTGGCTTTTCCCTGTGAGGCACCCACTCCTGGATAGCCCCAGGGTGAAGCCAAGCATCCAAGCGCTTTGAGGGCCGTTGTGGAGATTAAGCAAGCTTTTGCCCAGAGTTACAGAGTGGGACCCATTAATTAGATTAGGCACTGAGGCGAGAATTATCTGGTCCAAGGGAATTGAGCCCAAGACCCCAGAGGTGGGAATTTAACCCTGGTCCCGGGCCAGATCTCTGCATCAGGGTCTGCCGCTCTTACCATTGTGCCACACTTCTCCACTGCACTCCTACCCCGTCGGAAGGCTGAACACTTTGCTGCATGCTTATATGTGATATGGTTATGCTACGTTGTGTTGTACCCAAGGATGCGGCACCTTAGATGGCTGTGTCATCCCCTACTGACCGGACTGGTCCCAAAGATGTCAGCAAAAAGACTTGACCTGAGACCATGGATTGGTGGACCACTGGAGGCTTATACACACCTGACAGATAGAGAATATACTTTTTTCTCTGCCCATGTCCGGGTCTCTTGAATCCTGGAACCTGCCCTGTCTGATCACTCTCCGATACTGCTATCTGTAGACATAGGTCTTACTACCCCGGGCCGTAAACCCTGGTGCTTAGCCATTCATCGCTATTGTAACCTGAGGGCAAATCACAACTACGGGTGCATGTCTCCACCTACATACAGGACAGCAAAGGCTCAGTTTCATCTGAGCGGGTACTGTGGGTGTCTGTGAAGACAACTATCCAAGGGCAAATGATGAGCGATGCAGCACTGGCTAATAAACAAAAGATAGCTCGCCAAACAGAACTGGAAGGCAAAATTGCGTCTCTCACTCAATTATACACAGCCCATCCCTCTCTGTCAGTGCGCCAACGCCTGGAGCAAGCTTGTGTGGCCCTCAATGAATTGTATACATCCCAGGAAGAATATGCGCTGCCACGGCTGCAGGGACACCACTATGAACAGGGGGGAAAGGCTGGCCAACAAGCTATCCCCGCGATTTATTCCTCAATCGGTGAGCTACTCACTCGACTGCAGGATATTGATAATGAATTTGCAGCATTCTTCTGACAATTGTACACTCAGGAAACTGTGGCTAGCTCTAATCAAATAGAGGCCTTCCTGTAGGGCCTTCGCCTCCCCGATTATCGAATGACGGTCAAACCCTATTGGATGGGGAGATCAGTAGGATCAAGATAGCGCAGGCCATATCTACACTCCCATCACCCATGGAGGATGGCTTTCCTAGGGAATTTTACAAATGGGCCGGTGAGGAGGTAGTTGACTCCTTATATATGGCCTCTTGAGAGGCCATTCAGAGGTCAGTCAAGAGGGATCACTGGGCTCTCTTTCAAACAGGGCAATGATCGCGGTCCTCCCTAAACCTAGGATAGATCCCAGGTTTAGGGAGGACAGCTATTGCCCCATCTCCCTACTGAATGTTGATGTCAATATTCTTGCCAGCGTCTTGGCCGCCCGCCTAAGCAAAGTCATTCCATCTTTAATACACCATACCCAAGTAGGATTTGTCCCGGGACGCACCACCAGAAACCATCTCCGTTCCCTCTCATATGCCCTGTGGGAAGCCAGGGACATACCGGAAGAAGCCTTTGCCTGGTCCCTCAACATAAAAAAGGCGTTTGATATTATTGAATGGGGCTATTTGTTTCCAACACTGCGGAAATTCGGTCTGGGTAATCAATTCATCACCAAAGTACGTCTGTTATATGATTGTCCCACAGCGCAGGTTAACTGTGGCAGCTTCTTATGTGACCCTTTTCCGATACGTAGAGGGACGAGGCAAGGCTGCCCACTTTCGCCACTACTTTTTCTGCTGGCAATGGAACCATTAGCGGCTACCATCCATCAATTCCCTCTCCTTACTTGACTACCTGTACAAGGGTGTGTGTCCAAACTCTACTTATACCCGGATGATATCCTACTCACCTTGGCAGACCTGGGCTTCATTAGAGAATATAGATGGCTTCGCGATCTTACCGGGTTATCGGGTAAATCGGGACAAGAGTGTAGAGCTGCCCTTTTCCACAATCACCACGCGGGCAGCGATATATACAGCTTCTCTTTTTGGTGGATGCCACCTGCCTCAAATACTTGGGGATCCTTGTTAATGGGGGATTAGAATGTATGATTGCGGACAACTTAGACCTGCTCATAGCTAACTTTGAGATGTGGTCCCATTTGGGACTCTCATTGTGGGGTGGAGTACAAGCAGTGAGGATTGTCACACTACCGTGCTTTACTTATGTGCTAAGTATGCTACCCCTCCAAGTGCCCCTATCGACATTCCAATTGATTTATGCAGTGATTTGAGCCTTTGTGTGGGGTTCCTCTCCTCCCCATTTGTCGCCTGCTAAGCTCATGGCACGCCGTTCTTGCAAAGGTATAGGGCTCCCATTTGTAGAACATTACGCCCTCACACTCCATCTCTCCCAACTAGCATACCGAGGTACCGGTCCCACCACAAAGAGGTACCGGTCCCACCACAATGGGTCACCACTGAACAACTGTTACTCTCTAGCCGGGGAGGCCTCAGTTCCTTATACAGAATCGGTTCCTCTCAGTCCTGCTCTGATAATCCGATGTTGTGGGCTATGCATGCAGCCCGGTGCAGAGCGCACCGCTTTCCACCATACATCCCCGTCTCCAGTTACGGGCCCCCCTTATGAGGCAATGACGGCCTTTGTATCGGAGGGGACACCCTCAATTGGGTGCAATAGAGCGTGGCCAGTATCGAAAGCCTGACCAGGTCATTGAAGACGGCGAACTTTAGTCATTTGTGAATCTGTGAGAGGAATCTGGCCTCCAACCCACCAAGCGTGGCAGTACCTACAACTAAAGCATTGCCTGGACGTTGCATGGGAGCTAGCCCTTGGACCCTCCAGACCTCATGTGTGCTCTCTTATCTCAGGACATGGGGTCACTTCAAGGGCGTTAAGTTGGGCCTTTATGAAGTCCTTACATACCCATCTTTTCTCGCAGCTTCTCCTCGACAATGTGTGCTCTAAGTGGCAGGTCTGCCTCCAGAGGGAGTTCGAGGTAGAGGACTGGACAAACATCATGGTGGCTCTCAATAGTTGTACTCGGGAAGCCCGCCTGAAGTTTTGTCTATTTAAAACAATGCACGATTGGTATTGGCCCCCCCGAAACTGTGCAGAATGGGTCTTCTACCTCATGCGAACTGCTGGTGTTGTGCAGAGACTCGATGCGACCTGACACACATCCATTGTGAATGCGCTTCGAACCGACCCCTCTGGGTGGGCTCTACCATAGGTGCTTCCAAGGCTCTTTGGACGCCGTTCTCTTCCTCTTCCATCCTTCTCCATGAAATGGCGGATTTACCCGATCTGTGCCAACCGCAACACCGTCTGCTGCACACAGCTCTTGCGATGGCCAAGATCTGTATCCTCCGTCATTGGAGATCTCCTGCTCCACCTACAACGGATGATTGCATGGTGGCAATGGTCCAGACCGCCGCCCATGAACGCATCATTTACTAATTGCAAGACCAGGTTGCCCTGTTTATACAGACATGGGTGTACTTCCTTGCCAGCGACTCAGAGCACGCTTACCACTCTCCCATTGCTGTTGTTAATGCCACAGCTGCCAAAGGAAAGGAAGTAAGCAATGACTCTTCTGCTGCCCTACCTGCACCACTCCATCTACCTTTTATCCTCCTCCACCCTATCTTCCCTGCTTCTATACCCTTCCCCCCCCCACTTCTCACTGAGTCCTCTATTTTCCCTCCTCCACTTCCTCCTCCCCTTCCTCCCTATCCCCTCTCTCGGCATGCACTCCTGTGGCCTCTTCCCCTCTTTCCCTTCCCCTCTTTCCACCCTTCGTATTACTATCCATTCATCCTCCCTCCTACTTTTAATGCAATATTATTTTCCTTTGTCCCACTATTTTAGAAGTTAGCATGCTGACACTTGGTATTTTTCTTTTTCTTAGTTTTACTATTGTCTGCATGTATAGTCCATTCCCCCACACATGTGTCCTAATTTATCATTTCCCTTTGTCCCACTATGTTAGAAGTTATCATGCTGACACTTGGTATTTTTAGTTTTCTTAGTTCAAACTTAACCCGAGTTAGTTGTTTTTCCAAATTATTTTGTCTACTATTTAGTCCATTCCCCGACATGTGTGACCTAATTTGGATAGTTGTAGGGAAAACCTATGTCCATAAAGATTCCTAATTAATATTCTGTGCATTTGAATTGACTGTGTCCTGAGCCCAAATTGAATTGTGTTTCTAATGCTCAAATATTGATGTTATTGATATGTGTTATTCTTCTTGAATGGTTAATGGTGTTGATGTTTAGTAGATTAAGAGCCTTATTACGAGTTCTGCGGTCCGACAAGTCGACTGGCAAACTCGCTGGGGGGACGCCACTGCCACCATATCACAATGTTCTCACCGGGCTGACCGGTGAGAACATTTTAATACGCCGTTCCCGCCGGGCTGCCTGGCGGGAACTGTGCCACGGTATTGGTCTCGGCTCCCTTAAGATCATACACATCATATACCTGGACTGCTCCCTTAAGGGTGCCGAAGCCAATACTGTAGCACAAGGCACCCACGGAACGCGCACTATCTATAAACAAAGCAGACAGTGTGCTTTCTGACAGTGCAGGGGCCACCCTGTGGCCTCTGGGCACTGGCTTTCCACCAGCTTTCTCATAGCGGGGACCCTGCCATGAGAAGGCGGGCAGAATGCAAACTTGTAATCAGCCAGGTGGCGCTGAACTCAGCCCCGCCCTGGCTGATTACAACTCCGTCCGCGGTCTACACGTCAGGAACCATGTTCCTGGCAGTGACAGCGGTCCCCTGGCTGGTACGCCCACAAGTATTTTAATGTGGCAGTCGGACCGCCATGGTTTCAGTGGTCCGACCGTCACTATGAGGTTGGCGGTCGTGGGACCGCCAGCCTCGTAATGAGGCCCTAAATTTGTTTTGGAGATTTGGTCAGCCGATGGTTTTCATTTATTTGTGCAATTTAAATCTTGTCAACTATTTACATGACTTTGGTATTGCGGTTGTGAATATAAGGCTTTAAACTTTTATTGATTGGAGTTTTTATTCAGTGGTCACATTGGTCATGGTGCCTGAATTATTGATTGGCATATGGATGTAAATGTTGATGCATGTTGATGCATGTTTCTTACTGGGTCAAAATGTCCATCGGCCTCGGTGAAGCGTTCTAGCGCTGTGAAGAGTGAAAAACGCACTCACAGTGTGACTCAGCATTATGAAGACCAGAGATCTAAATTCTAGTTATTCTAAAGACTGAACGAAAAAGAACCATAGAATATTATTTGTTCAAGATGTAGAATCTTGCAGAGTATCTTAATTTAAAAACAATCTCAGATGAATGTTTTCAAAATACTCTTTGCTGAACAATTCACAGTATTTAATGTTAGTTTAATTTTTTTGGTGTGCCTCTTCATGCGTCTACTAAGACAAATCTGTTTTATTTCATCAAACATTCTACTGTATACTAGGGCGCCATATCTACAGCACAAATGCCTTTGGGCATAGTCTGAGTTCTTCCTGAGGGTCATTTCTACATGACACAATAGTTTGAATGCCAGTATATTATTGCTAGGAACAAATATGTGCATTGTTTTAAAAAGCTGCATTATTGTATTGTTTTGTACTGTAACATTTATATAGCGCTTAGAGGGCGTGGGTATCGCGTTGTGGGATGCAGCGCTTAGCAGCATGATGGATGAAGACGTGTGCGCAGGGCCAGCCTTAGCGCTTGTTGTGCCTGGTGTGACAGTCTTTTTTGGCAACCCCCGGTTCCCTCACTACCACGCTCCAACAGTGTCTCATCTCTCCTAAGCCCCTCTCTGACATACATATAATATTTTTATAGCGCTACTCATAGTTCACTCACACGCAGTCTGTGATCTGCATGGTACGCACTCTTTGCAGCAGGCGCATTAACCCTCGGTGATGCTTTAGGATGCGACTGAGCTGCACTAGACAAAACTCCAATGCCTCCAGCAGTAACATTCATCACCAGAGTTATCTTGGCATTTCATTGTTGCCTGAAAACTGCTAGACATGCAAGGAACTCTGAAACACGTCCCTTAAAACTGAGTCATTTGAAACAGCGCTCCTTCCCTCAGGTCAGCACCTGGTGCAGCTGCACCAGTGCTCTGCCCAAAAGCTGGCCCTGAGTGTGCGAGATAGGCATGCAGTTTATGAAGTTTCAGTAGGCTGGCAGCTTTGGTGAGCTTAAGGAAAAAGAACTTAAAGGGGTCCCTGATATGATAAGGAGAGAAAAACCAGGGAACTAAATACAATTTACAAAAAATATATATAACTTTCCTATCTTATGCACAAACAAACCATTGTTGTGAGGTATATCTTAAACATAAAAAATATATTTTTTATTCAAATCATGCTCATAAATATGGATATTAAACTGAATATAGTCAACAAATGACATACATCCATTGATCAAACTAGCGGACGACAAGACAGCATAGACTCAGACAAACCACAATTGACACAACATGCAGACACAAACCAAACAAAATATCAAAGGATACACTCATACAACAGACTATGCCTCCATTTAAACACAAGCAATGTTCTCAATCTAATGACCTATAGATATATAAGTATCTGATATAATTCTCAATGTAGGAGGGTAAATGTCCTTTCACATCCGTGGCCGTGTTATATATACTGCCCATCAAAATCCTGTACAGTTAAGTACTGCCACTGTACTGCTTTGGTCAGCTCTGCAGGTCCCTTAATGGTGCTTGCGGGTACCGCCTGGGCTTGTTCATTCTGAAGTGTTTTGTGATGTGTATGGGCCAGAGCAGGCATAAGATGGAGAAGGGAAGGTGTGATAGGTGGACTCTGTTAGAATCATCTGTTATATGATTTTCATTGTATGTCTCAATACTGTGAGATGCTGAGAAGTGGTTATGGTATGTATTACTTGGGGCCTGCAGTCGTGGACTAAATTAGAGTTGTCTGGTGGCCACCAGTGTGTGGAAGATCTCTTCAGTTGTGCTGGTTTGTTGCTGTGGAATGGTACATGACTGGGTGGTTGACATGACCTGTAGCACTTCTATCTCATGCGAGGGTAAGGGGGACAAGCAATGCAAGGGAATTACTATGCAGCCTGCACGACCTCTGCCTGTTATAATATTAGAGAGGGATAAGAGGGCTATGCATGAATTACTGTAGTGAAATTGCACAATTGGAACCGTGCCTACACTAAAGGAACCACACAATTGGAGCCGGGCCTGCACTAAAGGAACCACACAATTGGAGCCAGGCCTGCACTAAAGGAACCACACAATTGGAACCGGGCCTGCACTAAAGGAACCACACAATTGGAGCCGGGCCTGCACTAAAGGAACCACACAATTGGAACCGGGCCTGCACTAAAGGAACCACACAATTGGAACCAGGCTGCACAACGATTCAAGTAGCAACAATGGCTCTTAGGTGGAGGCAAAGAGGCTTATGTGGCACTTGGCATGTTGTGCCTGCTGTAGTTCAGAAACAATGGCGGCACTTTGCAAAGTTACGCTGCATTGACTGGCATAGGGAGGATATTAGTTCTGCTTCTCACAAGTGCCATAGTGCAGCGACCATATTGGGTGGCGCCTTGCATAAAAGAGGAGCCACGTGTGCAAACAAGGGAGTAGGGAGAAAATGAAAATACACTGCACTTAAACTAAACCTCTATTCACAGGAGCACATTAGGCAAGCAGTCCCTCCCTTCTCTGGGGAGTTACCTTCACCATTTAACCATTTATATATGCATTCATGTTTTCACACATCCACCCATCAATTCATCCACATGTCCATCTATGCATACTTTCACCCATCAATCCTTTCTTCCTTATTTCATTTTACCTGGCCTTCTTTTCATCCTTTCTTTTTCCTCCTGTTCCTTCCTTCCTCTTTCTATTTACCCATCTTTTGTCATTTTATTATTACTTTGTATGTCTTACCTTTCTCTCATGTTTAATTTTTCTATGTGTCCCTCTGAGTTTTCCCCTATTTTTGTGATTGCATCCTTTTTTAGGAGTCGAGTGCGCGCAAGCGCTCTGTCCCTGTTGTAATCTCTCTGTGGGCTTCTAACCACGCCCATGCCACTCCCGTCACTTTCATTAGTTTGTGGGCTTGCCTTTTAAAAATTGATTGATTCCATTTGTGAAAGGCATGCATGGGTCCTACCTTTTCCGGTGTTTAGCCCTCCTCGAGCGCACCGCTAAACTACTGAAAACATACGAGGCTCCGTGTTTTCAGCTGGTTTCTGGACTACTTTATCTTTTCATTTCCTGCGCAGCGTGATCTTGCTGGGCAGAAGCCGACATGACATCGACCCTGTTACATGGATAATTGCACTTTTGCTGGTTACATGGATAATTGAACTTTTGCCGGTAACATGGATAATTGCACTTTTGCCGATAAGTTTCACTGCGAGCAAACTTCTGTTTCCTTTTCTGTGTCTCCTTACACTCATGGAGACCGTTGGCTCACGTATGTGAAACTGTTTTACTTTTCATTATTAGTTTATGTGGCAAGAAAAGTCCGGTTTGGAGTTCACAGCGCTATTAGCTCTAACGTGAGCAATCGTGAAACCCATTGCATTGCAAATGCTTGTTCTTTCTTTCCTTTGCTGTGCATGTATGCCCACGGCCCTCTGTCATATATTACCTAGTAGTAATATTTAGTGGTACTTTGTCACCAGATCTGCACACAGAAGAGACCCATTAACAACTAATTAATGGTTAATGGGACCCATTTCTCCGTTTTAGGACACCCAATAGCAGGTGGGGGTTGCCTTCCCCCCTGTGTGCACAATACTGAAGGTCCAGGGGGAGAAGGAGTCTCATCAGAAACTGTGCTGTAGATTCCACAGCAATGGAAAGATGCAGGCCTGCTGATTGACTTAAACATACTGAAGAGAGGTAGCAGTGCGCCTCTCCACATGAAAGGACATTTGATTTATATTCCTAAAGTAATTGGGGAGCAGCTGTTCAAGAGCACTCAAGCGAATGAGATGTTCTTTGTTTGTTTGCACTGAAGTTTGAATTGACTTTGCTTTATGTCGAATTGAGATCATTACAAAAGACTTCTCAGCACCTGGGGTGTGTAGAATGCAAAGAAAGGCTCTGAGTACCGGCAAAACTACAACTTTAAAGAAGATGACAAATAAAAGTTTATCAGAACTTTTCCGATGTGTTTATATACACGTAGCTGGGGTTAATTTGTGACTGCTGGAAAACGACTATTAAAAAATAAATTAACAGCTTTAATCGAATTTAAAGTTAAACCAATGCCATAAATGTTCATTTTTGTTCTCGTGTGATAACAGCTTCCCACTACAAAGAGACATCAGACAATTACAATAGTTTCACTTTACAGCCATGTACCTGGCGGTGGTGGGCAGTAGTTCTGAATCTTAATGTATTCACCGTGATATTGACATTATGAGAGCAATGCATGAGAGTAGAACACTCATGCGGTGTCTTGGTATCATTTCAGTGGCCCCTCCTTGATGTTCCTACCCCTGTACACTTCTCCACACCACATCAGTCCTCTATTCATCCTATTGAGGAGGGACTCGGTGTTGCCACTAGGCAGCCCCATCAGCATCGCACTACGGCTGAGGACCATGTTGGATCCGACATTTACAGTGCCATGTAATACCCAAGCAAGGCATAGGTCAGAGCTTCACAACATACGTGGACATAGAAAGTTGTGAGAGTGTTTGTGAACATGAGGAGAGGGCGCTGGTTGGGCTGTTCCATATCTGTGGTCTGTAGTTGTACTTAAAGGAGCAATTATTCTTCCAGGTTCTATCCAGGGTTATGGTTTGGTGTAGTTATCCTGGAAACAGCCACGTTTTCACCTCATTTCACCTCATTTCTGAACTGTAAGTGCTCTGCATACCTTGTACTTTGACTGGTAGTGAGATTCAGAGCTTGTCAGCTGGTACTGAGAAACCAGAGCCTCCTGTGGACTTCACATAGTAAGGTGGAATGATGATCTGTAGTGCACTTCTAGAGCACTGTGGCCTGTTGAGTTTGTTTTTGGATGTGTTAGAAATGGGGTTTTTGGTTGGCAGTCAGGTTATCCTCTGTCCAAGCAAGAACCCTCACTCTAGTCAGGGTAAGTCACACACAA
Organism: Pleurodeles waltl; assembly: GCF_031143425.1. Taxonomy (NCBI): domain Eukaryota; kingdom Metazoa; phylum Chordata; class Amphibia; order Caudata; family Salamandridae; genus Pleurodeles; species Pleurodeles waltl. Next base: position 82,086,405 of record NC_090447.1, on the reverse strand, counting down.
TCCAAAATTATCCTGGGCCCACCCTCTGGTAGCTTGGCACGAGCAGTCAGGCTTAACTTAGAAGGCAATGTGTAAAGTATTTGTGCAATAAATTATACAATAACACCATATTGCACCACAAAAATACACCACACAGTGTTTAGAAAAATATATAATATTTATCTGGATAATTGTAGGTCAAAACGAATAAAGATGAAATGTGAAATTGTAGAGATATCACTGAAAAGTGATATAAAGGGGGTGATTCTCACCCTGGCGGGCGGCGGAAGCCGCCCGCCAGAGTTCCCCCCTCCAAAATACCGCTCCGCGGTCGGAAGACCACTGAGGGTATTTTGGCTTTTGCACTGGGCTGGCGGGCGACCGCCAAAAGGCTGCCCGCCAGCCCAGTGCAAAAGACCCTTCCCACGAGGACGCCGGCTCAGAATTGAGCCGGCGGAGTGGGAAGGTGCGACGGGTGCAGTGTCACCCGTCGCGTATTTCAGTGTCTGCAAAGAAGACACTGAAATACTTTGTGGGGCCCTCTTACGGGGGCCCCTGCAGTGCCCATGCCATTGGCATGGGCACTGCAGGGGCCCCCAGGGGCCCCACGACAACCCATACCGCCATCCTGTTCCTGGCGGGGGAACCACCAGGAACAGGATGGCGGTATGGGCTGTCAGAATCCCCATGGCGGCGCAGCGAGCTGCGCCGCCATGGAGGATTCTAATGGGCAGCGGAAAACCGGCGGGAGACCGCCGGTTTTCCGCATCTGACCGCGGCCAAACCGCTGCGGTCAGAATGCCCTGCGGGGCACAGCCAGCCTGTTGGCGGTGCTCCCGCCAACCCTGGCCCCGGCGGTCCATGACCGCCGGGGTCAGAATGACCCCCAAAGTGTCTTAAGTCTTTAAAAAGCTACCGCCGCCGGCCTGGCTGGGACCGCCAGAGGACCGTCCCGCGGTCAGAAGACCGCGGCGGTCATTCTGGGTTTCCCACTGGGCTGGCGGGCGACCGCCAAAAGGCCGCCCGCCAGCCCAGTGGGAAACACCCTTCCACGAGGAAGCCGGCTCCGAATGGAGCCGGCGGAGTGGAAGGTGTGCGACGGGTGCAGTGGCACCCGTCGCGAATTTCAGTGTCTGCAAAGCAGACACTGAAATTCAAAGTGGGGCCCTCTTACGGGGGCCCCTGCAGTGCCCATGCCATTGGCATGGGCACTGCAGGGGCCCCCAGGGGCCCCGCGACACCCCTCACCGCCATCCTGTTCCTGGCGGTCGGAACCGCCAGGAACAGGATGGCGGTGAGGGGGTCGGAATCCCCCATGGCGGCGCAGCAAGCTGCGCCACCATGGGGGATTCCCAGGGCAGCGGAAAACCGGCGGGACACCGCCGGTTTTCCTGTTCTGACCGCGGCCAAACCGCCGCGGTCAGAATGCCCTGCGGGGCACCGCCAGCCTGTTGGCGGTGCTCCCGCCGACCCCGGCCCCGGAGGTCCTTGACCGCCGGGGTCGGAATGACCCCCAAAGTCTCTTTCAAGCACAAAGTACCTGGTTTAAAGTGGAAAATCTCCGCAAAGGGCCGCAGAAGAAGAGATAAGTGGAAAACTGGTGTGTGTGTCGATTTATCCCCTGCACACACCCCCCTGCGTCGTTATTTTTCACACGGGGAAGTCAGGCGTCATTTTCCGGCGCGCGGACAGTCTTTTTCTGTGGGTCGCAGGATTACCAGATGTCCCGGGGTCTGTGTGTGGATTCTCCTGCTTGTTTTCCAGCTGCGCGTTGTTCCGCGGGGCTGTGCGTCGAAGTTTCGCTCCCACGGCAGGCTTCGCCTCTGGAAGTCGGGCGGCGTTGTCCAAGCGAGGCCGTGCGTCGAAGTTCCGGTCGTCCCGAAGGCGTCGCATTGATCAGCGTCGGTGTGCAGCGTTTTTCTCGCCACGGAGCAAGCAGCGCGTTGAAATTTTCAGCGCACGAAGAGTCCAAATGAAAAAGAGAAGTCTTTTTGGTCCTGAGACTTCAGGGACCAGGAGGCAAGCTCTATCCAAGCCCTTGGAGAGCACTTTTACAGCCAGCCAAGAGTTCAGCAAGGCAGCAGGGCAACAGCAAGGCAGCAGTCCTTTGTAGAAAGCAGTCAGGTGAATCCTTTGGGCAGCCAGGCAGTTCTTCTTGGCAGGATGCAGGATCTGGTTCAGGTTTTGAAGTGGGGGAGACTTCAAAGAGTGGCTTAGAAGTGCACCAGGTCCCCTTTCAGTTCAATCCTGTCTGCCCGGGTCCCAGTAGGGGGTGTGGCAGTCCTTTGTGTGAGAGCAGGCCCTCCACCCTCTCAGCCCAGGAAGACCCATTCAAAATGCAGATGTATGCAACTGAGGCTGAGTACCCTGTGTTTGGGGTGTGTCTGAGTGAATGCACAAGGAGCTGTCAACTAAACCCAGCCAGACGTGGATTCTAAGGCACAGAAAGATTTAAGTGCAAAGAAATGCTCACTTTCTAAAAGTGGCATTTCTAGAATAATAATATCAAATCCAACTTCACCAGTCAGCAGGGTTTGGTATTACCATTCTGGCCATACTAAATATGACCTTCCTACTCCTTTCAGATCAGCAGCTACCACTTCAATACTGTATGAGGGCAGCCCCAATGTTAGCCTATCAAGGGAGCAGGCCTCACAGTAGTGCAAAAACGAATTTAGGAGTTTTACACTACCAGGACACGTAAACTACACAGGTACATGTCCTGCCTTTCACCCACACAGCACCCTGCTTTAGGGGTTACCTAGAGCACACATTAGAGGTGACTTACATGTGGAAAAAGGGGAGGTTTAGGCTTGCCAAGTTGAGGTGACAGTGAAACTGCACACACAGGCCTTGCAATGGCAGGCCTGGGACAAGGTAAAGGGGCTACTTAAGTGGGTGGCACAACCAGTGCTGCAGGCCCACTAGTAGCATTTAATCTACAGGCCCTAGGCACATATAGTGCACATCACTAGGGACTTATAAGTAAATTAAATAGTCCAGTCAGGTATGATCCAAGGTTACCATGTTTAAAAGGGAGAGAGCATATGCACTTTATCACTGGTTAGCAGTAGTAAAGTGCGCAGAGTCTAAAAGTCAGCAAAACAGAGTCCAAAAAATGGAGGGAGGCAGGCAAAAAGTTAGGGGTGACCACCCTAAGGCATGTCAGGTCTAACAGGATGTATAGCAATCTTTTTCCTTGGAAAGCTCTATGGACGATGCCGAGTGCCTTGAACATTAGCTACACGTAGCCAGTGGAGTGATTGCAGACAGGTGTCATGTGTGCTCCAGAGTGAAGACTGAGAAAGAGTCTTGCAGCAGCATTTTGGAATATTTGTATTTTGCGTATGGTGAAATTGGTGTGTTGAGGGATAGGCTATTGGTATAGTCTAGCATGGATATCATGAGTGTGAGGATAGAGTGTTGATTTTGTTGGTATCCATGGTATGGGAAGATGAGTTGCAGAGTTTTCATTGTGTAGAAGGCATCTGGTATCAAGGATAGATTTGAATTTATTGTTACTCTTTTAATTTGTATATCTCTTTATGCAGTTGGATGGGCATCAAGGGTCATATGTACGAACACATTTTCCCATTGACACAGAATGGGAAAAACCCTTTGCTACATCTGGCACCAAGTTCTTTGGGCCATCTGCTAGTAGTTTAGGATTTGTGTCATTTCCCTAGTGAGTATTATTTATTTTCTTTTGTTTTTTTCTTACACAGTGCCTATGATCCTTGTTATATCTTCTTTTGCCTAACATTTTACTTTACCAACTTTTCTGCTGTTATACAAACTTTCTCAAGTTGAACTTTCAAAGTTCCAACTGATCACTGTGTTTCACTGGAACTGGAAAGTTTAAGATCAATTGATCCTGAGGTCAGGATTTGAGGTCACCCGGAGAAGGACAGTGAATGAGTCTATGAATTACATAGAAAGGGAGCATGGTTCATTTAATACAAGTGTGACTAGAAGGAGTCTGCATAGCGTTTGGTATTTACAGGAAAGAATATTTAGAGCATCAATGTGAATTACCAAGATCTCAACAATGAAAACACTTTTGTGTTTTAAGAAACAGTTTGTAGCCAAGTTGGATATTACAAGGAGCGCATGTCTGAGTCACTCAGTGAGTCAAGGGTCTCAAGAGCAGAGTTCCATTTGAATCTATGCTGTGAATTTAGGGATCCAACAGGGGACACATATGTTTGATGATTTGCAATACGTTTTGTATTTGGAAGAGGCCATCACACTGCAAACTCTAAAAAGTGAATATGAACTGATTCCCTGAGATGGCTTTCAGGTGATTGTGCTGATTACACGACATTCAGAGTCCTTTTAGTTAGTATTCATGTTTTAGGGAAGTCTGGTGAAATGCCAACTTTATTCCTATTTTCCAACATGTCTAGGGGGTAACACTGTGGATGTCCCGTTGTCTGCAGGAAGGAATTTGCACTTTCTCTGCCAAGTAACACATATTTGACTTTAGTGAGGGAAGTCTACTTGCCAGCACCCCCACCTTGAACATTCTTCCAGAACCACTGAAGCATAGAGATAAATATTACAAAGTTATTGTGAGAGGAGAGGCTGCTATGACACAACAGAGCTGTAGTCAGTGATGGTGAGCCCACGCAGAGCCATGATTTATCCCACAGCAGAAGGTATAAACCCCACCCACAAAATGTCAATATTTGTGGGGACTGCCTGGAAGGCTAACTTCAAGTATAGCTCTGGTATTACACCATGCCTTGTAGAATTAGTCATATCCCACCCAGTGGTGTAATATTAGCGCGTGCAGATCCCGCGGTGCACCGGGCCCCCGAGCTCCCAGGGACCTCCTCAGCACAGTACCCTGGCCTGAGAGCTCCAAACTGAGTGGGGGGGAGGGGGACTCCATGTACTTTGGAAAGGGTGAGGCTCAAGTTTCGTTACACCACAGATCCCACCTTGTTTGGCATTTCTTTTGTGTAACACCCACCCTGTCCACTTACCACCTCTCAGTAGAACCTAATTGGAGAAGGGTGTGTAGATATTGCATATTGAAATGTCAAAGCCATAGAGGAGAAAAGAATGATTTTCAACAGCGAGTTTCCATGGTGCACCTCTCGTCTTCTCTCCTCCAGGTCATCGAGAACTAAAACACTCTTTTACAAAGCAGGGTAATATTGTTCAGCATTGCGGTGACTCATTAATTCAAGTGAAGTCTTCAAAAGTTCGCATTGTTGTCAGACAGGGAAAAATATTATAGAAATTATGAGTACGTTGCGAGCAATTGCACCTGGTGAATAAAAACATGAAATAACACGTTAGCATTCAGAAAAGTTGAACTTGTAGAAGGATGGTCTAGCTAATAAACAATATTATAACTAATTATTAGCTGAGCAAAATGATTGTGAAGTAATTGCTTTGCATCATGCTAACCACTTATAAAAACTGAGGGCATTATGTTATCACAGAGAAACCTGAACAGAGGAATACTTCTCAGAGAAAGCAAGAAGCAATACAATTGGTTAACAAGTAATGGCAAAGTCAATAAGTCTCCTTTTTTTATAACTGTTATGCCAGTCAAATATTGCAACAGAGGGGGGCACAATCATGCCATGAAGGCCCTTGATATACACGGAAGTACCATAGTTAGGGCAGTGCAGTGAGCACTACATCAGGGACGAAGGACATCACGTAAAGAGCACCTACCACTACTCTGACATTTAAAGGGACACATGTCTTTTCCTCTAAAGTAAACATTATTCTATTTGAGTTGAAGAAGCCGACCACTATTTGGACGCAGAATGTAGGAACATCTGAAGCTGCAGCACTGGCCGGGGTAAGAGGCGATGCTCGGGGAGGGCGGGCGAGCGGGCAGGCTCCTGGTCAGTGGTTTCAGAGTGACCGGGTGTGTGTGGGGGTCCCCATTGCTCATGTAAGCTCAGAAAACCAACAATGGAGTCTGTATTCTTGGCTAGCACCAAGAAGTAAGCAATTCTCCCCGCTTGACCACTAGGGGAGGAACGCAGATGGTTGCCAAGGGTACCAATTTACAAGGGGCGACCATAATGTAGGCATGGCTCATTTTTTCTACTGCACATTGATATTCAGTTTTACATCCTTTATTTGCTGGGACGCCCACACAGGGTTGCAGAGGTGACCCAGTGGGCAAGAGTGCCCTAAATAAGAGAATCCATGAGCACCTGACAATTGAGAAATGTTTAGCACATACTGTCATTTTTTATCCAACGGGGTGATAGTGTATTCTAAGGACAAATAAGTTTGCTTTCCATACGGGCCCATGGGTATAATCCAAAACTGGTGGAAGGTGCAGAGAGTGTGCTGTTAAGGTGATCAAGTGGTAAGTATATACTACATTAGGTACCAGTGATGTGTGCCAGTGAGTGCGTCTAGTGCTGATCGGCATTGCAATTGCAGCCTGCAGCCTTAGGAGAGTGACTTAGGGGTTAGGGGATAAGTTAGCATCAGGCTTCCTCGGGTCAAGGTCACTTGCAGCAGACCAGGCTACAGGATGCTAGCTGAGCCCATGTCATGCCCAAGCTTCTAGAAAGTGACTCATTGGGGACAGTTTTAGCCACACATGGGTTCTATCAGAGAGTCCTTCTCTGATCATGGCAGCTCAAAAGCACTGACTTGGTGTGTGTTCACAGAATGTCTGGACTCACAGCTCCCCCTCCTCCCCACTCAGGGTGCATAGATAAGGACCCAGAAGCAGTGTGCACCTGCAACCCATGACTATTAACTCCCCTCGTCCTGGGCAGTCCATGGCTGCAGCTAAATGCAAGCTGCAGCACAGACCCATGCTCAACATTTGTTGGCAAATATATTTTGCACATGTTGGCACATCGCAAGTGACTGAGGACATACAAAGGAGCAATTATTCACATAATGTTATGTGTCAGTACGTGTAATCGACAGTGAGGGAAAGGTGCTCAATCAAGATGTCTGATGCATTATCAAGTTCATGTGGCAGCCATCATAGATGCATTCAACGGGATGCCAGCTTGGTGGTTTAATGATCAATGCACTTGTATTTATGTCTCGCCTACAACAGCGCATGCCAGAGATGTATAAATACAAAGAGCCCATTGTTTACCATTCGTTGGCTTCATTGTCACTCTTATTTTCTGTCTCCTAATTGGTCAATGCCCACCATTTTCACTTACTCTTCTTTCCTCTGGAGCATGGACCACGTACAGATAGCTTCATCTTAGTTAGGGCACTTCTGCTGCTGGTGCTGTGATTGACGTACTAGATGTTCTGTTGCTTTCTTGTTTCTTCTTCCCGTTGTGTGCCTTGTTGCTTTGTTTTTTATCTTCCCTTCCACCCCAATCCACCTTATCTGTGCTGCTTCTTTTCTCCTGTTGCGCAGGTTCTCATTATCTTAATGAGACTACTGGATTTTGGGTGGCAGAGTCACCTGAATTGTAGGGTACTGAGTACAATATCGCACCATGTGACACCTGTCAGCCTAATCTGTATTTTCCGGCCAACTAGCAGTGCCTCATCTCCACCCAAGAGCGTGAATGATTGTGGCAACTGGGCGCATGACAGAGAGGGCTCCTCAGGGGAATCGTGGTTGATCAGATCTCATCCTTTTCTCTCAGTTGCATGAGTCTCACACATACAAAGGCAAACGGAAGCAGAACATAGTTCAATAAGATTTATTGAAGTAACTGCATCTTAGATAAAATGGCATGTATTGCAATAACTAGGATGCTAAAATACTAGGAGCAAAATTGTGACAATGAGGGAGAAACACAAAAACAGTCCCACCATACTGTCACTATGAATAATATATTTGTTTCCTACCTAAGCTAGGTTAAAACACAGCGTGATAAGCTCTAATCCACCCTTCAGGTTTCCCTCCTGGGAAGACATCATCCCCCATACCTGAGCAAGGAAGCCTGATTTCTAGAAAGACACCGTCCCCATGTAGGCCAGGGATTCAGCAATCTAAGCAAGCAGCTGTAGCAAAGACATTCAGCAATCAGCATGCAGTTGTGGCCATCTGGCTGGAATCTCCCTCTTACGTGTACGGGACAGAGAAGTGTTTTATAATAAAACAACTGATGTTCCAAGAAAGGGTCCCCATGTAAGGATATGTATGTTTCTGTGACACAGCGTACCACTTTTGCCAGCAACCCTATCTGACTGCAACCTTGAGGAAAGCACAAAGTGCAATGCTAAGAACATGATGCTTTCCTTGATGAAAGAACAACTAGGTAGAGAAAATAAAACAACACCGCAAATGTGGCTAATGCTAGAAAAATAAAAAATGCTGAATAAAATGTAGCTGGGCTAAAGTGCACAACGGAAGGCCTAGTTTGCTAAAATAACGTGTCTAAAATGTGGCTAAAATAGCTATACAACACTCCTAACCACATCCTCCCGTTGTCTGTGTTGCTCTTCCCTCCTACCACTCCACCCCATTGCCCGTGTTGCCACTTACCTTACATCTACCCTCCTATTGCCAGTGTTGCCTCTGTGAGCGCTGGAATTAACATTTATAATTATTTCATGTACTTCAATTTTTGATTTAACATAGAAAATGTATTAACATGGAAAATAACATGTGATTCGAAAAGGGCCTACTTGATTGGCCACCATCATTTACGAAGTTATTTATTAATAGTGTATTAATATGTTTGAAGAGTTTATATAAATGTTGAAATGCAGTACTCTGTCATACTTTTAGCTAAACGTTATGAACTTGTTTATGATAACTGTAGGCCTCAAGTTAGCGAGGCCTAAGCGGAAATAGAATGTCTGACAAATACTGGAAAAATGCTACGTTAGTAAAATGATCTCATGCTTGCTGAATAACAAATCCGTTGTTTAAATCTTAAAGTTGACCCAACCTCTAATAACAAAACGTATTTCTCTCAAGGAAATGTGTGTAAACCTGAAAGTTTCTACATTATTACAACTGTTAAAACTCAAAGCATGTGGGAAAGCAAATCTTCCAGAAACTAACAAAGGGTCTACTAATAGAGGACGGAAGGATCTACAAATTGATTCTTATTGTATCAACTAATGTATGCAGACGGAGAAGAACCAATCATCAACGTGTGAAAGACTGTTTAGTTATATTTCCAATTTAGAATATTATCATTATTGGACAATTGTTTATCACAAGATGTTTCTGACCAATGACAACGTGGGACAACTTTAACTTAACCACATTGCTCTTGGAGTTTGTCAGTCATTCCTAGGATGTCCAGCTCTTCTTCTCTTGACACTCTTCACGTGATTCGCCTGTCACTTTGACACTTTCCAGCCTGTCTACTGACATTTTGGTACTTTGCCATTTTATTTCTGATGCTCCTTGCAATGATGCTGGTGCTTACTTTAGCTCTCAATGCTTAGAGCCTGTAGCGCTTTGCTGCCTGCCTTAGATTATTAACCTGATGGTTCAGAGAATGTAGAGCCCCGATTCTGAACTGTTCCCCTTTCTTCTTCTCTGTCCCAATGATGATGTCCCCCCTGTTGAGGACTACACTGCTTGCTGATCCTTAAAAACAGGTAAATGCTGAAATGTTTATTATTGATTTGTCTTTTGTTTTCCACGTACCAACTGCTGCCTTTTGATAGAGCCATAGTTAGATGCTCTCCAAATTCATGTTACTAAAACATTTGCGTGCAGCCCAATATGCTAATGCTAATGCTAATGTGGAGTCAGTGAGGAGTTTTCATTATTCATCTGTCTTTGACAACGAACTGGCAACATTCGATCACTGATCAAATGTATGTTATTACCATTGCGCAATTACTCTTGTTATTGATTTGTATTGTAGGTATCGAGATTCTAGTCATTACTACTCTGATAAAATTGAGATTCTTTAGGAGTTTCCGTCAACCAATTCTATTCCTGTATACTTATCATTTAGTTTTGAGACTAATTTACGTGATCTTGGCATTGTTAATATAGGGAAATAAACATTTTAACTAATACTAAAGGTGTGGTTATTCCTGGCCAAATGGGTCATGGTGCTTACAATTACTGACTCCAATAAATTATATTGTTTTATTTGAGGATATTCATATGATGTACAGAGTAGATGGTATGATCATCTTAAATGGGTCAAAAGGTCCATCAGCCTAACGACGCATCCCCTTACTAGTTATCATATCTAAAACAGATAAGGCCAGACGTGCACAGACCTCTTCCAGGCATAATGTATGCAAGGGGTGTTTCACCATTAGAGGTGTTTGAAAAAATGGTGCAAAGAAATCTGAAAGATTTTATGTGACATTTTTGGCAGCACTTGTAACGCCTGCTTAGAGCAGGCGTTAAAAGGGGGCACATCATTGGTTACAATGGGCCCCTATGTACTGTTCAGGGTTAGCGCCCAAATTTTGGTGCGAACCCTGAACAGTACATCAATAGCGTCAAAAAAAGTTACACAATTGCCCCCCACCCTGTGCTATGGTGCGCCGTATTTGAAATACAGCACACACATGGGGGTAACAGGGGGCGCTAAGGTGCTCAAGAAAAGTGATGCTGCACTGCGTGCAGTGCGACTTTTCTTTAATATGCCCCTCACTCTTTATGACTTGGGGCCACATGTACAAAGGTAATAGTTTGCAATAACAAATAGTGAATTTTTGTGATTCGCTATTTGATAATCGCAAACACCAATGTACAAATGTGCCTTTGACACATTTTGTGATTCCTAGTGGGTCGCAAATAGACCTAGCTCATGAATATTAATGAAGTAGGTCTCTGTTTGCGACCCATTGGGAATCGCTAAAATCACAGGGATGGTGCCTGCTAGAGTCAGCAGACCACCATGTATATGATTGCTTTTGAATATAACACACTTTTTTTTTACCCAGCCTGATTTCCTTAAAGGGCAGTGGGATGCATTTCAATTAAAAAATGAAAAGTTTTATTTTTATTTTTTAAGGGCAGGCAGTGATCCTTAGGACCACTGCCTGCCCTTAAAAAATGTTTTTACAAACATTCCCAAAGGGGAAGCTGTCCCTTGGTGACCCCTTCCCATTTGCAAATGGATTACCACCCACTTGAATTGGATAGTAAAATGCAAATGTTTAGTGACTGCATTTCAGTCGCAAAACATTCACACATACCACTGCTATTCAGTGTTAGGATGGGGGTGCCTTAAATACACTCATTACTTATACCGAATTGCAAACCCAATCCACGATTCAGTAATAGGTTACCGAACCACAAACAGGGCTTTGTATGTGTATCCTGCGAATCGGCCCATGTGCAACCACAAAAAGCCTTTGTACATTTGGTCCTTAGTTTCTCTTGCATTCTTTAGCATGAACCTCAGCGGTGCATAACCCGTGCTATTTGCTGTACTTTCCCTGCACACCATAATTCCTGATTCACCACCCTAAAATGCAGGGAATTTGAAAGTGGCTTCTAGGAAATCCCCAGAAAAAGCCCCCTGCTACACAGTCAAAGCTTGTTGTAAGGATCAGCCATCAATGGTGAAAATCCAGGACACGCACATCCATATCACTAGAGCAAAAAAGCAATAAAAAGTGGGAGTGAGGATGAAGTGAAAGTCACATAGGTGGCAAGCCATGTACCACTTCTCAGTAGGATCATGGGGACGCAAACACTTCTGTCGCACATTCACACCTATCTAAATATACATCAACTTTGATATATTACAGTGTTGTAATCAATGATGGATACTCGTAGGTTATAAGATGTAGGTTTATTAGCTTAGTTGTAGGTTGCAGATAAACTCCCACCAGGAGTAGCATTCTGCCGCTCAGCCCTTCTCACTCCAACTGTCCGCTCATCCAAGCACAAATACTGTCAACATTCCAACCATACAATGACCTCACTCACTGGCTGAGCCGCAGGGAACATTAAGGTAATTGGGAGAATGCATAAAATAGAAAGAGGCCACAACACATCTCCCCCCTTATGAAAACAATGAAATATTCAACAGAACGGAAACTGCAAAACACCCCCCTATCAACCATCCTCCAAAATTGAGTACCACCCCATCGAAGTAAACAGAACAGGTTAACAAACACTCCCTCTGCATAACTTCAGTACTCCAATGAGATGTAAGATGGTAAAATACAGTTTATCAATATGTTCCACAAATTTACAATACAAGTGTACTAACTACCTGCTCCCCTTCACATCATGCACACTATAACAGGACCAGCCTATTGCCTTCCACAACTCAACACTCAACAGGACTAGAGCTTCTTCCACCTCTACTATATTGGGGTATAACCACAAATCCCCATCAACATTCACTTAAACAAAACCAGGGTCTCACCTACCCTCCACTGCATTGGGGTGTAATCATGTACTCGACCAGGACCAGGGTTTCACCTACCCTCTACTTCATTGGGATGGAACTACCTACCCCCTTTACATTGGGCCTAAACTACTGCCCCCACATCCTTAACCCAATAAAAAGGACTGACACATATCACTGGGGTGTACCTCCCTTAACATTTGGCTTAACACACTGCCCCCACATCCTTAACCTCAAAGGAAGGATTGACACATCACTGGGGTGTACCCCCCTTAGCAGTGGGCTTAACATGCTGCCCCACATCCTTACCCCTTAGTAAGGATGGTCAAAAACACGGTCCCAAATACAGACCAATATACTAATACCACAACATTAAAATGTCACTCTGCATGTGACTTTAGCATCAAATTATACATCTCTAAAATCAAGCATGACTTTAAAACTTCAGGCCAATATATACGCGCAAAATATGGTAAGCAAAATGTCATGTTAAAATAGCATTAGGGCGCACCTCCCATGCGTAACATACATGCCACGACTCCACAACTTTAAAACATGTCAGTAACGGCTTAACATTTCTCAATTCAATAAAAGTTCATTTCAGCAGCGGCAAGCATTGTCAGCATAAACATAACATTACTCAATTCAACCCAACGCATCTTTAAAATCCAGTATAGCAGTACTGAAAAATGCACCCAAGTAATGTATGGTATTGAGTAAAATGCACATGAGAGTATATCTAAAGTAAAATTATTCCCTGGAAAAAATTCAAATACTCCACACCGGTGAGCGACTTCTCACCCGGAATACATTGCCACTGTAAATTTTATTCCATTTAAGTGCACGCACAGATCTTTATCCTTGTACGAAAAATTAGCACGCATGTTCTCAACTCTATATGAGCTTTTCCCATGTACAAGGTCGGGCTGTAGTCTTCCTCGCAGATCAGGTACCCAATGATCTTTCTTGTAGAATAGGGGGCGGGAAACTCAGCAACCCAATCAACAGGTAGACTGTAAGTGTTAATCACAGCGTGTGCCCTTAATCACAGCGCTTCAAGTGGCTGCTGCACAGGTTCACTGATCACTCTTCAGATAGTGTTTAAATGCTGACACCAGTTGTTCCTCTAACTGAGTTTCCACTAGGTTGCCAAATGTTCAGTGCCATACATTTTTAACTCTGTACAAACGCTGTTCAGCAGAAACATTTCTTTAATATACCCAGCCCATACAAGGAGGTACAACAGGTCTGGATCCGGGCATAGCTGAGCAGAACACCTTCTCAATCTGCAGGCCACTGCACTTCCTGTTTGCTTTGCACCTAGTAGATTAAACAGCTTGCCTTGAAGTTAAACAGGTCACATGCCCTCTAAACTCTGTTGAGTACAGGCTGTCTGGTAACAAAAACACAGGTGGGGCTCCCAGGGCGTTCTTCTTCACTTCAATTTACAGTTTCTTTTGCTTCATATTTTCTCTTAAAGTTTCAATCTCTCTTCTCTTAGTTTTCCTCTGTAATCTGGTTCCTCTTTAGATTTTCTGTAGGTTCAGGTTCTTTCTTTTTTCATGCACTGGTTCTTCCTTAAATCGTCACCAGTGTTGTAATCAATGATGGATACTCATAGGTTATAAAAGAGTTAGGTTTCTTAGCTTAGTTGTAAGTTACAGATAAAGCCCCACTAGGAGCAGCATCCTGCCGCTCAGCCCTTCTCACTCCAACTGTCCACTCATCCAAGCACAAACACTGTCAGCATTCCAACCATACAATGACCTCACTCACTGGCTGAGCAGCAGGGAACATTAAGGCAGTGGGGAGAATGCATAAGATAGAAAGAGGTCATAACATACAGTTTTTAAGTTTTTAGTAGCTTAGTTTTGCTACTAGGTATTAAAATTTTTGCATCTGATACTTTCTTTAAAAAATCTGCTCCTTTCGCCTTTCTTCCCTTTTATTATTGATTTGACCAAGAATTTATTTTTAATCAGATGTCCATCAGTAGCTGTCTTACTGAGAAGCATCCTAATCAGCAATTTTCCTCTATCAATTTGATCCTTATCCAGTAGGACCCGGACTTAGGGCCTCTTTTCAGAAAAGTGGGGCTGCATAGAATGCAGCCCCACTTTTCTTGAGCCCCTTGTGCTCCCCTACCGCCACGATGTGTCCACCGTATTTAATATACGGCGCACCATTGCACAGGGTAGGGGGAATAGCATTAACATTTTTGACGCTATTGATGTACTGTGCAGGATTAGAGCCAAAATGTTGGCGCTAATCCTGTAGAGTGCATAGGGGCCCACTGAAAACAATGGTGTGCCCCCTTTTAATGCCTGCTCTGTGCAGGCGTTAAAGATAGCCACAAAAAATGGCATAGTGGAATCTAACAGATTTGTGGGCCTCCTAATGGGGGAACGCCCCCTTGCATACATTATGCTTGGTGCAGGGATAATGTGGTGCAATGGGTTACAAAGTGGTGCAATGCATGCCTTGCGCCACTTTGTAAATATGGTGCAGCACAATTACGATAATGTGGCTCAAGGAGGCGCTAGGCCCTCTTAAATCTGGGCCTTGGTGAGAAATTATCTTCTTAGGAATGTATCTCTACTTCTGCCGGAACAATGCCTGTCGCTATTTGAGGTCAATCTCTATGGATTTTCGATGGAGCATATTTTCTCCTACAATCTATGTTCTTAAGAATTTATATCTATTCATCTTACCTCAGTCACATACACACAATTCTATGAGATCTCACTGACACCCCTGAGACTCTTCCATAAAAGGGAAGTTAACGCTACACTTGTTTTACCCAGTCTGCTTTAGGTTCTCCACCATGGACAAGTTATCTTCAAAACGTAACCCAGGTACTCATTAAGTTAGCCAATTTCCAGTAGACTGGATGCAAGTACAAATGTCTTATGCCCTGCTGTTCAGGGTAGTGGCCATGGATTTTGTGAGATACTGGTGCACAGCAGCTGTAGCAAACTGTGAACCAGATTTATGCATTTTTAATGCAAAGTGCAGCATCCAAATTTGCTGAGTTGTGCAAAGAGGACAACAAAGTGCAGGGCTGTTTTTCCAACAATTGACTTGCAGCTGGTATCATCCCATGAGCTGGTGCTCAAGCAAAGATGCCTGTTTGACGCACAGCCTCCCACCATGGTACAGAGGCGAATGTGTGCTGTCAAGCATAGGTTTTGGACTGAAAGCATATCCTTTCAGTATAAATTCCTGTATCTTTACAAGCTCAGAAGACTCCCATGCGCTGTATCTCTGCTGTGCCTTCAGTACATATGCAATGCACATTTTTTTAAAGAAATAAACAAATTTACCCCTTTTTGCGCCTGCCTTGAGCAGCCTTTAGTTTTTGATCAAGGCTGTGTCAAGCTACCTTAGAAAATTGGGCTTTGCGTTAGACCCTATGAGCGGTTGCACTGATCCACCTAATTAACACACCGTTGCTGAAAAGTGGCCTAAAGCAGATTTTGTGCTGTAAAAAGTGCACCTTACCAGTACAAAACACCTTTTGCGTTGGATAGTACACCGCATCCACGACTTTACATCACTTTGCCTTGAGCTGGCGGCATTGCAGAGCCTCAGGGGGTTATTTACAAGCCCCTTGCACTAGCGGAGCATCACTTTCTGTGATGCATCGGTGGGGCTGTGCCCTGCTCCATATTTACAAGGCAACGCTAAGCTACTTTTTCATGGCTTAACGCAGTCTTGTAAATATGGGCCACCAGACCCAGTTTTGTGTGGCAAAGGGGTGTACAATGGGTGTTGCTGTGGGCGTACCCACGGAACGCCCATTACTTTTAGACATTGCCCCAGATTAACAAGGAAACGCCTTTGGTGGTGTTAGAGTGTCACAGCGAGCAGAAATACTTTTATTTCTCCTCCGTTTATGCTCTTTCTATGTGTGCTGCATTCTGCAGCACACTTAGAAGGAGCAAGACGCCATTAATGATTGTTTTTCTGCAGGAAGGTGTACCTTCCTGCAGAAAAACAATCACCCCGCGCAACACAGGCATCCATGTTACAAGGGTACCTGCATTGGTGCTAGGCAGCTGATTTAGCGCTATGCAGGGGAAAACTCATGGATGTGCCGTATTCTGGTAAATGCAGCGCATCCCTGTGTTTTGGAAATTACAGCTCAGCACAATAAAGTTGATTGCGGCTCCCCGCTGTGCCATTTTCTCGTAAAGGATCCCCTTAGTATCTGGGCTTTTATTTTTAATGATGATACAAAAATGTGCGGTTGACTGAAATGGTCACTGTACCACCACGCCTAGCATCTACTTCAAAGCAGTCTTGCATTTAGCTCCTGGGCTATTCATTGAACGTGGAAAATCATGCGGAATTCAATAACGCTTTCCACAGAAAGATCTGTAATAAGGTTAACCTTTCTGATAAGACTGATACTAATTTCTTGTCATTTTTGCATTATATAACGAGGACAATTAATGGCAATCCACGCCCATTAATATGATCATTATTGTTCGGCTGCTAGGCAACAGCTAACCAATCCTTCAGTATGGTAATTATTCTAATACTATAATGAGGGCCTCTCTGGAGTATTGAAAACAAGGATAATGCAAAACTATCTTTGGTTTAGTAAACATGAGGAATCGAATGCAATCTTCATATTAAGACATACACAATAACAGCCATTTGTTAAAAATTGAGTAAATAAAGGGGGGAACCATTTTGGTGTGGTGGGATGTTAAGGCTAAACTTGTAAATCATGTAAAAGTGTAAAGTCTTGACATTGCAGACATATCTTCATGTAAGTGGGCCAAGAGATGTGCTTTAATATAGTTGCGGCTGCCACTGAATGGGGGTGGCAAGGCTGGGGAGGGAATAAAAAATAAAAAAATAAAAAAACTCTTACCTGGTTCGTCGAGAGACAGCTTCGTCTCTGTCCTCATCCCGAGCAGCCTCTTCCCACACTGCCCTCAGCCAATCACGATGCTGCTGTCACCAGCATGACAGCAGCATCGTGATTGGTGTGAGCGGCCTTGTTCGGCGCTCACACAGGGAGTGGGACCCTGTGCACTTTCTCCTCCTGGCTGTGCAATACAGCTGGGTGGAGAAATGCTAAGTGCGCATGTCTGTTTGGCAGGTCCAACATGGCCGGCCAAACAGACAAGCGCACTTATGGTGCGCATACCACTCCTCCTCCAGCCCCCTCCACCCTGGCTCCAGATAAAAAATAAAAGATAATAACATTCCATTATTATCATTTTATTTTTTCTTCTACGCACAAGCAGTAGGGGGACGCTCCTCCGCCCTAGCGGAGGAGCCACCGCTACTTTAATGGTCAGCAGAGCCATCAGAATGA
This sequence comes from Pleurodeles waltl, assembly GCF_031143425.1. Lineage (NCBI taxonomy): Eukaryota > Metazoa > Chordata > Amphibia > Caudata > Salamandridae > Pleurodeles > Pleurodeles waltl. The sequence continues at coordinate 82,068,831 of NC_090447.1, read as the reverse complement.
GTGGCCGTTGTGCCCCAGGATCTGCACTTTTTCAGAGCCCCACACTGTGCTGCATTAGATTATAAAAAGGAAGCCTAACTGTTTACCAATAAGGAGTCAGTGAAACACACACACCGCTAGATAGCAACAAATGATGGAACTTCTATGTCTTCTCATTAATATGTTTAGAGGATAAAGTGGATGGCGGTCCCAACAGTTGTTTTGATCCGGTCCTGCAATAAGTTCTAAGAGGCCTGAATGTTCGAAATAGGGTGAGCAGGCATCCTGGACTTCCAGGCACAGTCCTGGTTTTTTATCATCTGTTCTGGCAAATTTCAATACAGTTAGAACATGCAGTGGCGTAGCGTGGGTTGTCAGCACCCGGGGCAAGGTAAGTAATTTGCGCCCCCTAACCCGGGGCAAGGCAAGTAATTTGCGCCCCCTAACCCGTGGATTTAGTCTCTTCCAAGATGTTGCGCCCGGTGCGGCCGGCCCCCCCCTGCACCCCCCACGCTACACCACTGAGAACATGTCCCAGTTTTCAAAAAGTATCCACTGTACAGAGAGGGAGGCAAGTTCCTATGTGCTCCAAGGCACGATTAGTTAGCATCCACGAGCAGTGGCGGGTGGTGACTCTTAAAAAGTGTGGGTCATTCAATGGGTAGTTGCTCCTGCTGCATTAACATGTTTTTTTTGCATTTTTTTAAATAGCGCAAACTCGGCCAGACAGTATTGGAGCACTTTACATGAGCACCAGTTACATTACTTTACAAAATATAGGCAATTCTTTTCATTGCTTACCCGTGACTGACTCTTCAAAATCAACCCGCACCGTGCTGCCTGGCTGTACCGAAGAGATGAACATGCCGGGTATGCGGAAACTAAGCATCACGTAGTTCAGCCAATGAAAGCACTGCTCTCACGCTGTTTATAATAGTTAATAGTTTGAGGTCAGCGCGTGTATTGGTTGGGACAGGTGAACACAGAGCTCCATCTGAGACCGACTGGGCTGTGTCTCTGCTTCACAGCTGCCTTGCAGCAATGACTGGGAAGCCTGAGCTACACGTCGGGCTAGCCACAAGCAAAATACCGGTCAACCTGACATGCACAGTTCAGGTAAACAGCCCCAGCTGTTCACAGCAATAAACCATGCCTAGGACCATAGTACGCTTGTTGTCTGCCAGAAGAGACAGTGCCGTGCTAGCCCCACCCAGAGGAGAAGAGGAATCCACTTGCGATAAATAAGGTATATGTGGGACCGAATGTAATGGCTCACAGGTAGGGGGTCAACGCCTCTATGGAGAAACCACCCCTGTGAGTTTTCTGGGGAGGTGAGCACTGTCAATTAATCATTGTGTGACCCAATCACCCTAGTTAGAGTTGAGGCGATTCATGTGTAAAAATGGCAACATAATACATTCATAGAGGGGTTTTCGGTCAGTAATCCTAATCCATTTGTCTGTTCAACTGTGAATCATTTTCACTTTCCACCAAAGGCACAGTGTGGGACAGTGGGTCAGCCCACTCCAGGCATTGGCTCACATACACCTAATAAGAAGTGTATTTCAGTTCCACGGATCGTGGACTAATACTTTGCTTTTCTAATGCCTTTTTTCCTTTGGTACTCTATCCTTTTTGTCATCCTTTATGTGAGCTTAAACTAAGAGACTCATCTAGAGTTTGGCGGAGCGGGTTACTCTGTCACAAACATGACGAATATCCCGTCCACTTTAGTACAATTCCATTACAGCCTGTGGAAACCGTTATGCGGCCGACAGGATATCCGTCACATTTGTGACATAGTGACCCATCCGCCAAACTCTAAATCAGGCCCTAAGTCTTCAAATTACAGTATTTTAAAGGCAGTAGTATCTTTACTTAGCACCTTTAAGAATCACATTTTCGTAAAATGGGCATTAAAACCAGAAAACAAATTTCCCATTTGGACATTCCAGCTTACCTGCTTAGTCTTCTCTGTTGGACCTCCATGTAGCTGAGGCATTTAAAAGAGTAGCAGAGTCAAATGGGACCCTGATTTTCCTGTTTTTGAGAAAACAAATTGTTGTTCTTAAAAGCTTAAAAAGTTAAAAATATGAACTTCCAGTTCCTAACTGTTGGAAGTATTTTACATTTTTAGTGCTTTTCAGTTCTTCCAGACCTGGAACTTGCAACTGGTTTCAGTGCATGTTTTAAATGGAATTATAAAAGGAATTCTGTGATGATTGCATTGCCTTTGTGGAAAATGGAAGTCTAGGGTTTTTTAACTTGGAGAATGGACATGTTTAACTGACAGGTATCTGCACTCATGCACATCCATCTTTGTCCCTCTGCCGCAGCATCTCAAACATACTTATTGATAAAATACATCCAGTGGCACTTGTAATATGGCAGACAGGATATCTCTCACAGTTGTGATGGTGTAACCCATCCGCCCAATTCTAAATAGGATCCTAACATTCTGCACCTTCCATATCCATTTAGCCTTCATGGATAAAGGTCCAGCTGATCACACGCGTAAAAAGGCAAATATATGTTCACTGTCCCTTTAAATCCAATGCATGGAAACAGTTTAAATCAATGCAAGCTTTGAAAATGTCCGTTCCATGCCTGGAACATGGCTTCACCCCTTTTCATCAGGTCTGCATAGTGCAGACATTCTGGACTGCATTTGTGCTGCATGTACAACTCCTTCACAATTCTTTCCAATTCAGCTCCCTATCACTGTCTCTAGTCGTTTGACATGCATGACCAACCAGTGGCCAATCTCTAGTTGACCACCTGATTGAGAACCAGTTTTAAACAGGTTTTGCATGAATGCAGACCTATCTAAAATCATGTGACATACTGGATAATTCACTGGCAATTCCCTTCTTTGTAGTTCGGATGATGTCCTACCAAGTTTAGATAGGGGTCAAGCATACTGCAGATGATAGACCTGTCATAGGACTTAGTAGCCACAACATTCCAATCAATCGTCACAAAACATATAGGGGCATATTTAAGAGCCCCTAGCACCACCTTAGTGCAACCATAGCCTCATTTTTTTAACGCTAAGGTGGCACTAAAGTGGTTTTTTTCTCGTGCCATGTTTACAAAGTGGCGCAATGCATGCATTGCATCACTCTGTAAAAGCCTGCACCACATTATGCCTGTTCCAGGCATAATGTATGCAAGGGGGCATTCTGGTGCTAGGAGGCCCGCAAAGATAGTGCAGTGGAATTTAACAGATTTCACTGTGCATTTTTGGCATCATCTATAATGCCGGCTCAAACCAGGCGTTAGAATGACGCTCCCATAGAAACCTATGGGCCTCCTTGCACTTTGCTACACTAGGTAGTGTAGCAAAGTGCCACAATAGCATCAACAATTTGGACACTATTGTGCTAACGACCACCATGGTACGCCGTATTATAAATATGGTGCATCCATGGTGTCGTTAAGTGGCGGTAACGGAGCACAGAAAAAGCTGAAGCACCACTTTTTTTAACTATGGGCCATAATATCTCTTGACATTGGATGACTTCATTCTTAAGAGAAATCAGTCTATTTCTAAGACTTTGCTAAAAGTGCTTTATTGAGAGTTCCTTAGTGGTGGCTTGTCTGCTCACCATTATGTAGCATTTTTCATTGGCTACTTGATTGCTTGTGTCAAAGTGAATTCAGAAATGACAAAGAGTGTTTAGTTAACATGAATAGGTTGTAAATAATGGAACAGTATTTAACATAACGACGCGTTTTGAGTTGAAATAGCTAGTTCTCAAATTCATTTCCATTTGTTGTGCTTTGCACATTGTAAAATGCACATAGTTCCTCATTTCTCTGTCTGTGCAGCTCAAGTTAAAAAAGTGCCCTTAAGCATTTTATAAAATACCCTTAATACAAGTGGACATGTTTTTGATTTATCTTTAAAATGTATTCTTCTTCATGTTGTTGATGTCCTGGAGGAACAGGAGGAAGAGCTTGACTGTATCTTTACAAGGCCACTTTTCTGCCTATAATTTGAATCTGCCTGTGTTTTCTACTTGTGGCATAATACAGAGTTATTTATTAGTACTAGAGAAAAGGTTATTTTCCCTATGATGTGTTTTCTGTTTTACCATTGGAAATTTTGATGTATCATTTATTTCTCACCATTTCAACTGTGTGGTTTTCCTGTTTGAAAAAATATGTAACATGCTGTTTTTGGGATGTTTGTCAGATTTTCCTTTGATGTAATACTGAGCAGTCTCTAGGTTATCTAATTATGTACTCAGAATATTTTACAAAGAAGCTTTTTCGTTTATTTGAAAGAACAGTTTCCGCTTTGGTCTGCTTTTTGATGTCATACTTAGAGAATTTAGGGACTCTTCCTTGTTCTCTTCAGAGGCAGACATTGTCAGATCTCTTGCTAATGCATTATTTTGTCTTCTGCTATTCCATATCTGTGTTTGGCTATTTAAGTAGCATCCAAACTAAGCTCTAAAGTAATTCCCATCATTTTAGAAATGTTGAGAATTTATTGACATTTTAGTTTGAAATATTTTTGCTTTCTGTAATGATTCTAAAATTAAGTAAATGTCCCTGGTTTTGACTTTGAATCTTGACCTGTGAAAATTTGGTTTAGCTAGGATTAACTCTATTCCGTGGTCATTGCTCTTAAGTACTCACACATAGCTCTCAATCTGGAAACTGAGCGCTTGAGAATAATACTTTAGTTTAAATAGCTTTGAGGGAATAATTCAGTGCTAACACAGTCAGTTTAGTTTGAGTCAATGGACCCAGAAGGCTGACTTGGCAGGGGCATGTGTTCAATATTCAGATTCTGGACTGCTTTCCTGACCCAAACCAAGGAGATGTAAACATGCACACCTCTGCAGGTCCAACTCAAGACTCTACATTTTGTGACAAGAAAGAACAGCCAGGCCATCTTTCTGTCTTCCTAAAGGTCAACTAGACCTATACTGGCTCTCAGACAGAACTGATTAAAAACGTTCTCAATGTTTTTCTCGAGATGTGACTGAGGTCACAGTCACTCAAGAAGATATAATATGGATTGACGAGCATGCTATTGAACCAAATGCTAAGCTACCTCAGGTGGCTTAATTTATTCTGGCCCATCAGAGACCAGGTTGGGATATAGAAACCTTCTTTCACTAAATGCACTCCAGAGGCATAGCAGCAAATAACATCACTTGCACTGACTCATTGTTACATAGGCAAAACAGGCTCCACACAGGTGCCTTGAGACCACCAGGAGATGCAGATGTATCCTCTAGTGAGACCAAATGAATTCCATTCAAGGCACCTTGAGATTCTTACATCACATGCCACAGACATAGCAGCAAATGACACCACTCAAACTGCGTCATTCTTACATAAATAATGCAGGGTTCATACAGGCACTCTGTAGCACCAGGTGAGACAGAAGTGCTCTGTAGTGAGACCACATAAACTACATCAACAGCGCCTTGATATTCATACTCTTGGACCTCTTGCAAAAAGGATAAATGTTAAAACTCTCTCCCTGGACTGGCATTCCTAGTGTTCTCCCTAATTAGGAACAATACCATTCACACTGATTTGCTGTGCAGTCTATTTATGTCACTCTGTAGTGCTTTACTACTGAATCTCAGACCATCTATTTAGATAATTCCTTCAACTAGTCCTCAAAATTTGTGTCCTCCACTACAAGATGGCTTCAGTCAACACCCGGTGATCTATAAAGACATAAGAGGCTACAGCCTCCTGTAGGCCCTTCAAATGGTGTCCTGTCTGAGCGGGATGTCAACAGACAGGAGTAGTCACTTGTGGAGGACCAAACACCCTAAACGTCACCTTGGATGAAGGTGGACAACTTCACCATACTTTGCTCTACTTTCCAGATGCCCAGGCCTAAATTAACCTAGTTACTGCCATTTTTTCCACTCTGTATAGCTATTGGCAAGATTAAAAAAAGGGGTTAGATTAGGCATAAAAAACTCAGAGGAAAACCAAGACAATGGGTTGTTGTGTGGCTGAATTTGTGTCCCGGTTTTACCACTATTGTGTGAAAAACTCTGTTAGATTATCTATAGATTGTACCTTTTCATTGTTGACTGCTTGTACCATCAAGCACAGCTACATGCAATCTCCATTACTATACTTTAGTTATAAATATTTGTACTGTTCTCTGAAACTATGCCTTTCTCATTGAAATGCCCACGTTACACATTATAAATGCACATTTTTTATCAATATATAGTTTAAAATTATAGTGTAAACCATTACATCCTCTTTTCCCCTCCTTGTCCTCATCCATACTAGGACTGTGGACAGAAATATATTGTGAGAAATTGGTTAATGATTGAGGGAGGTGAAACACTGCTCAAGCAACATCCACAAACCCTGTCAGAGTGAACCACAAAAGTCACTAAATTTTTATGTTTTTAACACTCTGGTACCTCGGCACAAAGCAGTCAGGCTTTACCTTTGAGACAATGTGTAAAGTATTTATGCAACACACCAACAGTAATAAAGTGAAAACACAACACAGGAAAATTCCTACACCAATTTAAAAAATTGAGTACATTTTAATAAACAAAATGAGACCAAACAACAAAAATTCAATCAGTAGAACCGAAAATATGCAATTTAAAAGATTTAGGTAAGTATAGTGTCCAAAGGTGCCACTCACAGTTATCTTGTTGTGCTAAATCGGGGGAAATTCACATGTTCAGGCTGGTTGCAATGGAGCATCGGCCAGATACAGACACTAGGTTAGTCCTGTTGAAATAGTTAACTTCTCAAAGTCAGGTGCAAAGAGCCCGGTTTGTAGTGGAGGGGGCTGCAAGGAGAGTGTTGCAGATGGTTGTTGCTGTAGCACAAAGAGCAGGATGTGCATCTCAGATGGTTATCGCTGCAGCATGAAGAGGACTCTGGAACTTGTTATGCGGTCTCTCACTGAAGCTCTGAAGAGCAGATCAGCCACCTGCCCCTTGGAGTTACTCTCCCTGGGATGAAGAGGGCAGGTTCAGTCTTCCCTCTCCGAGAGCAGGGCAGGCCTCAAGCAGCAGGACATTACTCTGGCAGCAGGGCAGTCCTGCTTCCATAGTATCCACAGGTCAAGGAGTATTCTGAAGGGTGAGTCTGAGGGTCCTATTTTTATAGGTGCCCGCTTTGAAATTGAAGAAACATCTTGAGGTTACTTCCACTGATGGTTCTGGAATTTCCTGCCTCCCTGCCCTAGTCCTGGGATGTCTGTCGTCCCAGAAGGCTAGTGTGAAGTCCTTTGCGTGTGTGCTAAGGCAGCTTATCTGAAGTGTTAATCAGATTATGCACAGCTCTACTCCTACCATCCTGGCAGGAAAGCCCATCCTGCCAACACCCAGTCCCCTTTTGTGACACTGTCTGGGTGGAATACACAAAGACCAACTGTCAACTACACCATTTCATGTGACCTAAGACATAGGCTTCAGGCACCAAATGGTTAAGATAAGAAAATGCCAACTTTCTTAAAGTTGCATTTTCAGAATTGTGACTTAAAATCTGTCTTTACCATTTAAATTGCAATTCCTTAGAGACCAAACAAGACATTTGTAGCAGTTCCCAACCAAAAGTTGTCACTTAATAATTGTAATAAGGTAACCCAATGTTATTCTAGGGGCGAGGTAGGCCTTCCCGTAGTGAAAAACAAAATTAAGAGTTTTCCTCTATCAGGACATGTAAAGCTTAAAAGTATGTCAACTTTCTAATTCACTGCGTCCTCCCTAAGGGTTGTTTGGGGTCTACCTTAGGGATGACATATGTTTTCAAAAGGAAGTTTTTTTGCCTGACAAATGAGTTATTTTGGCAAGTTGATTTGTCAGTTTAAAAGTGCACCTAGGCTGCAATGGCAGGCCTAAAACATGTTTTAAAGAGCTAGGTAAGTGGATGACACAATAAATGCTGTAGGCCGACTAGTAGTATTTAATTTATGAGCCCTGGGGACACATAGTACCACTTACCAGGGACTTAAATGAGAATTAAATGTGCCAATTGGGTGTAAGCCAACTTTACCATGTATAGGTGAGAGAGCACAAGCACATTAGCACTGGTATGCAGTGGTAACAGGCACAGAGTCCTATAGCCAACAAAAACAAATTCCAGCAAAACTGGATGAAGGAAGGGAAAAAGGTTGGGGGAAGGCCATCCTAAGGCTTACAGGTCTAACATGTATGTTGCTGTTTTTTCTTGGGCCAGGTCCTGGCTCACAGTGGTGTTTGTTGCTGATGCTATGCATCTTAGTGATGGCAACTATAATGTATGGGCTCCTATGCATGTTGAGGCTCTGGTGCAGCTGTCATTCTGCTGCATTGAGCTCGACACGTCTCTGACATCCTTGAGCTGATAATGAGAGGTAGCTCCAGACCTACATGGCATTGCACTCAGGGAAGTGTTTAACTGAGCTGTGTGCAATTTTCTGTGTAGTTTGTGACTTTTGTTTCTCAACTCTTGAACGTGTGCTCCATTGAGGTTCCTCAGATGCTATTGGGCTTTCAGAAGCCTGTCTTTATGCTCTAACGGTGGGAACATTGTTTGGATTTGGTAGCTGGGTAGCTAAGGATAGTCTGAGAGACACGTCTCTTTGAGTTCTACTATCTCTTCCTGTACATCCCTGGAGCATAAGGAGGACTCAAATGCCAGTATCTTATCTAATGTCAGGGTTTGGTTAGTTGTCAAGGACAAGTTGGCCCTTTCACAAGGCTACATAAATGCCAGGGATTTTCAGTTAATCCTGTGGATGTTCCCAGCATCAGTTCTTCTTAACACATGCAGTTGTATGCCCTACTCCCACTACTCCCATATTCATGTTGAAGACCAGCATTCCCCATTTCCCTGACAAGATGTATCCAGTTGATGATTTGGATTTTCCACAGGCTGTTCTGCTGGATCCCATGCATTCCAATTTGACAAATACCCACACCGGGCGCTGGAGCATTCTTCATCTGCAGATCAATTTGACAAGATGTGGCACTTTGTAGGGCTCACTCTGGCTTCAACCTGGCTGGATGCCTCAAAGTTTAATCCAAAACTTCTAGTCTCTCTTCTCAGAGATGTTAGCAGGTGATGATTGTGTTTTGCTTCTCACCAAGATGGAACTACAGACACAGTCCTTGGCTGATGCTTTCTTTGATATCCTTTTTGCTACTGCCATTGCTCCTAATGCTGTTGCAGGGGGTTGATGCCAGATTTGGACTTATTACTGGAAGGTAAGGGGTCATCAGAAGTCAGCAGTGCTTTTAATCTGTTTGGCTGGAACCTGTATGACCTCCTACACAATTCATTTAGGAGCCGTAAATACCTAACTGCCCTTTACAAGGGCTCAGAGTCTTCCAGATATTCTTCCAGGAGGGCTGGCTTGGTGCCAGTTACTCCATGAGCAAGAAATGGGTAATTTTCTTCACTCCTGACTATTTCAATCTTCCAGTAGTTGGTCCTACATGGTGAAGATCCATGCTCTCATCAATAGGACGGCAAACCAGGTCTTAGATACTTGGGTGGTGGGGATTTTCGGAGAAGGGTACAGGATAGAATCTTTTTCTCTTTTACAATATTCCAGACCCCGTCACCATGGGCTGTGGAAATACATGAGTTCAATCCTTGTGGGACAGGACGACGATCTCCCTTGCTCATCCAGAGGAGTGGGATCAGGAGTTTTCCCCTCACAATTTCCTTGTTCCAAAGGAAATGGGTGCTTTGCAGCTCATCGTCAGTTTGAATGGTGTACACTTATATGTCCAGATGATTTTATTCAAAGTAGAGACTCCACAGAGCATAATTCCTCTTATTCAGTCAGGGGATCTTTATGGTGGCATTGGACATGTAGGAAAATGATCTCCACATTCCTGTCTGGCCTTCTCATCTGTAATTCCTGAAGTTTACAGTCTTTTTCTCACACTTCCAATTTAATGCTCTTCACTTCAGCTTGATGTCTGTTCTAAGGGGGTTTCTAAGGTGTTTACTCTGATTGTGGCCATTCTGAATGACATGGGGACTGGTTTTCACTCGTATCTTGATAAAAGGTTGATCTATTCATCTTCCAGGGCCAAGACTTTTGTGTATGTGGAGGCTGTGCTTCACTTGCTGGGGTTTCTGGGATCGTTGATCAATTTTTCCAATTCCCAGGTGGAGCCCACCCAGGATATTTTGTTCATTGGTCTAAGGTTCGCAACAGATGTGAGGATTGCTTTTGAACTGTTCTGAGTGCAATTATTTGCCTCTGCTGTCTTTTTTCACTAGGCTGTAGGCATTATCCTAAAGTGATTCGGGTACGAGGGAGCTGTGGTCTATTTTGGGAGGGATCTAGGCTTCTTTGTTAGAAGGGTTTTATATTCCTTATGTGACTGCCCTTTTTGCCTCTCTGCAGGCATCCACTGCATTTGTGGTGCTAGGGGCATAGGAGCAATTGAGCTCTGTGTTGAGGCACATCCTCAGTTGGTCTGTAACAGATGCTATCAATATGACAGCAGGATTCCTATATTGGAGGACATTGTCCAGGAGCTACATCCATGGATGGTTCCTATTCATCTCTGGAGGGGATTTCCCTCTTTTTGTCAAACAGTATTGATCACAGATACCTCAGGTTATGGTTGGTATGGGAATCTGGACTCTATCTGCAGCCCCAACTGGAGGGTGTCATTTACTGTAATTCTAGCTCTTCAGACATTTGTGGAGTCAATCAAAAGCAGGACGACAGCTCTAACAGCAAACAACACTTCCACCAAGCCATATGTAAGCCTATAAGGGTGCAACCTGTGCAAGTAGGAAGCAGTGTTGGTAATTTGGATGGCCCTCTGGTCAGAAGAGTATTTGCTATGTACTTCAGAAGAGTGGTAAATCAAAGGTGAACTATTTGAGATGGGTTTTTCCCTCCTTCTAGGACTCCAGTCTTTCTGCTGTGTTCTTGCAGGTTTGGCACATAGATGGCACATAGATGGCAGACTTGGTTTAGAACATAGAAAATGTCTTGCTTTCAGTGTCCTGGTCCAATTTTCACTTGGTAAGGGCTATGAGATTGGGTATATTGTCTTGCCCCTCATCAGAGGGCCTCTTGCTTGCTGGTTCCAGACACTCCCAGGCTCTTGGCTTGAGGGTGCACCAGGAGAATGTTATGGAAGTCCCTATTTGTCATTGGAAGGCATAGTGTGCTGTTTTCTGTACGATGGCCTCATCTTTAGAGTAGATTGTACCTGTGTCACCATCACCTCTCAGATCTCTTTCTCTCTTATTATTGTCTCTTGAAGTGGTTAACTACCCCAGGAATGGGGCACATGGGGCTTCAGAGGGGATTGTTTCCGCAGTTCAGGTTTCCAGGTGCCTGTTCACTTAGAAAGCACACAAACATCACTGGTCTTCTTTTAAAAAATCGTATTCTGAGAGGACTGCTATGCTCCAATTCTAGTGTTGAAAATGGCTTTTTCTGGAGTTTGCCTTCTGCCACTCTGAAGCCATCTGGACCAATAGGGAACCCTGGCAACTGCTTCAGTCTAATGACTACTTTACTGTCAGCTTATCAAGGGGGTTCTTTTTGGCTTGACCTCTAATTTGTGTGGACTCCTCCTTCCACCCTGCCTCTGTTTCTGTGCATACTTCAGTCTGCTCCTTTTGAGCCTTTTGTTAGGTGTCTCTGAAGCTCTTGTCCCTAAAAACATTTCTCTGGCGGTTATGACCTCTGCCTGGTAGCTTGGTGAGTTGGGGTCCCTAGAGTCCAAAGTTCCCTATCTCTTGGTTTCACCAAACCAGATGATTCTGTGGTTAGTTCCTGGGTTTAACTTAGGGGGTCATTATGAACATGCCTGGGAAAGGCTGGAGGAACACAAGATCTTTATCCAGAGGGCAGCGCTGCTTGCAATGCTGCCCTGTCGGATAGAGAACTCTGCCATCATCAAGTTGCCTGGCGGCGGTAGCCTTGCGGTGGTGGAGGGGCACCTGTGGCAGTCTCCCTGTGTTCGGAATATGGCGGTCCAGACGACCATGTCGGTGGTGGTAATTTCAGCCACTGCCGGCAAGGCGGTCTGGACTGCCATGTTCATAATGAGGGCCTAAATGTTGTTTTGACGTTTCATAGGAATTTTGATGTTATACTCCCTTTGTTTTACCCAGATCCTATCTCCCTGAAGAGATTGTCTTTGTTTCCCCACATGGACAGTTTTTGCTACATTTGTCTCCAGTCATCATGACTTGCACCCTTCAACTAGAACTTTATTGGGTGAGGTCCTTGGCCTCCAAAGTTTCACACTGGGTCGTGCCTACTCAGATTCAACGCCATTCAACAAAGCACATAGTGGCTTCTTGGATGAGGCTTAGCATGTCTGCTTGGGTAAGATTTGCCAGGCTGCTTCTGTGGAAGCTCTCTCTACTTTCATGACACGCATCATGCTGGGTTTTGTTTCTGAGGATTGTTAATTATTGGGCTTTGGTGTCTTGTCTGCTGTCTCAAAGCCTGTATGTTGAATTGAACTGTCATCATTAAAAATTCACTGGGAGATGCATTTTATTTTGACATTTCTGCCTCTTTTATTGGTGCGGTTCCGAAGCTGCAAACTCAGCTTTTTAGGGCTCTCATGAGTTATGATATATACAAGAAAGTGAGATGAGTAGTGTAAGTCCTGACGGCTAGTGTTGGTCCTGAAAACCTAATGGTGGTCTTCCCCCTAACTTTTTGCCTACCGCTCCTTCTTTCTGAACTTGTTTTTGCTGGCTTTAGGGCTCTGAGCACTTTACCACCACGACTAACCAGTACTAAAGTGCATATGCTCTCCCTAAAACATGGTAACATTGGCTCATACCCAATAGCGTATATAATTTACTTATAAGTCCCAAATAAAGTCAAGTGCAGCGCTTGACATATGGAGGACAGGCTCGAGGACATGGAGGACCGCTCACAGCGCAAAAACATCCACCTTGTTGGATTTCCAGAATGCGTCAAATGCCCTTCCGCTGAATTGTTTTTGGAAGACTGGATTGTAAATACCTTGAAAACAAAACACCTATGTAATTTCCATTGAACGTGCACACCATGAGCTGGTGGCAGAGTAACGCCCTGGTGCTCCTCCTAGGGCTGTTATATCAACTGTTTAATTATAGGGATGGGATGTGATACTTCAACATATGCAAACTTACAGTCCCCCAAGATATGAAGACAAACCAATCCTCATTTTTCCAGACTACACAAGGCGTGTTCAAAATCTACAAAATCTATGAAACAACTTCCTTATGATTAAATGACCGTCTACGGGAATGCAACATGAAATACAGTTTATTATACCCTGCCAAACTCAGGGTTCCACACAATGGCACAGTCCAGTACTTTGAGCCAGCCCAGGATGAAACTGTCTGATTGGACACGCATGGCTTCGGTACAGGTGGTCGATCCCCAGAGTTGGAAGAGCAAAAAAGATGGGGCCTGCGCCACTCTGCAAGGAACAAGATGAAATTTCAGAACTTCTCTGACTCCCAAGGAGGAGAGGTGGGTGACGTCCTGGTCTGCCCAGACGGCATGCTACAAACTGAGGAGATCACAGTGCTGACCCAAAATTCCTTTTGTCAGCTTCTAGAAGAGCCAGACACACGGAGCGACAGCACGGGGGCTGAGTGACTCCCTCCACGGAACCCAAGGTCTCAGGACCTGTGAGTGGTATCCGGTGATGGGTGAACAGATGTAATTCTGGACGTGGGTGAGACTGCCAAACTCCTAAATTGCATTTGGCTGCAGGGTTTTGGTGGGGTGCTTCTAGCACTATTACTGCTGTTTATTGTTGACAGCTTTTCTCTCTTTCTACTTTGACTCAACCACAAGATAAGTACATTTGCCTGTTCTTGAATGCTAATTCACAGTGGGGACCGTCTGGGGAGTTGGGCACCAGGATGTCTAGGCTAGAACTATCACTTAATGTTTACTGGTTTTGTAGTTTTGTTTCAAGGGAAAGGTCCATGGGAGGGCATTTGGGGTAGGTGCAAGGCCCTAATGGCCAAGGGTTGTGTTGTGGGAATCCCGATCTGCCTGTGGGAGGGTTTAAGGGATGTATTAAGATGGGCAATGCTCATATATAGTTTGCTGTTGAATGGAAAGGCTTCTATGTTCATTTGGCTCTACTGGGAGGACTTAATGGACTAATTGTTTATGTGGTACTCACAATACAACACTTATATGCACAATGACTAACTTAAATAATATCCACTGACAAATTGCGGCAGGGTGGCTGCATAATCTCTCTGGTCTGTATCCGGAAAATCACTTTATAATCGTGCAGGATGACTTTGGCATTTTCAGACTAGGCTGAGAACAATTCTTACAATATGCGTAACTAGCTACCACCACCGCCGGCTCTGGTCGTCATTTTGTGAGGCTGCAGAACCTTTGCAGATGCTGGTTGGTCTGCTGGCTTTGCCTGAGGCCAGCAGCTGATTACACATGTCTATCAGACATCTGGGGTCGCTCCGGGTTGAAGAACAATGGCAGGGAGCAAGTGAGGAACACATTACCCCCAAGGAATGAGGGAAAATACATGCAGGGGTCAAAATGGTGTTGATTAACGTGTGATTCAAGTTAGTTCAATATAACTATGTTACCCACATATACCCACAGAGATGCTTCCATTGTGCACGTTGTAACGCAGACTACGCATATTTTTTGCATGTAGTCTGGGGCTGAGAGGTGAAAATGACTTTTTGGGTAGAGATACTGACACACCTTAGAACAGTGGAACTTAGCAGAAGGCACACACTGCTGGGTCTCATTGTTGCCAAACAGTGTATTGCGATACACTTTGTAGGTGCTCCACCCCTGCTGATGAGTAGATGGTGGGACAATCTTGTAGAATGGGCAGGAGCTGAAGAGGTCCACAAGCGCTGCACTAGGCATGACCAAATTGCCAGACGCTCTTCTCGCCTGTGGAGGGATGACCCACACTCTAACAATAGTATTAGATGACACAGTGAGCACTTTGAGCAGGCCCCCGACTACTGGACCCACATGGATCATCCGCCCGAGTGATCACAGTTGCCACACACGTTGCTAGCTGCATCCCAATATACACAGTCCAGTAAATTGCCCGTCCGGTCCTCCAGCTGTGCTCTTTCTGTGAAGCTTCAGTGTAGAGGGATGGGTGGGGGGGTTGTAACACTTTGGGGGTCTGCATTGCACTAACCTCAGGATCCCTTGTATGTAGTCTGGCCCTCCTTGCCACAACTGTCATTGTAGGTGAAACAGCCCAATGTTCTGTGGATTGGGCCAGTGGTTAATGGAAGAGTGGCAGAGCTATGATAATTGTGACTTTCTGTCTCTGCTGCTGATTATGTACAGAGCTCATGCTCATTTTTGTGAGATCCTGATAGTTATTGCGGAAATGCTAATAAAAACAACTTTTTAAAACGTCCCTAGTAATGTGCACTACATATGCCTGGGGCCTGTAAATGTAATGCTACTTGTGTGCCTGCAGCACCTATTGTGCCACCTACATGGGTAGCCCCATTCCTAAGGCCTGCCATTACAGAGCCTGAGTGTGCAGTTTATACTGCCATTTTGACCTGGGAAGGATAACCTCTTCCCAGGCCTAAATGTTCCTTTTTTATACATATAAGTCACCCCTAAGGTAGGCCCTACACAACCCAGGGGGCAGGGTGCAATGTACCTAAAAGATAGGACATGTGCTTTTAAACTTAACATGCCCTGGGTCTTGCAGTAATGAAAAACTGCTTTTTCACTACTGCAAGGCATAGCTCTTCCATAGGTTAGCATTGGGATTTCCTTATTAAATTTTATAACTGTAATTTCCAATTGGGACAAGATAGATATTTTGAGTTTGGTGACCCTGGACTCACAATTTAAAATCACAACTTAAGGTGAAGTCGGATTTAAGTTGAAAGTCTAAAAATGCCACTTTTGGAAAGTGGATATTTTCCTTAACTAAACCATTCTGTGCATTATGCCTGTCTCCAATCCTCATCTGGGATGGGTGACACCTGGGCTTTGTACATCCCCTCCAGACAGCCACACACAAAGGGAGCTTAGGTGTACCTGATGGGCTATTCACTTCCTGATGGCCCATCATCAGCCTGATGGGTCTTCCTGGGTTGGACGGGAGGGAGGAACTGACACTTGCACCTGAAAGGGCTGGGCCTGTCCCCACACAAAGAGCTATACAACTCCCTGTAGTGAGTCTGGAGCTAGGGCAGGAAGGGCAAGGACCTTGTGCACTTCAAAGCTTTTCACCTCACTTCAAAGGCACAACTGGGTAAAAGTACCTGACTCCTGACACCACCAACTCAGTACACCTTTGGACCTGTGACTACTCTGCCAGAAAGAAGAACTGCTACTGATACTAGACTGCTGCTTCGCTGAACTTTGCCTTGCTGTGCTCTTGCATTGCTGAGGTGCCCTGCTGCTTGCTATTCCCCTGCCTGGGTGAGAAGGACTGGACCTGCATCACTTGACCCCGAGTGTCTCCTATGGCTTGCTGGCTTGCCTTCTGTTACCTAAGTCTCAGGGACACAAAAGACTTGGAAACCTCCTGTTCTAGCCCTTTGGCTCATCTGCTTGTGAGTCTGTCCTGCCAAGTGGTGCCACCTCAGTCCTGTATCCTTGGAAGTGGACCTAGGGGTTTGCTCCAGTGGAACCGACGCATCCTCTGCTATGAGAGCAGGATCGATGCAACGCTGCTGTTGTGGGAACCAAAACGGCGCATCACACTCTGAACCACCACTCCAGAACCAATGCATTGGTGCCACTGTGTGAAGAAGACTGGCGCATCACCTCTACAGCATGGAGAAATCCAGTGCATTGCATTCAGAACCAATTTGCTCCTGGACCCAACGCATCACCACAGTAGTGTGGAGAAATTCTACGCAATACCTCAACTTCATGGGGATTACCAACGCATCTCATGCTGCAATAAGGACTAAGGTATTTTTGCTCACTGGGCCCTGCTTGGGTCCTATATCTGACCTGTGCTCCATTGCAGGCGACTTAAACTCTTGACTTTGTCCCATTTCAGTGCGAACAAGTAAGTCTTTAAGCGCTATTTGCTTATAAGTGCTATGCTTGCATTTAATTTTTAAAAATTCATATATCGACTGTCACTTGATGGATTTTTGTCGTTTTGGTATTGTTTCATTTATAAAATCATAATCTATTTTTCTAACATGGTGTAGAGTCTTTCTGTGGTGTTTTCACAGTGTTGTTGTTTAGGTATTGCACAGATACTTCACACATTGACCCTCATTACAACCTCAGCGGTCTTTTCAAAAGACCGCTGAGGCTGCAGGAGCCAGAAGACTGCCAGTGCTGGCGGTATTTCTGGCTCACTATTACGACTTTTCCCCTGGCCCAGCGGACGGTAACAACGTTACCGTCCGCTGGCCCAGCGGAAAAGTCATATCAACATTGGTGCTGGCTCGTAATAGAGCTGGCGGCAATGCTGATGTGCAGCGGGTGCAGTAGCACCCGTTGTGCATTTCACTGCCAGAAATTCGGGCAGTGAATTGCGCGACAGGCTGTACCTGGGGGCCCCTGCACTGCCCATGCCAAGTGCATGGGCAGTGCAGGGGCCCCCAGGGGCACCCCAAGTCCCCCTTACCGCCAGCCTTTCCATGGCGGTGTTTACCGCCGTGGCCAGGCTGACGGTCGGGGACTCATAATCCCCAGAGCAGCTGTGCTTGCACCTCTGCCCTGGGGATTATGACTGCAGGCAGAATCCTGGTGGTATAGTGGAGGGGCCGGCGGTATGGCCGTGGCTATTGTGCCACGGTCATAATAGCTGGCGGAACACCGCCAGCCTGTTGGCGGTGTTACCGCCAGTTTACCGCCGGCCGCCAGGGTCATAATGAGGCCCTAAGCTTCTTAAATTAAGCCTTACTGCTCTGTGCCAAGCTACCAGAGGGTGAGCTCAGGATAATTTAGGGTGTGCTGTGACTTATTCTGGCTAGGATTGTGGTCCCTACCTGGACAGGGTGCACACCTCTGCCAACTAGAGACCCAATTTCTAAGTAGGCAATGTCTAAATTACCTACCAGTAATGCCAGTACTCAGTTTCGCCTTTTGCTTTTGAAGGCTTTAGTTCAATCCTCTCTGCCTTCTTGATCTGCAGCTTTGATTTTTTGGAGATTGGATAGTTGTGACCCGGAGGAATTTTGGGCAGTTCACCTTTTTATATGGGCCATAAAAAGGTGCAAAAGATCTGTCCAAGAGGTTGTGCCACCTCATGAGTAAGGCTAGGCAAGAGGAGGGGAGAATCAAAACAATGGGGTTGCTGGTACATAAACTCTGCATTTTTAAAACCAAACAGATTATTTGTCCAAGGCCATGAAATGCATACAAGGGAAGAAACCCGGTTTTCAACAGTAGACTTCTGGATTGACATCTGGCCACCTTTAGAATAGATTGGTGGGGCTACAGGGTGAATTTTCTGGACCCAAACTTCAGTCATTTTTTCAAAGAAAATTAATTGAAGGAGAAAGATGCATTTGGTTTCCTCCCGTCTCCTGCTTTCAGCACTTTCATTAGTCAACCACTAGGCGGGAACATCAAGAAGAAATCCATATAAATAAAAAGACACAGCATGCCCTTTCAGCTCTGTTTTGCAATCAATGGGGGAAATGACATTTGTTCTCACTTTTCACACCATTGAAAGTTCTAATGCTGACACTCTGGGTAATTTCTGCACAGTGCCCGAATACATCTTGCTTCTTGAGCCTTGATTTGATTATCCCAGCTGAACAAGAGAAGCTTCTGATACATGGATTTGTCATTCACCTACAGATGAGTCATATAACAGAAAGAGGCTAGGGACAACGATTTTGCACAAAACTACCAGATTTATGCTTCAGCACACATTGGTATTGCAGAAGAGGTCATGCAGCCCTTGCAGAATTAGTGAATAGGATACAAAGGTGGAAGCCCTCTAATTTGCAGGGGTGTCATCCAGGCAAAGTAGGGAATACCTGCTTCTCTGATGCAAGTTCCATTTGGGACATGGACAGGAGGAAGTGCACATTCCTGGGTGGCACACAGTCCACCTACAGGGGTTGGTTCACAATGTGGCATCCTACTTGGGGAAAGCTTTGGTAGTGGGCTAATAACATCCAATGGATTCCCTCGATCAGTGACAGAATATCAGAAACACAAATATCGTATGGACAAAATATTGTGTCAAAAATATTGAGGACAAAAATATCGAGAAGGTAAGTACAAAGTATAAAGTCACTATTCTTAATTCCAGATCTACGTACCTTGAAGATATATATATATTGTCAAAGTACATATATGTGGAGCAATAGATAGTAAAACGTGACTTACCCATAGAAAATGGACTTCACTATCGTTATCCCTGATGTTTTTGAAATAATATTTGTGTTTCCGCTATTTTCTCCAAACACCGGATTCCCCGACACAGAATGCATTCACATAAGCAGCACTTCTCAAAGTAAGGCCAAGAGTATCCGGTTGCGTATCCCAGCAAAATGGCTGTGGATGCATTATTTGAGTCCAGACAAAGGTACCCTAGCTTAGGCCATTGTACAAGTGCATCCTTAGCTCACAAAAAATTCAATGGGTTAGGGCATACAGGATCATTTTTTGCTTTGTAGAATGTCACTCATCCATAGTCATTCATATTCTTCTTCCTTCACTCAACAACCTCAGCCACCTAACAAATGAAGTACCAAAACTCATGTTTTATAGCATTCTTATTTTTTTTTACCAAAATGTGGTTTTCCTACCAGATGCCCCTTGGTATTACTATCAGGTCTAACTAGAATGATATAACATTTGGGAAAAAATATGCATCCAAGCAATCCAGCGCTGGAACACAAAATAGCAAACACTTCCACGGCTACCATATATTTTCCCCGTGTGCTCAGGTATGCTGGGATAAAGGACAGCCAAACACTGACAAACACCAGCATACTGAAGGTGATAAGCTTGGCCTCGTTGAAGCTTCCAGGCAAATTCCTTGAGACAAAGGCAACTATGAAGCTGACTGTAGCCAGGAGACCCATGTATCCCATCATGCAGTAGAAAAATATGTTTTCTCCTTCATTACACTCAAAGATTATTTTCTCAATGTATGACTTAGTATTCAGTTCTGGAAATGGAGGTGACTTTGCAATCCAAACACTACAGATCACAATTTGGATTGATGAAGATAAGGAGACTATGTAGATGGGGGTCTTTGGTCCTAGCCATTTCCTTGCAGAGCTGCTGGGATTTGTTGCCCTGAATGCAAGAACAACAATAATGGTTTTTGCCAGAACAGATGAGACACTAATGGAAAAAATGACCCCAAACACAGTTTGTCGGAGAATGCATGTGAATGTCCTGGGGCGGCCGATGAATATGAAGGAGCAGAGGAAGCAGAAGACAAGGGCTACAAGAAGCAGGTAGCTGAGGCCACGGTTGTTGGCTTTCACAATCGGGGTGTGCCCATACTTAATAAAGACTCCCATGGCAGCAACAGTGAGGATACTCAGGAAGGTTGCAAAGAGGGTCAGTGTTAGCCCCAGTGGTTCTTCATAAGTCAAATACTCAACCTCTTTTTCGATACATTCATCCCGTCTGCTGTTTGGCCACTGGCCATCAGCACATTTGAAGCATTTGATTGTGTCTGAAAAAGAGAAGATATTTGAGTGTTACCTTTAAAGGTTAGTTCATGAAGCATTAGAGACTTATCCAGATAATCTCATAATGAGACTTAAATGGATTTTGCTCTCAAACAGCCAAGGAAACCGTAGTTGCATTTATTTTGTTTTTTTAGATCAAACGGACAAATTACTGTAATCTATCATGTGCAACCAACTTGGAAAATAAATATATATTCCCTAAACTAGAGAATGTTTCACAGTTAGGAAGTATATTCTACTTTTGTTACCCTGCAGCAACAAGTTGTTGGAACCAGCCTTTCACCTTTCCAAACATAGTAAGCATCATGTCAGCATATTTGCTCCCTCAGCCACACTGGCCCTTGGGTGCCATCAGCTTTCTAGACAGACTGAAGACAGGTGGAAGATGATTGCAGAAAAATGAGAAAATGCTTTTAAATAGTTTTTCTAATGTTTAGATGGCTAAATGGCAGTGGATGGCGAGTTCATTCGATGAAAGGCCTGCGAAAAATGTGTTTGCCAGTGCTTATGACTCATAAACATGCCATAACCGTTCCCAATCTTTGCACAAATTCTGTGTTTTCCACAGTGTGTCCCACCTTTAGGCAAATATTTTGTTCACTGAGTTTGGGGGTATTTCCCCCAGTATAAGAGACGCTAAGGTACAGCTAGCTAAGGTCTACTTACATTTTCTGGAATCAATATACTCAATAAATAAACAGACATCTACACAGCAGCAGTGCACCATGATGTGTGAAATCGCACTGAGAATACCACTATTGTCATCGGCAGTAGTGGATAATCTGAATAATGACAATAGCTTTTGCTCAAATCATAGTGGTCATCATTACAGTATCCAAAGAGGGGAGCATATAGTAATGGAGACAAAAGAATGCCTCAACAGACGGCTCTCCTTCTACACCCCGACCTGGCATCTCCGCTCCGCCGACCTTGCAACCGTCCCATGCTTCCTCAGAACTACAACCAGCGGTAGATCATTCTTGCACCTTGCTGCCAAAACGTGGAACACTCTTCCCACCCACCTGTGCCAGGCCAAAGACCTCCTTACCTGCAGGAAACTTTTCAAGACCTGGCTGTTCGAGCAGTAGTGGCACCCCCCCACCTCTCCTCCTCCCCTCCTCAGCACCTTGAGACCCTCACGGGTGAGTAGTGCGCTTTACAAATTCCTGATTGATTGATTGATTGATTGAAAATGAACAAATATGTTTATGAAGATCTGATTCTGAGTACCCCATCAAAAAGAGAAAACATTTCAAATTGTACTGATAATATTGCAAATGAAAATTTCCAAAATGAACCACAGACCTGACACTGTCACTAACCAGAGCATTAAGAGTGAATTTAATCCTGCACTTGACAATGAGCCTAAATTAAAAATTACACCATGATCCACCTTCAACCTAACATTACCGAGACACTAATACTTAGCTTTTCTCTAACCCCGATCTAAATGCTTATTTGAATACAAACTGTAACTCTGTCCTCAACCCAAACTTCACCCATAACCTCGACTATAAACTTCAACATAACCCTCATACATGCGTTATGCCCTTGTACAATCTTAAAGCTATGTCAACCCACATCCCAAATGCTATAATGCTCCTTTGTCCCTGTGATGAGATTAGGTAGGATACCCCAACACACTTTGGTGGTCATTCTGACCCTGGCGGTCTTTGACCGCCAGGGCGGAGGACCGCGGGAGCACCGCCGACAGGCCGGCGGTGCTCCAATGGGGATTCCGACCGCGGCGGTAAAGCCGCGGTCGGACCGGCACCACTGGCGGGGTCCCGCCAGTGTACCGCGGCCCCATTGAATCCTCCGCGGCGGCGCAGCTTGCTGCACCGCCGCGGGGATTCCGACCCCCCCTACCGCCATCCAGATCCCGGCGGTCGGACCGCCGAGATCCGGATGGCGGTAGGGGGGGTCGCGGGGCCCCTGGGGGCCCCTGCAGTGCCCATGCCACTGGCATGGGCATTGCAGGGGCCCCCGTAAGAGGGCCCCTAAATGTATTTCACTGTCTGCTGCGCAGACAGTGAAATACGCGACGGGTGCAACTGCACCCGTCGCACAGCTTCCACTCCGCCGGCTCGATTCCGAGCCGGCTTCATCGTGGAAGCCTCTTTCCCGCTGGGCTGGCTGGCGGTCTGAAGGCGACCGCCCGCCAGCCCAGCGGGAAAGTCAGAATTACCGCCGCGGTCTTTCGACCGCGGAACGGTAACCTGACGGCGGGAACTTTGGCGGTCGGCCTCCGCCGCCCGCCAAGGTCAGAATGAGGGCCTTTGTCATCTGTTGTATATTTTACAAAGGACTGAGGACAGGATTAATAAAATCCATATTAATTAAGGAGAGTTTCTCCCGGAATGGATCTACATTTTTCTTTCATTTTATGTGAGGATCGCCAATAATCAATCATGCTTTTGGTCATTTGAAACATATAAAGGCACTTGCATTTTTAATAAGATCTGTAGAATATTAATCAATCTGTAAATTAATGTGGAGGGAAAAAGTTCCAATGAGTGTCGAATGACAGTTCAGAATAATTGTTTTTCGTTGGGCTTTTTCTATATTTCACCTTGATTATTGATTTTTTATATCGAGTCTTACATTTAGTTGAGAAATACATTTTTATTTATTTGTTCTTGTAGTAGGCAAAAATCCTGTTTTTAATCAAAATACATCAACAGTTGTGTCTTACTTTCTGCTATATGTTGTTTTATTGTAATGGATGTTTTTGAAATTCTGAAATAAGTAAAGTGATCTGACAAAGTTGGTATTGACTATGGAAACAATATTCTCCTGTTTAATTTATGTTCTTCATTATTATTCGAACAAAACTACTTCAAATCAATTTCTACAGTGCATTGTATGATAAATGATTTCATCACAATGTTTGCTCATAATCACATTGGCCCTCATTACAACCCTGGTGGTCCAAGACCGCCAGGGCTGTTTTGACGGAAGCACCGCCAACAGGCTGGCGGTGCTTCCTGGTGTATCACGACCGCAGCGGTAGCGCCGTGGTCGCACCGCGGTCGCACCGCCAGGGCCGGCGGTTTTCCGCCACAATGGTCCCGGCGGTTGTAATCCTCCAGGGCAGCGCTGCCCAGGGGATTACGAGTCCCCCTCCCGCCAGCCTTTTCCTGGTGGTTTGAACCGCCAGGAAAAGGCTGGAGGAAAGGGGAGTCACGGGGCCCCCTTACAGGGCCCCATGGAGCTTTTCACTGTCTGCATGGCAGACAGTGAAAAGTGCGACGGGTGCAACTGCACCCGTCGCACAGCCGCAACACCGCCGGCTCCATTTGGAGCCGGCTCCTGTGTTGCGGCCGAGATCCCCGCTGGGCCGGCGGGCGGAAACTCGGTTTCCGCCCGCCGGCCCAGCGGGGATGTCCAAATGGCCACTGCGGGAGTGCGGCCGCATTGGCGGCCGCACGGCGGTTACAACTTGGCAGGCGGCAGTAGCCGCCCGCCAATGTTGTAATGAGGGCCATAATGTCTCTGTAAGAGTGGTTCAAGGTGGCACTCAAAAATGTCAACTGCTGCAGCACACCACTGTACGAAGACGCAGATCACAATTAAGCGATGGGTGGTAAAGGCAAATCCTCCATTTTCTGAAGGAAGTGCTAAATCTTTAGGAGAAACAAAAAGAGGAATTTCCTCCACCAACCATCCTTTCATTGGAGGAAATGCTTCTGCTGGTTTCTTCTCCAGAGTTCAATTTTTATCAGAAATCAGAGGATTTTGCATTCCTACATCATGCCTTCATTGTGCCTTTACTCTCTGCTGAAGGACTTGCCTCTATTTGGAACAATCCAGGGTTGTTATGGGTCCCGTTACATTTTTTAACTTTTCTCAGTCATGGTCCTCTAAGGAACCACATTTCTTGAAGACCCCAGCTGACAGCATCAGTGTCTCTGGCTGCATTGTCAGGAACCCCAATGTTACAGCCACTGTGCAAGCTTGAGGACTTTTAGGCAGCAGTTAAAGCCCTGTGCATTTAGTCCAAACTAAAATACAAACAAACCTAGAATAGTGGACCACCTTTGGACCACTGGTGGCAAATCTATGCTGTTCAGTTTGCCATGTACCACAGGAGACCTAGCAAAATTCAGTGAAGTTCGATAGCTTTTTGGAAAAGCTACGGATAAGGATAGAGCATACAAATGACGCAACTTAAGAATGAGAAATTATTAAGATGACCGTTAAGTGGATAGTGGCTGTCAAAATATCATTGTGACACAAAGGGAATTACTTTTGGGAAGTGAGTAGTTTGTTAAAACAGCACTAATTCATCGCAGTGTAGGGGTGAGGTTCAGTTAAGGCTATTGGAGAAGTATTGAGGATTCTCTTAAAATCCAAAGTGTGAGGTTTAAAAAGGTACCCATTTTGCTATGTAGCAGGACAACCTGATGTTGACATAGAAAAGTCGTGGTCATTGTGTGAAAAGCTATAAAACTCTGTAGGCCCACTGTTCGCTTTACAGCTGACAAAATCCGGCTCCTTTGTAGAAATGTAGCCACTGAGGAATGAAGGATAGTGGATGAGGTATAATTGATGAGGGAGAAGGAACAATGGATCACAAATGATGGATGAGGGATGATGGATAAGGGATGTTGGATGAGGGATGATGGATTTGGGAGGATGGGTGAGGTTGCATGAATGCGGAACAATGGATTATGGATCAGGGATTAGAAACGAAGGATGAAGAATGAGGAATGCTAGATGAGGGATGAGGTATGATGGATGTGGGTTTAGGAATGATGGATGAGGGATGATGGATAAGAGATTAGGAGGATGAGGAAACCATGGATGAGAATTGCTGGATGTAGGTTGAAGGATTAAGGATGATGGGTGAGGGATGATGACACAGGGATAATGGGTGGGGACTGATAGATGAGCGACGATGTATGAGACATGAATGCTGGATGTGGAATCATGGGTGATGTATGATATGATGAATTAGGGTTTAAGGTGAGGAATGATGGATGAGAAAATGGTGATTAAAGAATAATGGATTAGGGATAAGGATTGATTGGTGATGGATGAGGGATGAGAGATGATGGTTTAGGAATGATGGTTAAGGGATGATAGATGGGGAATGAAGGATAATAGATGAGAAATGCTGAAAGATGAATGAGGAATGTTGAATGAGGAATGATTTACATGGGAAGAGGAGTGACAGATGGGGAATGATGGTTGACAATGGATGAGGGATCAAGGATGATGGATGATGAATAAAGCATGAAGGATGATGGCTGAGGAAAGATGGATAATTGATAAGGAAGGATGAATGAAGACTGAAGAGTGACAGATGAGGAGTGAGGGATGAGGAGTGAGGATGTTCCAAAATTGATGGTGGAATAAGATACAATGCACCTTAAGTGCTGTATGTGTGCAAATATTATAACTCGCTTTGAAAATAATAATAGGTCTGGAATTTTGGTTTTTAATTGAGATGGCTTTTTCACTGAATGACAGATGTGTGAGGTGGGTGTGAGTGGATGAATGCGAGAATGAGGCAATGCGATTTGAATAGATGAAAAAGTGCATGGATGAAGTGGCATGTGACTGATTGTATGGAATTTGATTGATGTATCTCCAGTTTCAGAAGGTAGCAATGATGGAGCTGTGCTTGTGTATGCACATTCTTCAAAGCACAGTAAAATATATTTTTTAAGGAATTGGGTATATACACAGTGGTGGGTGTGCAAGGCTCAGGAGACAAAGGACAATGTGTGCAGCATTTTCATGGGGGGTAGAAGGAAGAGAGTAACATGGCCATCCATAGGTTGAGGCGGAGGGAGAGAGGATGGTGAGAACAGAACAGGTGAAGCAGAGTAATAGTAAGGATATCAGCAAGGAAAATGGGATCACATGAATGCTGCAGTATGACAGGCTTACATAAAGACAAGGAGAATCGGCTGGTGTCTGTGAGGCAAAGTGTCAGGGTTCTCTTCGAGTAGTAAGTTCAAACCTTGTAAGAAAGGGTAGCAATCTCCCCTGTTCTACCAGAGGAATAGGACTTCGGGGTCTCACATGAACCCAGTCCCAAAGGTAATGGGAGAATCCGTGTCATCAGCAACTCGAAAACGGTCAACCTGTTTATCTGGATGATTTCATTGAAAATCACCATCACCATTCTCTATATCACAATTCCTTTGATCCTGATGGTGGAAGTTATGGTGGTGCTGGACTTGCAGAAAGCTTACTTTCACACTCCTGTCTGGCCATTTCACTGGCAATTCCACAGGTTTATGGTTTTGCCCTCACATCTTAATGGTCTTACCTTCAGCATGAAGTCCACCTGAGAGTGTTTTCCGAAGTGATTGGCCCTGTGGTGGCCATTCTGCAGGACAAGGTTATTTGGCTTCATCTATACCCCAGGGAATGGTTGATCCATTCACCTTCCAGGGCCAAGATTATTGAGGTTTTGTGTCAGTTGATGGGGTTTCTGGGATTCAAGATGAATTAGGCCATGTCCTAGTTAGAGCCAACCCAGATCTGCAGTTCATTGGTAAGAGGTTCCAGACAGTTGTGGGGCTAATGTTCATGAATTTAGACTGTGCCGACTGCATTCATTCACATCTGATGTCGCTTCTGGCCAGGCTGTAGGTGCTAGACTGAAGTGATGCATGAGATGAGGGATTTGGACAGCTGCAGTCTACTTTGGGAGGAAGCCGACCCTTTATTGGAGGTATTTTTGTGTTCCTTTTGTGTCTGATTCATATTCATCTCTGCTGGCTTCCATTGTGTTTCTGGTTCTGTGAGCATAAATGCAAACGGGGCCTGTGTCGAATGGGGTCCTGTTTTGGTGGAATATGGTTCCCATCAATGCAACAGCAGAATTCTGGTGTTTGAAGACATTGTTACGATGCTGCATTGGGGACTGGTGATTGGAGATTCTTTTGTATAGGGAATTTCCTCTTCTCTGCTTAGATATGGTGGTCTTAATCATGACAAACAGAATGGAATAGACACATATGTGTACAGCATGAACAGGAAACTCACAGAGGTATCCCTGACACTTTTAGGGGCAGCCAACAAACTGAGCATCTACCTGCACAGCACTGTGAAATGTTCAAGATGGTAGAATCAATCAAGGATTAGAAAGGCCTCTTCTCTGAATCCTTACCCTCCAGAGCCCAATGGGTTTCTTTCCTCCAAGACTTCAAAGGGAACCCCTGGTATGACAGACATCAGAGTTCAGCCTGCCCTCTCCTTGCCTACTGTGGCAGCAACATGCCCAGGATTGCCAGACAGAGACAGCTAATCACCATATGTCACTGACTTTTTTTTTTACACTGAACCAATTCAAAGGAATAAATAAGCATTTTTTTCAATGTGTAAATACAGTTAATACACTACAGATTTACGTTTCAGCCAAAAAGAAAGGGGATACTTCTTTATGGAGGCTTAAGGCCTGATTTAGAGTTTGGAGGAGGAGTTACTCGATCACATTTGTGATGGATAGCCATTCCTCTGAAATCTATATATCATAGGATTTAGAGGGATTTAGATTTCAGTGGACAGGATATCCATCACCGTTGTGACAGAGTAACCCCTCCGCCAAACTCTAAATCAGGCCCTTAATTGAATTAGGTTATTTTAAATGGTTGGCTCTGGGGATACACTGAACATCATTTTCACTCCATTAGGGAGACTCACTCCAGAGATCTAGAAATTAGGAAGCCCCAAAAAACAAAAACAAAAAAAACTTGGGACGGGAGAAGACAGGGAAATTACAGGTCAGAAGCCACCCGCTTACACCTTGAGCACCCATATAATGGGGGAAGTTAACTGTACTTTCCTGGCCTTCACTGCACATGCGGCGTATGAGGATGATACTTCCAAAGCATCAGCGTGAGAGCTGTGTGTGAGGCCAGTCAGTGTTCGCCAAATACCTGGGGAAAATTCCCAGGGTAAAAACATCAGTCAGTGGTGGTAACGAACAGCAGCATCCCCCGACTAATGGCAGACCTTTAACCAAGGAGGGAATGGGTAATGGACAAGGCAGCATTAGCCTACATTAAAGTTTTATTAATTCGTTGCTGATGCAAGGCACCCTGCAAAGCGCTGGATGATGACTCTGGAAATCCTTCAACAGGTGCTGGACAAAAACAGGAACATGGCATGACTAGGACTCTATTGAGTGAGCTTTTTGACTGCTGAAAATCTGATTCCTCTGTCAGAGTAAAACTAGTGGGGCATTAATATGATCCCTGACTATGGTCTTTGAATTTGTGGTTGTGTACTGTTTTATGCACAACTTATTTGTGAGTCAGCAGGTGAAATTGCTACTTGAGTTACAAGTATATGAGAAACTAATAGCAGTGTTGCCTGTAGGTCGCCCGTGATTTCAAGGATGATTGCACCATCCAGTTCCTGCATATCCAATACTTACACATATGGCATGCGTCTAAGATGCAAGCATCTGC
This sequence comes from Pleurodeles waltl, assembly GCF_031143425.1. Taxonomy (NCBI): domain Eukaryota; kingdom Metazoa; phylum Chordata; class Amphibia; order Caudata; family Salamandridae; genus Pleurodeles; species Pleurodeles waltl. Next base: position 82,039,807 of record NC_090447.1, on the reverse strand, counting down.
AGTAACCCATCTAGAACTTATCTCACTTTGCTTCTGCTGTATCGTATATGCTGCAAAAAGGATCTAATAAAATGCTCGGGTGCACATGATGTAGTGAGATGTGTGATCAAAAGTACAGTGTCAATGAAAGGCACTATTTGGTGCATATTTACAAGAAAGTGGTGCATCATAAATGATGTGTCACTTTTCTTGCGCCTCCCTACCGGCACCTAATGACACCATGGTTGCGCAGTAATTAGAATATGGCGGTCGTTAGCACAATAGCATCAACATTTTTTACGCTATTGAGGCGCTTTGCTACACTAGCATCAAAAATGTTGATGCTAGTGTGGCAAAGCACCGGGGGGGCCTATTAAATATAAAGGGTGCGTCATTTTAACGCCTGCTCTGAGGAGGCGTTAACAATGATGGAAAAAATGGAGCAGTGAAATCTTGTAAATTTCACTGCATCATTTTTGCAGGCCTCCTAGTGCCAGAATGCCCCCTCTTGCATACATTATGCTTGGCGCAGGCATAATGTGGCGCAAGAGTTTACAAAGTGGGGAAGTGCAAGCATTGCGTCACTTTGTAAATATTACACTGGAGAAAGGCATGAAGAAATGACACTAGGGCGGTGCTAAGGTGGCACAAGGGGCTTCTAAATATGCCCCTTAATCTTAAAAATACATTCTTAGTTGCAATACAACACATATCAGGACAACACAGGTAACACTATGATGCCACAATTCCAAGTCTCAAGTACAACAATCACAAATTCAAAGGAATTCCAGCAAAGTAATAGTGGTCAACCCACCATCCCTGCTTGTGTTTCCATACACTACAGCAAACATTGGGGTCTTATCACAGACATATTAGTGCCACGTCATTCATTTAAAGAATCCCATCACACACAATTGCACTTCTGTATGGAGTTGACGGCAGAAGCCATAGGCCCTCATTCTGACCTTGGCGGGCGGCGGAGGCCGCCCGCCAAAGTCCCGCCGTCAGGTTACCGTTCCGCGGTCGAAAGACCGCGGCGGTGATTCTGACTTTCCCGCTGGGCTGGCGGGCGGTCGCCTTCAGACCGCCCGCCAGCCCAGCGGGAAAGAGGCTTCCACGATGAAGCCGGCTCGGAATCGAGCCGGCGGAGTGGAAGCTGTGCGACGGGTGCAGTTGCACCCATCGCGTATTTCACTGTCTGCGCAGCAGACAGTGAAATACATGTAGGGGCCCTCTTACGGGGGCCCCTGCAATGCCCATGCCAGTGGCATGGGCACTGCAGGGGCCTCCAGCGGCCCCGCGACCCCCCCTACCGCCATCCGGATCCCGGCGGTCCGACCGCCGGGATCTGGATGGCGGTAGGGGGGGTCGGAATCCCCTCGGCGGCGCAGCAAGCTGCGCCGCCTTGGAGGATTCAATGGGGCGGCGGTACACTGGCGGGAGCCCGCCAGTGGTGCCGGTCCGACCGCGGCTTTACCGCCGCGGTCGGAATCCCCATTGGAGCACCGCCGGCCTGTCGGCGGTGCTCCCGCGGTCCTCCGCCCTGGCGGTCTTTGACCGCCAGGGTCAGAATGACCGCCATAGTGTCCTCGGCTGATGCACTTCTGTGACAGTTTTCAACAATCACCTATTGGTTTTCTAATGATATTTTGCTGGAAGAACAACCCTTGACTGGAATTCCTGCCAGTGGGAACACTGCCACATACCATTATTAAATCGGTTCTAGTAAACAACTGCACAGCTGCCATTGTCCTGTGAGGTCCATGCAGATCCATCCTAATGTTATTGAGACTCTACCTACTGTTGCTATATTTGAGGACTCTAAATTGTATACATCATGCATCTGGGGTCATTGCTGAAAGGGCCCCAAAGCCTGCCCCTGGCTCTGTGGAATGATAGTCATGCAGCTGGGTCATCATACCAAACATAAGATCTGGCCTGCCAACACCTGGTAGAGCTTCAAGAGAAAAGGAGAATGACTGATGCAGTGACCACTAGGAAGATCAACCCAGCAGAAGAAGACAATATGGTGCCAATTGACATATCTCATATGGCACATTTTCGTGATGGGCTGGTCTAACCTTTATGGCCACCTGCAAACAAAGGAAGAGGAGCAAGAAATGTATCTATGACTATATGGTACATGTTTTATATGCGGATTAGTGTAGCACCACCTGACGCTTGAAGGTTTTATTTAGAGACAGTAGTTAGCAGGACAGCAAGTAAAATAAGGAGTTTCTGTGCCACTGCTCGACATAGGCTAGCCTCATTTGCAGGGTGGATGAAGGATGCGCTTCCCATGTTGAAGCATCCTTTGGACCAGGCAGCAGTGGTGCCACAAAATACGTGGGTGACTTGCCGTAAGCATATACCCATTTCAAACTAGAGTTTATACCATGGTAGTCTTACCCCCAGATATTGTCATGCCCTCAGAAAAGTCCCAAAATTCCAAGGACATTTAATTTTGCTAGACTATTACCAGTATCCAAATTAATTATTGAAACCAGAATGGGGCTGCTTGCAGAAATGGTGGCAGAGTCACTGGGATAGATGACCATACCAGGATTACAGGTTGCAGGTTATATGCTGGAGTCATGGGGCTGGAGTCAAAAGGGACTGGTACAGCTGGCCTGAGCCAATAATAGTTTTCTACCAGGCAATTTCTGGCATCTTGGAAGAATTGTGATTGGAAAGGCAATGCCAGTTTGTGATAATTTCATTCTTTTGCCATGTACCTACCTTTATGAAGAGGCAATGTAGGGTTGCACATAAAAATAGTCTAATTGTTTGAATCATATTGTCTCCAACTTTATGCCATACATTTCCTTAACAGAACACCGAGATTTAGTTGAGGTGGAGATTCAAAAACATTAGCGTTCAGAGAACATTGATGAGATGCCTCTTGCCTGCTCATCCCAGCTGAGAAATGTCTTGGATTTCTAATGTAGCTCATGATTATTCTCCCAAGCAACTTGGAAAAAACTTAGAAAGTGTTAGACCTGATACCTTTATGGTGGTCTTCCTCCAAACTTTTTTCCTTACTCCATCATATTTTTCTGATCTCGTTTTGGTTGACCTTAGGCCTCTGCGTACTTTACCACTGCTAACCAGTTCTTAAGCGTATGTGTTCACTCCTTAAAACATTGCAGCAGCGGTTTATCCCCATTTATCAGATTTAATTTACTGATAAGTCCCTAGTAAAGTGGGACGACGTGTACCCAGGGCCTGTGAATTAAATATTACTACTGGGCCTGCAGCATTGATTGTGCCACTCACTTAAGTAGCCCTTTAAACATGTCTCTTGCCCACCATTGCAGTCTGTGTGTGCTGTTATTAACTGCCATTTTGACCTGGCACACTAAACCTTTTGTCAGACCCAACCTTCCTTTTTAATACGCATAAGTCACCCCAGACTATGCCCCAAACAGCCCAGCAGTGCAAGGTGTAATGTATTCAAAAGGTAGGACATGTACTTTTAAGTTTTACATGTCCTGGTAGTGAAAAACTCATACATTCATTTTTCACTTCTGCAAGACCTGCTGCTTCCATAGGATAAAACTGGAGTTACCTTATTACATTTAATAAGCTGTAACTTCTAACTAGGAGCAGTTGAACAGTTCATGTTCGGTGTTTTTGGAATTGTAATGAAAATTACTCTTTTATGGTAAAATCAGATTTTGAATTACAATTTTTAAAATGCCACTTTTAGAAAGTTGTCATTTTCCTGCTGTAGACATTTAGGCCCAGATTTATACTCTGTTTGCGCTGAATTAGTGCCAATTCTTTTTACGCTAGACTAGTCTAGCGTCAAAATATTGTAGTTGAAGTAATTGTTTGGATGCGTGAAACCATCTTGCGTCATTGAGATGCAAGGTAGGCGTTCCCATCCCAAAAATTACTCTAAGGCCCTAGGACCTTATTTATCCTCCTGTGCAAAAATAGTGCACGGGAGGGAGGCTGGCCTAAATAATGGCGCTAAGCCTGCTTAGTGCCATTATATAACGCCTAGGTCTGGGCAGGCGTTAGGGGACCTGTGGACCCATTTCCACAGTCAAACACCCTGGAGAGAGCCCACAGGTGCCCTCCCCATGACCCCAGGAACACCCCCACCCACACTAGAGGGACACCACAGCATGCGGGACCCCATCCCAGGTAAGTATAGGTAAGTAGAGATAAGTATTTTAGAATGTCTTTAAAGTGCCAATGGGGGCCCTGAAATGGGGCTCCCCTACATGGCACAGGGTGCAATGGCCAGGCCCAGGGGACCCTTGTCCCCTGTGCTGGCCATTGGGGTGGTGGGCTTGACTCCTTTCTTTTATATTTATATGTGGTATGGATGGTTTTGAGTCAAAAAATGACGCTAGGCTGGTTAGAATCAACTTTTTTTGACTCTTACCAGCCTAATGTCATTTTTTGGTGCAAAACACCATTCTTCCATACCACCACCCCCACCTGGCTAATGTCATTTTTTTTTTACATTAGCCCACCCTTTGCGACGGATTGCGCCATTCCATTAATATGCCGCTCGGCTGGCGTCCTGGAATGATGCAAGCCGGCGCTATATTTTTCGACACAAAACTGTGCAAATGCAATTTTGCATCAAAAAGTATAAATCTGGGCCTTAGTGCTTGTAGCCTCTTTCAAGGTCACATGGCTGCGGGTAATTGGCAGTCGGTCTTTTGTGTATTCCCCCTAATCAGCCACACACAATAGAGTGCTTAGTTATGCCTGGATGGGCCATCACTGGCAGGATGGGAGGGCAGGGTTAGGTGCAGCCCCACTTACACCTGAATAGGCTGTGTCCTGCCTTCACACAAAGGATTGCATACCACTCTAGGTAGTCTAGAGCCAGCATAGAGGAGGCAGGAAATTCGAGCACTTCGAAGCAAATCCTTTAGAAGTTTCTCCCACTACAAAGAAAGCACCAGGTATAAGTATAAGATTTGAGACGCCAACTCTTCATTACACTCCTGTACCTGTGGATACTGCAGAAGAAGGACTGCTTGCTGCTTGCTGCCAGGAGGGAAGGACTGCCACTCTGCTGCCCTGCTACTCTGCAGCTTTCTGCCCTGCTTACTGAGAAGGAAGATTAGACCCATACCCTTCATCCCTGGCTGAAGTGACTCCAGGGGGCAGCAAGCTGGCCTCCTGTTCTGCATGAGCCCCACTGACCTCTGCTGGATTGAGTTGCTGACTCCCAAGAAGTGCCTTTCAGGTTCTGGATCTTTGGAGTGGCCTCATTTCAGGACCCCTCAAGTTTTGGGACTCTTCGCAAACACAAGTCGTCCAGTTTGCACTAAGATATTACCACCATCACAGTCGTTTATGGTGCTATTTCCACCTACATCTTTCAAATCTCTTGTTCTACAGATTGGATTTTTGTCTTTTTGGTCTTGTTGTATTTATTAGAACATAGTCTATTTCTCTCAATTTGTGTGGGATTTGTCTTGTATGTTTTCACTTTATTACTGTATAAAGTGCTGCAAAAGTACTTTACACATTGGATCTAAGTTGAGCCTGACTGCTCTGTGCCAAACTACAAGAGGGTTGTAGACAGGTTAATGTGGGATTTGCTTGTGAATTCAGCCTGAAAAGGATTGTGGTTGCTGCTTGAGTAGGGTTTTACCCCCTCAACATTTAAAAAAGAGTGACAAACTGTCTTCAGGGCTGCAGCATATTTCTTGAGATGTGTTTATAATGCCTGAACCTGAGAAAGAAAAGGATGATGAATTTGTTTAAAGCATTCTTTACCTGTGCCATTGCTGATCTCTCCTTGTGAACATGGAATGCAATCAAAGCAACACACAGGCTCTCCCTGTTTGGCAGCTTTTCTGTATCCTGCAGGACAAGCCTCACTACAGATGGAACGTGGTACCTGTGGGTGGAAAAAAAGTCAAACACAAAGTGAAAAAGATCACAGAGAACATACGGGACTAGCATAATAGATGCAGCAAACATTAGCTTAGACGATTACAGAATGGTTGTGGCCCTGCAGCAGAGAAAAGATAGAACTACAATAAAGGGATTACACATGTGAAGCCAACAAGATGAGGCACTCAAACAATCACTGAATAAGGAATCCTTTACTGAAAATGTGTATTCAAATGGTTCTCCTACCAAATGTGCATCATATGTTGTTTAGTGCCTTACATGCCCTACATAAGGAGTAATATTCGGTTTGGTTGGGTTCATAGGCCATTTGGTTGGGGGTGCCAATTTGATTTGTATTGGTTAATCTGGATTCTGGTGAGCCATACCTTGAGAGTCACATATGTTATACCTTTTTAGATCACATTTATAATTGACAACCCAGTGGGTTAAAAGTTGGCGGTTCACGTGTTGGAGCGATCTGCTTCTGGCAGGTGGGTGTTTAGTGGTTGTTCTGATTTAACTGATGAAGACATTCCAATGCTCAAATTATCAGTAGTTTGATGAAGGACAAAATGGCCTCATGTGTTTGAAGAAGTTGCTTGAACAGACTGCAGGTATGGGAGTGGTGTTGAAGACACTCTTGGTGATAGGGATGGGCTCTGTTGAAAAGTAGTTTGAATTGTGGCCTCTTTTTGGCCAGCCAATGATGTACCTGCAGATGATTGCAGTGAGTCGCAATATGGGTTGTGTAATAAGGAAGGGTCTTAATTAATAATTTTACCAAAAAGAGCAAATACATGGGCAGAGAACCCTACCAGCAGGGTGTGACAATAATTAGGTTTGATTATAACTAGTATATTGTTACTTAGGTTGGGTGTCTGGAATGGGTTGTGGGTGCAGAATCTCCTCATGTTAAGCGATTGCAATCTGTTGGGTGTCGTGATGGAGATGATGAATGGTTGCACCTCCATGCTGTTGTTGAAGAGGGACATTGCTACCTGGTGCATGAGAATGATGTCAGATTGTAACCAGGAAGGCAGTGGATATGATGAGTGCTGGAGAGTGATAAGACAGCTCAATGGATGACTTCCTTCTTTGAGGAGCTGAGCATTATTGAATGAGGTGGATTCAGTGCTGAATTGCTATAAGGCAGTAATAGTTTTTTGATTGGAGGAAAGCAATGACGCTATTGAAAAAGAAAATCTGATGACATCAGTATAAAGATAGTATTACAATTTAAAGTCGAAAATGATGTCTCTGACAGAGCTGGTGTATCCAAGGAAGAGAAGCAGTTCCAAGAGGAATCCTTGGGAAACTCACAGGTGATGGATTTGGATCTGAGAGAGAGGTGCCCACTGAGGGGATTCTGTGGCATAGGATACATGTTGAGACACATGTTGAATGATACCTAGAGGAGCATAAATCTCAGGGACCTTTGCATAGTCCATAATACTGATGAGAGGTTTAAATGATAAAGATAGAGGAAAGGTGGTGGTGTCTGTGGAGATTAAAAAACTGGAGCCTTTTTCATCAATTGAAGATGCCTTTTTGAATCATTTGTCATAACAGCAGATGAGCAGGGAAAATATAAAAAAGAGAAGAGAGGCAAATTAGGAAGAAAATGAGAGCAGAAAAGGGTCAGAAGAGGTACATGCTGCCTACCATTTTAAGTGTAGGAAGGAGCTCCTCTGGTGAGGTAGGAGTAAAAGAGTGACGATAGACAGTACAAGAGAAAGTTTTTAGGATGTTTAAGGTATGAAATGTAGGAATCTGCAGGAAGACACTGATATTGACATTAGTCAAGTCAAAAGAAGACAATGTTATTATAAATAAAAGTTCATGAAACACAACAAACGCTATGTACGTTGGCCTCACATATATTTCAACAATAATATTTAAAAAAAGTCCAAACAGTAATGTGACTATGACATCTCTCATGTAATCATGGCGTTTGCTTGTTACTATTGGTTTTTCACAGATGAGGGGATTGTTCCATTGGTAGTATTCTGAAGTCTGATGTTCATATTTACAAGTCCCGTGGCTCACGGCAGCTCAGCAAGTGACCTTGCTGCGCTGTCCTGTACCACAAGGAAAAGGCAGAAATGTACCATAATTATGAAATATGGTGCATTCCTGTCCTTTCCCGCTGCTTTGGCACACAAATTGGTGCCTAGCGCCAATGCAGCCATCCATGCACCATGGTGCAAGGGTGTCTGCATTGTCAGCAGGAATGTTTTTGTGCAGGAAGGGGCACCTTCCTGCACAAAAACAATCCAGAGAGACATTTTCCTCTTTCTATGTGTGCTGCAGCACACATAGAAAGAGGAAACAAGTTGTGTCTAGCTTGGTGCGGTGTACAGCTAGGATGCATTCCCAGGTTTACAGATTCCTCTAAATCTGGGAATGCATGAGAGCACCCACCCCAACGCCCATGGTACACCTCCCTGATGCAGTGTGAGGCAACACAGCAACTCTCACTCAGTGGCGGCTTGGCGGCTCCTCCGTTAGGGAGGAGGAGTGTTGCACCCCACCCCCGCCAGCAGCAGAAGCTGCAAAACCTTTCACAACAAAAGGATAATAAACTGGGTTTATAATCCTTTCGGTGTGAAAGAGGCGGGGAATTAGGGGTGATGAGCAGTGAGGGGAGTGCATTGTGCACTTCCCTCAGAGTGCATGTGTGTTTGGCCGGCTGTCTTGGGCCAGCCAAACAAACATGCGCAGTGTGCTCTCTCCAGCCTGGTACCGTGTTGCCAGGCTGTTGAGAATAGGAACAGGCTCCCAGTCTGCTTGGGAGTGCCCTGGCTGGATGCTCCCAGCCAATCCTGACACTATTGGCCACAGGGCAGGCTGGGAGCCTGTGCCTGCAGTGATGGGAGAAAGAGGAGCGGTGCGGCGGTGGATCAGGTAAGCTTTTTATTTTTTATTTTTTTAGTAAAATTTTACCCCCACTCACTACCAACCCCATGCATCGCACCCGCCCCACCCAGTGTGAGCGCAGAGTGTGGTGCTTTACACCATATTTACAATGCCATGAAAAGCCACACACAGTCACTTTGCGTGGCCTTGTAGATATGGGTCTGCACTATGAGCCGCTGGTGCGTCACAAAAAGTGACACACTGGCGGCGTACGAGGCTTGTAAATATGCCCCTAAGTGCTTGGAATGTATGAAGATGCAGGGCAGACAGTTAAAGTAAGAACAAGGTTTAATTTATGATTGAAGAAGAGTAAACACCCAGTGGCTGCTGCTCATGGAATTTGGATAAAATACCTGGGTTCCACCTTCCACTCAAGAATGCCTCTGATCCAACACCCCAGAACACCTTCAAGTTAGGTGATTATGCAGGATGGTACAGCACTTTCCTCTATTACATCAACAAAATAAATATTACCCTACTAGAACCAATCATATAGTACAAGCAAAACTACAATACAGAATGTGCATGAGAATGAAACAACAAAAAATAGGAAATACACTCACAGAAGTAATAGCCCACAACAATCAACATAACAAGATTATCAGTCCTTTTACCTGAAAGGTAAACACCTCTTCCTCCTACTCTTCTGAATCTCAAGAAGTCTCTCTGTCACTTTCACCAACAATGTGTGCACCCACACTCTGACCACCAAGACATCTTCATTTGGCAAGGCACCATCCAGATCATCCCTCCTTATGCTATTCCCAATCATACCTGCCTTCCTCTTAATTTTAGACGTTGTGAACTGTGGAAAATGACCCACATTCCACCACTGGTTGTCCAAATTCCTGGCAGATCATTTCTGGACCTCCAACACCTGGATCGGTTGACAAAACTTGGGGGCATATTTCTGAGAGGCTTGCGCCGCTTGAGCATTACTTTTTTGATGCTCCGGCAAAGCAAGTCTCCCAACCATATCTATGAGGCCACGCCAAGCTACTTTGAGTGGCGTCATAGATATGGACTAAGACAAAGCAGCCCAAGTCTTACTCTGCACCAGGGAGGCATTCAATGGGTGCTGCAGTGGGGTTTCTCATGCAACACCCATGTATTTTAACTCTGCCCCAGATTTACTTAATCATTTTTGTTTCTCCTTGTTTTTTCCTCTTTCAATGTATTCTGCAGCACACATGGAAAGAGGAAAACGCCTCACTGGATTGTTTTTGTGCAGGAAGGTGTCACATCCTGCACAAAAACAATCCTTCATGCAACGCAGGCACCCCTGCACCATAGTGCAAGGGTACCTACATTGGCACTAGGTGGCCAATTGTGCACCAGCGCAGGGTAAAGGTCAGGAATGCTCTGTATTTCATAAATACAGTGCATTCCAGCCCTTTCACATTGGCGTAGGGCAGAACATCAAGAGGACTTGCGATGCTGCCCTTTGCCAATTCCCCATAAATATGGGCCTTGGTGTTACACCTGCCAGCCTTAGGGTGGTCTTCCCTCAAACTACTTGCCTTTACCCCTCCTACTTTTGCTGAATTCGTTTTTGTTGGCTGTAGGACTCTGTGTTCTTTACCACTACTAACCAGTGCTAACATGCTTGTGTTCACTCCCTAAAACACGGTCAAATTGACTCACACCTAATTGGGATATTTAACGTACTTATAACTTCCTAGTAACAGGCTGATAAATTAAAAGCTACTTGTGGGACTTCAACACTAATTGTGCCACCCACTTAAGTACATGTCCTAGGCCTGCTATTGCAGCCTGTTGGCAGCTTTAAACTGCCAATTAAACTTGGTGAAATGACCCCCTTGAATGCCTTAAATTTCCTTTTTATTACATATACATCATCCCTATAGAAGGCCCTAGACAGCCCATAGGGCAGGGTACATTGTGATCACAAATTGTTACATGTACTTTTAAGTTTTACATGCCTTGGTAGTGAAAATCCCACAAATTTCCCGTAAGACAACATTGGGTTACATTATTACATTTAATAAGTGATAATGTTTGATTGAGGGCAGGTAAGGAAGTCATGTTTGGTGTCTGTGAAATTGTAATGCAAAGTCTTCTTTACAGGTACAGTTGGATTTTAAGTCACAATTTTGAAAATTCGGATTTTAGAAAGTTGTGATTTATCTGTCCTATTTGGTGCCTGCAGCTTGTTCCTGGGTCACATGACGGTGTGAGTGTCATTTGGCCTTCGTATATTCCTCACAGACAGCCACACAATATAGGGACCAGGTCTGCCTGATTGGGCAATCACTGGCAGGATGGGGGGGACGGAGCTGTGCACAGCCCTACTTACACATGAATAGCCGGGGCCCTGCTTACACACAAAGAACTACACCTAGGCCGTTGAGCCTGTAGTGCCATAAAGTCTTATGATCAGACTCAATTTTGGAGTAGGCCCGACTCCATCTTAGCTTCTGTAAGTCACCATCTTTACCAGTTTATGCAGAATCATTTTCATGTCTGCCACTGACGGAGATGTTGTCTGACCTTTTCTTTCTAGGAACTGTAAAAGTGTCACATCATTCAGATAATGACCTAGGTATAACACCTAATGCCACATCTGTATGTGACAAGTGTCTACTTATCACTATGTCTAGGTCAAATAAGTACAAATACAGACATATAGCCAAAACAGTGTAGTCAGAATTGACAACCTTTCATCTTATATGTACATTACAGGTACAGGTACAGGTACCGCCTGGGACGGTCACCTTGATGTACATTATCTAGGTAAGACATTCCTAAACTTATGTCCAGACAGTTCCAGTCTCTGATAAGACTTAGGCTCTGATTTAAGAAAAGTGGCGCTGCACCCAGTGCATCGCTATTTTTCTTGCACCCCCTAGTGCCCCCCTATCTAAGATACGATGCACCATGGTGGTTGTTAGGGGAACTACCGTCAAAATGTTTGACGCAAGTTTGGAGCTTTTCTAGATTAGCATTGAAAATGTTGACGCTAATCCTGCAAAGCCCGTTGAGGCCCATTGAAAACAATGGCTTGCCTCCTTTTAACGCCGGCTCTGAGCAGGGGTTAAAAGTGCCAAAATAGATGATGCAAAGAAATCTTTTAGATTACTTTACGCCATGTTTTCAGCCCCCCTCTAATGGGGGAACGCCCCCTTTGCATACATTATGCCTGGCAAAGGCACAATGTAGCACAAAGGGTTACAAAGTGGCTCAATGCATGCATTGCGCCACTTTGTAAATTTGACGCAGCGATTTTGGCCTTGTTGAGCCACATTAGCATAACAAATGACACTAAAGTGGTGCAAGGAGGAGCTAGGAGCTCTTAAATCAGCCCCTTAGTATATAAGGATTTCCACTTGTCCACTTGTGTCTCTGCCAGCACTCTTCAAAAATGCTACATCTCATCTGATGCTGATAAAGCTGAGCCCTGGAGGAAGGCGCTACTACATGGCGCGTTTGCCCTTCACAGGGAACACTGCCTTCATGTCTCCACTAATAACAACAGCTTTTGCTGTCAACAAGATATGCAGTGTGTTGCTTCTCCCTAAGAAACTCTAGACTGCAAGTTGTTCTACTCTCAATGCACTACTAGGGTAGCACATAGAAGTTGGTTTTAGGGTGTTAGGTTTTAGATTACATTTTAATCATGTTAAAAATGTTCAATTTATTTTTGTTGTTCACAATGTGCCTGTTTGCTGTTTTTATGATATCCTGTGTAGTTATTTTTGATGTGCTGCGAAACAGGTTTTTCCTCATGTAATAAATGTGTTTAGCTAAAAGTGTCTATTCTTCTTAGTTCTGTGTCTGTGATATTGTCAATCATGAAATAGGAGTGTTTCTGTTACCGCAGTGGCCCTGATTCCATTGCATGGACTGTAATTAATGTAAAAGCAATACCTCTTCTTCAACAATGCATTGTGTATGGTTCTGCAGGGCTACAATAACCTCTTTCACATTCAGCGCTGGTGCATTGAACTGAATTCACCTGTGTCACCCATGGGTAGGGAAGCAGACCTTCTAAAACTACACCAAACTTGTAGATTATACAACTGTAGCCAGTCTGGACCCAGGGCAGTGAGGCAGGAAATTCCAACCATACTAGAAAAGGGAAATTCAAGAAACGTCTCCTACTTCAAAGAATGCACCAGGCATAAATATAGGACCCTCAGACCCACTCTTCAGTTCACTTTCTGGACCTGCGGAGGAACTCTCAGAGGTCTGCCTGTTGCCGTGGCCTGCTGTGTACTTCAGAGTCCTTAGAAGGACTGCGCTGCTGCCTGAAGCCTGCCGTGAATGCCCAGAGGCCTGCCCAGCTGCTTGAGCCCTGGTCTATTGCTTAAACCCAGGGCTACCACAGTGACTCCAAGGGCTAGTTGGCTGGCCTCCTGATCAGAGCCTCAGGAACGGATGAGGCTCCCACTATCTTGGACATGCAGCTGAACCCAGCCTGCCTGAGTCCTGACCCTCCAAGTGGTGCCCCTCCAGCTGTGGACCTTTTGAAGTGGTGCCAAAGGTGCCCAGATAGCCCAAATCCAAAACGTGCAACTATTTTGACCAAAAATTGCGCTGAGCACTGAGGAGACCAGAACCTACCTGCTCATCGATCCGCCAAAGGTGCATCACCAATCAGCCTGACTTCACTGCAGCTCCCTCTACATTCTTCTTTGCAACAGCAAATCTTTTTCAACTTCTTTTCACAGTAGGGCTATCGGAGGTCTTCAGACCGCTGTACTAGTAATGATGCCCTACATCTAGAACCTCTGAAGTCCAACCTTTTTTCTACTGTTGCTTCAACTGGAGTGGGAATAGTTAATTTAACCCCTCTAAAGTCCAACACTTTCCATTATGTTGCGCTGACTGAAGTAGGAATAGTATATTTCACCCTTCCAAAGTCCAGCGTTTTCCCTACCTTTGCCTTGACTGAAGTGGGAACAGTAAATTTAGGGCCAGATGCAGGAAACTATTTGCGAGTCGCAAATTCCAGTTTCCAATGCAGAAATGCATATTGCGAGTCGGGACCGACTCGCAATATGCATTTCAGAACCGCAAATAGGAAGGGGTGTTCCCTTCCTATTTGCGATTCGGAGTGGTATGCAATACCATTTGCGACCGCATATGCGGTCGCAAATGGTGTCGCAGTTACCATCCACTTCAAGTGGATGGTAACCCACTCGCAAATTGGAAGGGGTCCCCATGGGACCCCTTCCACTTTGTGAATGGACCCAAAACTATTTTTTCAGGGCAGGTAGTGGTCCAAGGGACCACTACCTGCCCTGAAAAAATACAGAAACTAAAGTTTTTTTTTTTTTTTTAAGTGCAGCTCGTTTTCCTTTAAGGAAAACGGGCTACACTTAAAAAAAAAACCTGCTTTATTTAAAAGCAGTCACGAACATGGAACATGGAGGTCTGTGACTACAGTAGGCCTCCATGTTTGCGAGTGCCTAGACTCGCTATGGGGCCGCAATTTGCGACCCACCTCATTAATATTAATGAGGTGGGTCATTGCGACCCCATAGCGACTCGCAGACGGTGTCTGAGACACCGTTCTGCATACCAATTTGCGAGTTGCAAATTGCGAGTCGCAGGGACTCGCAATTTGCAAGTCGCAAATTGGCTTTTTGCTACATCTGGCCCTTAATCTCTCCGAAGTGCAACACTTTCCTTGCTACTGGTTAGACTGGATTGGGAATATTAAATGTAACCCTTCTGACATTCAGTGTTTTCCCTACTGTTGCACTGACAGGAGTAGGAATAGTAAGTCTAACCCCTTTCGTATTCAGAGTGTGAGATGTGGAGTTCCAGAGGCATATGTTAAACCCAAGACAAATTTGATCAAGGGAATTATGGCAGTAGCTTTACCTCACAACAAAGAATAGCTCCCATCATTCCTATAAATGTGTGAGCTCTACTCCTGCTGCCTGGAAACATTTGGTGATATTGAAAAATCTAGGAGAGTCTGGCCCTACAAATGTCAATAATCACTTGAAATAATTAGAGACCAGTTGAGGGATGTGGGCCACCAGGAGTCGTCCCAAGCTGAGGTGGCATATCCGAAGATGATGAGCTCAGTCTTGTCCGAGTTGAGCTTGAGGCAGCTTTCTCTCATCCAGATGGCGACGGCTTCCATTCCTGAGTGGAAGTTACTTTTGGTCGTGTCCGGGTCCTCGGTGAGGGAAATGATGAGTTGTGTGTCATCGTCATATGACACAATGTTCACACTGTGGCTTCTAGTGACGGCAGCGAGAGGGGCCATATATACATTGAACAGTGTGGGACTCAGTGATGATCCTTGGGGGACTCCGCAGTTGACTCCTGTGGGTCTGGAAGTATAGAGCGGGAGTCTGACCCTCTGCATCCTCCCAGAGAGGAAGGAGTGGATCCATTCCAGAGCTCTTCCACGATTCCTGTGTAGTGGACTCTGGTGCTCAGAGTGCTGTGGGAGACGGTGTTGACTGCTGCTGAGAGGTCAAGGAGAATGAGTGCTGCGGTGTGGCTGCGGTCTAGGAGTAATCGGATGTCGTCGGTGGCTGCCAGGGAGGCTGTCTCTGTGCTGTGGTTGCTGTGGATGCCAGACTGGGAGCTGTCAAGGGGGTTGTTGGCCTCGATTAAATTATGTAGTTGTAAGTTGATTCCTTTCTCCAGTACTTTGGCGGGGTAGGGTAGCAGCGAGATGGGCCGGAAATTCTTCAGTTCTGATTGGTCGGCCGAAAGTTTCTTCAGGAGAGGACATATTTCGGCGTGTTTCCAGTCCTCAGGGAAGGTGCCAGTGTTGATGGAGCAGTTGATTGTGTTCCGGAGCTTGGGGAGATGGATGCGCTGGCTCTGATGTATATGTGGTGCGGGCAGGAGTCCGTGGGGGCTCCGGAGTGGGTGTTGTTCATGATGCTGACTGTTTCCTCTGTGGTGAGTGTGGCCCAGCTGTGGATGGTCTGGGTTGGTTCTAGGGAGGGGGGTCGGTCACAGGTTCCGGTGCCAGAATTTTCCGGATGGAAGCTGTCGTAGATGTCCTGGATTTTGTGGTGAAAAAAGTTGGCGAGTTTGTCGCAGAGTTCCTGTGACGGGGTATGTTGGTGACTTCGGTGAGGGGATCTGTGACCTCGTTGATGACTGAGAAGAGTTCCCTAGAGTTGTGTGCGGAGGAGTTTATGCGCTTCTGGAGTGCGTCCTTCCTTGCGTTCTTGATTTTTCATCAGTGGGCAGCGGTTGCGGCTCTGAATAAGGCAAGGTCTTCGCTGTTTGGCTGTTCCTCCATTTTTTCTCTAAAGGTCTGCGGGTACGCTTTGATTCTTGGAGTTCGGTGGTGAACCAGCTGGCTTTCTTAGGTACACGTTTGGCCAGAGTCAGCGGGTGGTGGGCTAGAGTGTTGGCGCCCTCCATCATTCAGTCAAATATGCACAATACAGGGTCAATACCAAAATACAAACTTCCTATTAGTGTATGTAATATTTTAAAAGAATAATTACAATCAATAAATACACATAAAAAAATGATACACATTACAATATTGAACACAACAATATTTTTAACAACAATATTAAGAACACTTAAAAAACAGTATTCTTACATGCAAAATTCTATCCCACAATACTCTTCATGTCACAGTATTCTTTACATGATATTTGTGCCCTACAATATCTTTGAATTGATATTATGGCAGAACATTCAGACAGGCTTTTGTAAGAAAACAGGTGAAGGTGCAAGAATATGCATAGCACCTTGTCATTGGTGTAGTAGTCGGCAAATTCCGACAATGACACTTCCTGACAGATCCAAGTTTCCAACTGTTTTCACTTTATCGATAAGTGGTTTGGGGCCAGATGTACAAAGCCTTTTGCATGTCGCAAACTGCGAAAAACGCAGTTTGCGGCATGCAAAAGTCTGAACGCGATGCTCATCCCCAAATTGCGAGTCGCTACTGACTCGCAATTTGGGGATGCGACTCACAAATAGGAAGGGGTGTTCCCTTCCTATTTGCGACCGCATCGCCATTCAGAGTTGCTTTGTGTCCGCGAATGCGGTCGCAAACCAACTCGCAGTTACCACCAGTGTCACACTGGTGGTAACTCATTCGCAAAAGGGAAGGGATCCCCATGGGACCCCCTCCCCTTTGTGAATGCTGGAAAAAAAAAAAAAACAGAGCCGGCAGTGGTCTCATGGACCACTGCCTGCTCTGAAAAAACCGAAACCAAATGGTTTCGGTTTAGTTTTCATTTTGCATCTCGTTTTGCATTTTTTCAAATTGAAAAAAAAAACTGCTTTATTGACAAAGCAGTCACAGACATGGAGGTCTGCTGACTACAGCAGGCCACCATCCCTGTGAGTGCAGGGACTCGCTATGGGGTCGCAAACTGCGACCCACCTCATGAATATTGATGAGGTGGGTCTTTGCGACCCCACAGCGAGTCGCAGAAGGTGTCTGAGACACCTTTCTGCATCCAATTTTGCGAGTTGCAAATTGCGAGTCGGTCAGACTAGCAATTTGCAAGTGGCAAAATTGAAGTTTCCTACATCTGGCCCTTAATGCTTACAAGCAATGTGCCCATACCTGCTCTTCAATACGGCGCATACATCACTGTGACACAGGTAGACCACGTTATTAAGGTGTGCTCATCACTGTGATACACTCTTCTGTTTGTTCAGCATTGGTGAGATATTCTTAAGTTTCTTTGCAACTGCCTCTGATCGTATACTGACTCATTATATTGTGCGCAGAGACCTCCAGCGTGGTGGCGATCTTCCTATGGTCAAGTATAGAAAACCTTTCCCTGTACTTTACCATAGGAAGATCTCCACCTAGACTGCAGAGATCTATCTGTGGTAAAGCTACTTTTCTCTCTATTTCATGCATGCTATATGTCTTTGCTGAGACCTAAATGAATCCTTACTTATATGTATTTCTTGCTTGGCATGATGCACTGCTTGAAAAAGTTTCCCTGTCTCATTACTATGCCACATGGTTCCCACCATGGTGCAGGTTGGGGACAATAGTGTCAAAAATGTTTACGCTATATTTGTACTTTGCAGGATTAACGGCAAAAGTGTTGGCACGAATCCTGCAAAGTACATGGAGTCCCATTATAAATAATGGTGTGCCTCTTTTTAATGTCTGCTCTGCTCTGCACAGGCGTTAAAAAATGCTACACAAAATGGCACAGTGGATTCTCAGAGATTCCACTGTGTCATTTTTGTGGTTCCACTAATGGGGGAATGCCCCCGCTTGCATACATTATACCTGGCGCAAGCATAATGTGGATGCAAGCATTGCTCCACTTTGTAAATGTGTTTTTGCCACACCATAGCCACATTAGCATAAAAAATAATGATACTAATGTGGCAATAGTTGGCACTAGGCCCTCTTAAATTTGGGCCTAAGTATTTGTGTTGCCTGTCTAGAAGTTCATATTTCTGCCCTAAGGTCCTCCAACACCTTTCACAAGTTTCCCACTGCTATGTGCAAATAAGATACTTTCACGGTGACAGCCTTCATCTTGCAGCCACAATCATGGTGAAATCGTGGGCCTGGAGTCTAATAGAGGTTATGGTAGTGAATGTGGCAAGGTCAAGAGAGCTGACGCCCCTTAGATTCAGCTGCAAGGGCGAGGCAAGTTCCCCATGCCCTAACAGAGCTCTCACTGGCCGGAGTTCTTACAAACTCGGCACCAATGATAGCCCCAAAAGGGGGAGGGGATGATGTCGACTCGGACACTCAGACTCAAGGAGATAAAGAAACCACTAGGTACATCAGTAGCAGGTGTTCTAGAGACAGCACTTGTGTGCGTGAATAATAAATGCAAACCCTAAAGTAACTTATGTCATGTACACGTTTAGCTGTGCATTAATCTTCTGTTACTCTCCCTGTTTATAATTACGAAATGTGCACCCAAGAGATTGCCCCCAGAATGGAATCACATATAATTTATGTTCCAGTACCACCAATTTCATAAAGGAAACCACGCTCTGACTACTATTTAACTTTTCTTTTCATTTTCTTTTCTTCTCTCTGTCGCTCTTTCACTCTTGCATTTTCTGCCTTTCTCTTCTATGATTTTCCTTTTCTTTTCTTCTCTCCGTCACTCTGTCACTTTGACATTTTCTGCCTTTTTCTTCTATCACCCCTTGTTTTTCCCTAGTGCTTTTTCCTTTCTCCCCTCTTCCTTCGCCCCTGCTCCCTCCCCACAAAGCACCTTTCCCGCCCTCCCACCTGACTGCTCCCCCCTCCTGTTCTTAATGGACGGAGGCAAGCTCGTCTGTGCCCGTCCGCGCCTGGATGCCGCCCAGCGCCAAGAACCCTGGTGGCTTTTGGTTGAGGTCCCCCTCTCCTCCCAACACCTTGAGACCCTCACGGGTGAGTAGCCGTGCTTCATAAGCATTGATTGATCGATTTATTTATTTAACGAGATGCCCAAGATACATATTGCACTGAGCAGTTACAGGACAGGCAAGTAAGCTCTGCAAAGACATCTCTGTGGGATTTTCCCACAGGACATCTGGGCACTTCACAAACTTCAGGAAAATGAAAAAGCAAGTAAGACATTTCCATTAAGCTCGGGTCGACAATTTGATGACGCTCGTCAAATTGGTGGAATGTGGTCACTCTGGTTACTCTGGTAATTTGGAGTTCCGACCAAATTCCGACAATCACTGTGTGGCAGAATTTTGCTCCCACCTGAGCAATGCGATGGCAATGGGAACAATGCAAGGCCCTGGCCAAAGGGCTGGTGAGACCAGTGAGATTGCACACCCCCCAGCATGACTTCTGGTCGCTAGGAAGCCGTCAGGCGCCATTTTCCAATGCGGGCAGTTGCATTCAGAGGGCTGATTTCTTGAGAAGATTATCTACTCAAGAGGCAGCAAAATCAACAAAAAATTGCATTTTCAAGTAAGTAACTATTCCACCTGAACGGATGGGTCAGGTAGTGTTTTAGCACAAAGCGAATTATTTTCATTCTACCTTTTTTGTTTTTTTTGTCTATTTTGCATTAACTTTTTTAGTCTTCTAAGGGAAATGTTTAAACAGTTTTGGGGGGGCTAGGGACCCGGTTTTAAAACTTTTAGAGTACTTTAGAAATATCAAACTCCTCTAATTAAGTGGCTGTAGTCTTGGGGTTACTTTCAGTGGACACATGTCACATAATGGATGCACTCAGCTAAATGTTATAGCAGTTGACATTTCTGAGATTGATCAGCCAGCTACATGCAGCTATAGAGAAATGTAAGGCAACACTAGAAAAGAAGTCAATGCACATTCCCATAGTATTCCTAGAGTATAGTAATGGCTGAAGGTGCTCAAACACTAAAGCACACTGTTGCCATAATGTGCATCCCAGAATTCCTGTACAGGAACCCAGTAAAATAGACAAAAGAAAAAACTAGCGGAGCACACACAAGATCTTAAATATAGAAAAAAAAAAAAAAACAATTGAGAATTTTAAATGAAAAGCAATGTAAAGTACACAAAGTCCCTAGAATAATATTCTTGCATTCTCAACAAAGGTGTCAGTCCTTTTAACAACACGTACCTATACACAAGAAAAAAATGTTTTTTTTAAATATCAAAAATATTTATTATTACAAAAAATACAAATTCTAAAATACACATTATAAACAAGAGTTAATACAACAAAACCACACAAATATATACCTAACAAAACAAAACGAAATATTCTGTTTAAATAATCAAATCTTAGACTAAGTGGGCCTGGAAGATGTGCATTGAGCCCGCATGTAGCATCAGCCGACACGTGTTTCGTCCAAAATTGGACTTCTTCAAGGCTTAATTATTCTTGAGTCCTTGGATCACAAGCCGTTACTCAAAATTCGTAATATAAAGCACACCCAATCATTGTAATGGGTTCCGAGAGTAGATTTTTCTATCGAAAATACTCCTTCCGCTGTCAGATTCTCAGCTAGTCCCAGAACACGAAAATATTTACGTATATCCCATCACTGGAAGAAACCGTCACATACGACTATTTTTTCATCTTCAAACGGAAAAGAAACTCGGCTTCAAAATAGTACCTATACCGTTTAGCTCCAGCATCGTGAATCCGCATCGCGTCAAATCACTCAGTACATGCAGCTACTTGTCTGTGATTGGTGGTAAAGGATTGTTCTCACTTCTCAGTTAAAGTGGCGGCAGCATTATTACTGGCTTGTAGTAGAGCCAGTGGCAATGCTGCTGCATGCACGGGGGACCAGCACTTTCGAAATGCTCAATGTCTGCACTGGGCATGGGCAGTGCAGGGGCCCCTCTGTGGCCCCCTGCACGTGTTCTCTGTCAGCCTTCTCATGGCAGTGAAACCACCATGAAAAGGCTGGCAGAGAATAAGGTTGTGATCAGCAGGACGGTGCTGAGTTGTGCCACCCTGGCTGATTGCAACCTGCACCACCATCAGCCCGTCGGGATCTAGGATCCTGGCGGGGATGGCGATAGGTTGGCGGGTCTGCCCGCCAACCTTGTAATTTGGCAGTCGGACCGCCACAACCACAGTGGCCTGACAGCCACCACAACATTGGCGGTCCTCAGACTGCCAATGTCGTAATCTGTCCCTCAGTCTTTGATTACCCACTAAATCTGTGTTTTCTTTCAGTCTAGTTGCCTGTGATGGATAATCCTTTTGAATAATCCTACAGTTGAAGTTGATCTCATTCAGAATAGGTGGGTATGGGGCCTCACTTTGTGATGTCTTCCCTATTAGCGCTAGCCCACTACTGCTACAGCACTAAGAAGTACCATTGGGAAACACTGCAATAAGGTTTGGGAAGATCAAGAGAAGCAGCAAAGATTGCTTGATCTAGTCAGGTAAGAAGAACTAGTTAATAACTTAATACTGAATTTGTTCTTGGAAAGGAGAGATAAATAAGATTGAAATGTTTGTGTATGTTGTTGGCAGACCCTATTTGTGGTCAATAGTTACAGAGGGTAGGACAAGGGCAATAACTAAACCAACTAGTGTACAGTATCACTGATAGGTGGCTGGATGCTACAAAACCTCACCAAGTAATAAAGTGAAACAGAATTAATGGGTTTTCTGTTCCCAGTGCCAATGTGATGGTGGGGTATAATTACTGGACTGCAAGACAAGGTAAGTCCCACTGGCATGGGACTTCAGATAGGGAAGTTGAGGGGGAAACGTTGATGTACAGTATAATGTGTGACAATTTCAAAGGACAGCTTCTCTTCTCACTTTTGTCACAAAACTACAATGCTATGCTACACTAACTAGAAATGCAAAGACAGATAGCGACAAAGAAACAACTGAAGTTCACTTATTTTTTTACTCTCAAAGCCCACCCTCCCCACCCACAACAGGCGCACCCCTTCCCCAAGAAAACAAATGTGCTTTTCACCCTTTCCCCAACTTACCTTTCCATCGAATATAGGACCCCCCACACCCAAGCAGAAACATGTCCCTTTCAACCTTTCCCCAACTTCCCTTTTGGCCCTCTCCACCAACAACAGGCCCACAGCCCTCCCCAAGCAAAACCTCAAAAGTCCCTTTCACCCTTTCCCTAACTTCCCTTCCCAACCTCTTCACCCCAACAGGCCCTCCCACCCAAAAAAAGTTAAATACAGAAGGGTTTTAAGGGCACCCTGTTCAGTTTTTGTGTCTGCCACATCCCACACAAGGATCTGCTGCCTGGGCCTAACCAGCACCAGCAAGCATAGGGCCTGGTAGAGGAGACGGTCGGATGATGAAAAGGAGGGGGGCTGGTGTTGTTCCAGGAGGCAGTGGACCCCGTCTGCAGGTGACAGAAGCACTGAAGTTGGCGTGGCCGAGTTAGAGATGAGTCTGTCTGGCGGTCCAAGGAACTGGAGGCCTGTGCCTCCTCCTCATGCTCATCCAAGGCCATCAGCCAGCAATCTTCAACTGCTATGGCCTCCACATTTGAAGCCACAGCCTGGGTGCCTATCTCCTGCCAAGATGGTTGCTGACCAGCTTCAGCAGCAGGAGTAGCTGTAAAGTAAAAACAAAAACACAAATTGCAATGTTCAGCACAACCACTTGTTTATACTGTCTATAGTGGCACAGTAGCAGAACATTGATGGTCCCCTCGAGCCTTGGAAATTAATTTGCATGTGATGATTAGTCACAGGGACAAGTTTTTTCTACACATGCATCACATAATGCAAAAGTGTTGACTGAAATGTGTTTGTACATATGGCCCTAAGTGCCTGCTTTAGAGATTGGCGGATGGGTTTACTCTGTCACAAATATGACGGATATCCCATCAACTATATTATGATCCCATTCTATCCTTTGGAATCATAATATGGCGGACAGGAAATCTGTTGTGCTTGTGACAGAGTAACCCGTCTGCCAAACTCTAAATCAGGCCCTCAGACAGAACACCAACATAATGAAAAAGTCATTTTAGGTTAAGGATTTCATAGTGAAACTTTATGTGTGTTAATAAAGTAGCTGACATTAATTAGTAAAGTGTATGCATCCTGCACAATTAATACTTGACTATTCAACATTAACAGAGCCATGCAGGTGGGTCTGCTACTCTGCAGCATGTTATTGGGGCAGCTGTAGCATGTTATGTCAGTAATTTATAATTGCAATGTCCTGTTCTTCTCCAACTTCCTCTTCAATTCTATCCTGAGTCCAAATTTAGGGGCTGATAGAGTCTGGCAGATAAGATTCTCCATCGCACATGTAGAGGATAATAGATATCCCAACCACCGAATTACAGTAGACAATGCACAGGATATAAACAATGCACTGTAGTACAGAAAACAGGATATATCTTTTATTTGTCATGTTTGCCACAGAGTATTCCATCAGCCAGACTTTCAATCAGGCACTCAGTCCCACATTACACCCTGTATGCATTGGAGACTTTGTTGTGCTGCAACAGACGCACACTTCACTGGCTGCACTACAGCAAAAAATTAAAATGCACTGCTGTTTTAGGTAGCAAAATGCAGTGGGCAGGGACTAGAGGCGATGGGTGGGATATCTGCCTCACTTAACAAATAAAGTATTGTCAATAAGAAAGCAAGATGACTTACCACTTGTCCCTGCCACCATTGGGACTGCTCCCTCTCCCTGGACCGGCTGGGCCTCCTCCAACATCTCTGGCTGCTGGTGTGTTTTATGGTGGCACTGGTGGTCTGTGCAGCTACAGAAAAACATAATGCACCCATTTTAGATGCCAGATTACCCACATAAGTATTTATTTTGCACAAGGTCAAACAGTTATACCTCACTACAGTTAGGTTAGCTATCTCTCAGTATCTTCTATTGAAAGTACCACTGTGGGAGGTGTGTTTGTTGGCAACATTTAAAAAAACAGGTAGTCATTGAGTCAACCAAAAACTTTTTTCTGCTAATGGAGGGATACCGCTATGAAAGGATAAGAATGAAACAGAATAAATGGGTGGAGGGAATGTAAAATACATATGGTATTGGTTGGTAATGGTATCTCAAAGTACACTGTCACGGAAACTGGTAGTATAAGTGTCAGAACCCCATTCAGAGGGCCACGAGGCACACAGCAATTACCAGGCTCAGCCAAGGTGGTCGAGGCCTTTTACCCCTACCCCTGATGTGTCCCGGCCCACCGTACTATGGATTCTGCTCACCTGGGTCAAGTACCCCCTTGTGCTCCTTGCTGTCAGTTAGGTAGCGTAGCTCGAGCAGTCAAGAATCCTTCAGGAGAAGCTCAGATACAGATCGGTGAACATGACTCATGACTCAACGTGCAGGCAGCGCAACAGTAAATCAATGTCCAGTCAGCTACTTGTTTTGTATACAAAGAAGTATTTTAATGCTAACTCTACACAAGCAAAGACAAATGACATTCAAAAACAATAACACCATCCTCTTGAGGTCAGGCTCTAGTAGTTGTCAAGCCACTCACTGTCTTCTCCCCTGTAGTGCAACAGGTTCTGTGTTATCCCTCATTCACTAATGGCCACATCCAGGGAATGTAAACTAATAGGCCGTACTCAAGAGTTCCTACATTGAACTCTGCTAGTGAGTTCAGTCATTACAGTGTAGCAATTAGCAGCACCATGGTGGTATGTCACCTGGGGCCCCAAAGACCCAATTTTCAGCTTGCCTACTCTGGCAGTAGAGAACCCTGCAGTGGTACAGAGTTGTCCTTTCCTAGATCGGCTGAGTCAGGCCGCTTAAGGTCACATGCGACAGCACCTGACAGGAGCTGGCTCTATTAGTTGAACCACGCTTCCTGCAGATTTTAGACAGGATGAGGTTCTCCGGCTCCTGTGGTTACGCTGTAAGTCACTGCTCAATCAGTGGGGATATGGGGTGGTCTCCTTGCTTCGACGGGGCTCCATTGGTGCAGTCCAAACAATGCAGTTGGGTTGCACCTTGGTCATAGACGTTTCTTGGTCCCTGGAGATGATTTGCACCTCTCAACACCAGCATCTCTAATGGCCTCTCCTGGCATACAGGGTCGCCACTCCGTCTTCACATCACGGTCATGCTGGCCTGATGTGAGTGCTCACAGTGGCCACAGTTGGCTTATGGAGTCACCAATACAATCCAGAACATGGGATCTGGTGTATTCCGTGTGATGATGGGTTTCTCCCGTCATACTTCTTAATCCTATCAACAGCGGCCCCTCCTGGCACATGGGGTCACCAAGTTACTACAGCACACAGGTGATGGCCCAGTTGGTGCAGGGAGTGTTTTTTTTTACCGCTCTCCTCTAACTCAGTTCACAGTGGCCTCTCCTGGCATACGAGGTTGCCAGTGCAGTCCTCCACATGGGCTACGGCCCAATCAGCACATGGGTAGATTCCTCACACCTTGCACAATGAGTCCTCATGCCAAGACTTCCTTCTGGATGTTGCTCTCTACAATGGTCTCCTTTTCCTCAGGGGCACACTTGTCTTGGTGAGCAGGTAGGTACTGGTGTTCCAGGCTCCAGGGCAGGTGTTCTTGGATTCCCTGGGTGATGTCTCCTGCCCAGCAAGGAGACTAGTGGCTGGACCCTGCAGAAGTCTTGCAGAGCTTCCACTCCTCGCACAGCCTGGCTGGCTGCTTGGTAGATGACAAAGTTTGGGGTCTGAGACTCCCCAACGTATAGTTCTTTTTCGGACACAAAATGTGATTTCATTTCTGGACATATGAAATTTCATGTTGGGGGTTCTGCTTTTTTGAAGTAGGCATCTGTCCCCTTTCTTCTTCCTCCTGAAGGCTATCTCTCACAACAAGCAGGACTCTGAAGCTTATTAACCTACAACTAGATTAGATTCATGGGAGTGACCAGAGCTCACCTGGATGTCTGCCACAATGATATGTGCATCAAAAGGTTAATCCTGGACTCAATCTACATTCACAGCATACTCCACTGTCTAGTACTGCTATCCTCAAGACTACCAGCATTTCCACATGCAGCACACAGCCTCAGTCTGTGCACACTGTTCAGTACTGCAGTCTCTCTATGAACCCCAAACTAACTCCGGACCTGGAGAGGTTAGGGGGTCCGATCGATAAAACCATCAGAGAAGTCCTTCAGCCTTCCCATGACTTGATCCAGCTCTATGCTCCACAACAAAGTCTAACCATTACAATAAAAGAGACCACCTCAACAACTTGGAATTCTCTCCCTTCATAGTCATCAACCATTTCAGTGGCCTATGATCTGTCACAAACTTAGGGCCATACTTATGTGATTGTGGCGTATCGAAGTGCAGCAAGTCACAAGGAAAGGACAGGAATGCACCATACGTATCCCAATATGGCATATTCCGGTCCTTTCCCCAGTGCTAGTGCACAATGGGCTGCCTTGCATCAACACAGGCACCCTTGCACCACTGCACAAAGGCGCCTTTGTCGCATGCAGGATTATTTTTGTGCAGGAAGGGGCACCTTCCTGGGTGGTCTTCCCATGAATTGCTGAACACAGCAGTGTCATCTAAATAGGCCACACAAGGCTTTTCCAAAGATGTGAGACCATGATTCACCTGGCGCTGAATAGTGGCAGGAACATTCTTCAACCCAAAAGCATCACCTTGCACTGACACAGACTCTCTGGCATAGCAAATGCAGTCTTTTCCATCGCACTTGGTGCTAATGTGATCTAACCATAACCACTGGTCAGATCAAAGGTGCTCAACCATAAGCTTATCCCCTCTAGGGACTCGAAGGGCATCGGTTTTGGTTACCTCATTGAGGGTTCAGTAGTCCACACAGAACCACAAGTCAATAGATCCTTGCTGTGGTACTAGAACCATAGGACTAGACAAAAAAAGACTATGAGATCTCTCAATGACCCCCAGGTCCCGCATTTTGGAAACTTTCACCTTAAGGCATCCCTCAACCTGGTCAGACATTCTGTACATCCTGTCCTTTGCTGGCAGATTGTCTCCTGTGTCTATGTCATGCACAGAGACAGGTGTGAATCCTGGGGTCAGTGGGAAGAGGTTGACAAACCTTCACAGTACCTCTCTACACTCTCTGCCAAGGCATTAACTCAGGGACTAACTGTAGGAAAGTACCATCTTGCCTGGCATGTTACCCCCATATTTCACTGTATATATGTTGTTTTAGTCTATGTGTCACTGGGACCCTGACAGCCAGGGCCCCAGTGCTCATAAGTATGTGCCCTGTATGTGTTCCCTGTGTGATGCCTAACTGTCTCACTGAGGCTCTGCTAACCAGAACCTCAGTGGTTATGCTCTCTCTGCTTTCCAAATTTGTCACTAACAGGCTAGTGACTAAATTTACCAATTCACATTGGCATACTGGTACACCCATATAATTCCCTAGTATATGGTACTGAGGTAACCAGGGTATTGGGGTTCCAGGAGATCCCTATGGGCTGCAGCATTTCTTTTGCCACCCATAGGGAGCTCTGACAATTCTTACACAGGCCTGCCAGTGCAGCCTGAGTGAAATAACGTCCACGTCCACGTTATTTCACAGCCATTTACCACTGCACTTAAGTAACTTATAAGTCACCTATATGTCTAACATTCACCTAGTGAAGGTTGGGTGCAAAGTTACTTAGTGTGTGGGCACCCTGGCACTAGCCAAGGTGCCCCCACATCGTTCAGGGCAAATTCCCTGGACTTTGTGAGTGCGGGGACACCATTACACGTGTGCACTGTACATAGGTCACTACCTATGTACAGCGTCACAATGGTAACTCCGAACATGGCCATGTAACATGTCTAAGATCATGGAATTGTCACCCCAATGCCATTCTGGCATTGGGGTGACAATTCCATGATTCCCCGGGTCTCTAGCACAAAACCCGGGTACTGCCAAACTGCCTTTCCGTGGTCTCCACTTCAGCTGCTGCTGCTGCCAACCCCTCAGACAGGTTTCTGCCCTCCTGGGGTCCAGGCAGCCCTGGCCCAGGAAGGCAGAACAAAGGACTTCCTCTGAGAGAGGGTGTAACACCCTCTCCCTTTGGAAATAGGTGTGAGGGCTAGGGAGGAGTAACCTCCCCCAGCCCCTGGAAATGCTTTGATGGGCACAGATGGTGCCCATCTCTGCATAAGCCAGTCTACACCGGTTCAGGGATCCCCCAGCCCTGCTCTGGCGCGAAACTGGACAAAGGAAAGGGGAGTGACCACTCCCCTGACCTGCACCTCCCAGGGGAGGTGCCTAGAGCTCCTCCAGTGTGTCCCAGACCTCTGGCATCTTGGAAACAGAGGTGTCTGTGGCACACTGGACTGCTCTGAGTGGCCAGTGCCAGCAGGTGACATCAGAGGCTCCTTCTGATAGGCTCTTACCTCTCTTGGTAGCCAATCCTTCTTCCTAGGTAGCCAAACCTCCTTTTCTGGCTATTTAGGGTCTCTGCTTTGGGGATCTCACCAGATAACGACTGCAAGAGCTCATCAGAGTTCCTCTGCATCTCCCTCTTCACCTTCTGCCAAAGGATCGACCGCTGACTGCTCAGGACGCCTGCAAAACCGCAACAAAGTAGCAAGAAGACTACTAGCAACCTTGTATCGCTTCATCCTGCCGGCTTTCTTGACTGTTTCCAGGTGGTGCATGCTCTGGGGGTAGCCTGCCTCCTCTCTGCACCAGGAGCTCTGAAGAAATCTCCCATGGGTTGACGGAATCTTCCCCCTGCAACCGCAGGCCCCAAAAGACTGCATCACTGGTCCTCTGGGTCCCCTCTCAGCACGACGAGCGTGGTCCCTGGAACTCAGCAACTCCGTCCAAGTGACTCCCACAGTCCAGTGACTCTTCAGTCCAAGCTTGGTGGAGGTAAGTCCTTGCCTCCCCACGCTAGACTGCATTGCTGGGTACCGCGTGATTTGCAGCTGCTCCGGCTCCTGTGCACTCTTCCAGGATTTCCTTTGTGCACAGCCAAGCCTGGGTCCCCGACACTCTAACCTGCAGTGCACAACCTTCTGAGTTGTCCTCCGGCGTCGTGGGACTCCCTTTTGTGACTTCGGGTGGACTCCGGTTCACTTTTCTTCTAAGTGCCTGTTCAGGTACTTCTGCGGGTGCTGCCTGCTTCTGTGAGGGCTCCCTATGTTGCTGGGCGCCCCCTCTGTCTCCTCTTCCAAGTGGCGACATCCTGGTCCCTCCTGGGCTACAGCAGTACCCAAAAACCTCTACCGTGACCCTTGCAACTAGCAAGGCTTGTTTGCGGTCTTTCTGCGTGGGAACACCTCTGCAAGCTTTATCAAGACGTGGGACATCCATCCTCCAAAGGGTAAGTTCCTAGTCCTCTTCTTTCTTGCAGAACTCCAAGCTTCTTCCAACAGGTGGCAGCTTCCTTGCACCCTCAGCTGGCATTTCCTGGGCTCCTGCCCACTCTCAACACTGTCGTGACTATTGGACTTGGTCCCCTTGTCTTACAGGTACTCAGGTCCGGAAATCCACTGTTGTTGCATTGCTGGTGTTTGTTCTTCCTGCAGAATCCCCCTATCACGACTTCTGTGCTCTCTGGGGGTAGTAGGTGCACTTTACACCTACCTTTCAGGGTCTTGGGGTGGGCTATTTTTCTAAGCCTCACTGTTTTCTTACAGTCCCAGCGACCCTCTACAAGCTCACATAGGTTTGGGGTCCATTCGTGGTTCGCATTTCACTTTTGGAGTATATGGTTTGTGTTGCCCCTATACCTATGTGCTCCTATTGCAATCTATTGTAACTTTACACTGTTTGCATTACTTTTCTTGCTATTACTTACCTAATTTTGGTTTGTGTACATATATCTTGTGTATATAACTTATCCTCATGCTGAGGGTACTCACTGAGATACTTTTGGCATATTGTCATAAAAATAAAGTACCTTTATTTTTAGTACTTCTGTGTATTGTGTTTTCTTATGATATTGTGCATATGACACCAGTGGTATAGTAGGAGCTTTACATGTCTCCTAGTTCAGCCTAAGCTGCTTTGCCATTGCTACCTTCTACACTAATAAGGGATAACTGGACCTGGCACAAGGTGTAAGTACCTCTGGTACCCACTACAAGCCAGGCCAGCCTCCTACACTAACTGCACCCTTTCCAGAGTCTCATCCTTGATGTTAATATGCAGCATGTCAGGAAGAGGCTCACTCTCTTCCTCCACTTTTCTGTGATATCCATGTCACTCACGGTGTATTCCCTGCGAAGATAAAGCTTCAGGCTGTTCACATGGAACAACCTCATGGGCTCCCTTGTGGCACCTGTGTTCACCAAGTAGTTATCCTCAAACACTTTCTGAGCTAGCTTGTATGGCCCACACCATTAGTCTTCCAAAGCCCTGGGACAAAAGGTCTTCGCACCAACACTTTCTGACTTTCTTGATACCCAATCAGTGTAGATTTCTGGTTGTACCATTCCTTCTGCTGGTCTTGGCTAACCTGAAGGTTTTCCTTTGGTTGACTCATCTATTGCGCCATCAGCTTCCTGAGGCCAATCACATAGTCTACCACAACCCTATGTGAGGTTTTCAAGGTTCCTTCCCATCCTTCTCTACCTACGGCAAGTGAACCCCTCAATGGGTGTCTATACAGAAGTTCAAAGAGACTAAATCTTATCATCTTCTGCAGAATCTCTTAGTAGGCAAACAAGAGGCATGACAGGAGAAAATCCCTCTTCCTCCAGAGGTTCTCTGTAAGAGTTCCCATTATGCTCTTCAGTGTTTTGTTAAACTGCTCCACCAAACCATTGGTTTGTGAGTGGTATGCCGTGGAGAAGTGGTATGTCACCAGCCTCCTCCCACATCTCTCTCATGCAAAAAGAGATGAAGTTGGTCCTCCTGTCAGAAATTACCATTCTTGGATATCTGACCCAAGAAAAGAATTCCTAGGAGAGTTCTTGCTACCACTTTTGCAGACATGCTTCTCACAGGTACAACTTTAGGATACCCGGTAGCACAAACCACCACAGCAAAGGTATACTTGTTGTCTGACTATGAGGAGGGGGGTGGAATGGACCAACTATGTCTATTCTCACCCTCTCAAATGGAACACCTGCAACTGGTAGAGGCACCAACGGTGCTTCAGACTTCTATCCTGTCTTACCACTCAGCTGGCAGGCTGGAAAGGTTCATCAGAATCGTTCTTTGTCCCTAGAACAGAAGGTCTAAGGGTCTAACCTATCCTTGTTTTTTCTAATCCCTACGTGTCCTGCTAAGGACACTTCATGGGCTACTGACAACAGGAATTTCCTGTGCACTAATGGAACAATTAGCCTCTTGCTAGTACCTGGCTCAGGATACACTGGTTCACTATAAAGTATGCCATCCTTCCACTCAACATAGGGTCTGATTTAGAATTCAACAGACTGGTTACTCCATAACAACAGTGACGGATGTCCCATCTGCCGAAATCTGAATCTCATTATCGTATATGGGATTTAGATTTCAACGGACAGGATATCCATCACCGTTTTGACAGAGTAACCAGTCCACCGATTTCTAAATCAGGCCCATAGTGTTTCCCAACATAGCATAGTACTGCTGACCTGTTCATGGACATCCTTCCAAAGTCCCTCAAGCATAGGGCACTCTTCTTGTTCCTTCCGGAAATCTTTCCCAGTAGCAGCTAACAACCTTTTCAACTCTGTAAGTGACCTAGACTCTGCTTCAGGAATCTCATCCTCCTCTCCCTTTGGTGTGGAAGCGATGGTCTCCACGACCACTGCCTTTCCAGAGTCTCCCCTTTCTTGTAAACTACTTGTCCTGGTCCCTGCAAATCAGAGATGATCACAGCCTCAATCTGAAACTGTGATGCAGCCTGTGCTCTGGTCAACACAGTCGATGTTGTCCAAGCTTTACAGGCCATTGCTCCTAGCACCAAGCCAAGGGAAATCAAATAATTTCCCTATAGAGACCCAACTCCCTGCTTTTCCCTTACTCCAACAGCAATCGTGGCCAACTTGCCATTGATCTCAGTCTCAATCCTGACAGAGAATACTCCATGCTGAACTTTCTTCACATTTACTTGTAATGTCCCACCTTGTGGCACTTAAAACAAGTCACCAATTTGGACTTAGAAGGGCTTCCTTGCCTTCCCTTCTAATGATGTGCCTTTTCAAACACACCATGACCATTCCGATGTTTCTTGGGCCCTCCTCGAGTCCCATCAGAACTACCCTGGCCCATACCCTCTGGTCGGGAACCAGTCTGGGGAGAGTCCTTCTCCCCTTTTAACTTAGAACTATGCTACTCCAGCCCTTTGTGAACCCTGTTAGCTAACCAATAATCAGCTGACACAGTAGGTTTTGTTGGACCCCCCTCTGTCAGATCAGACAGGTATTGCGTAACTGCTTAGTTGAGATAGAGCACCTCCTCCTTGAGGATCTCTGTCACAATCAACTGGTTAAGGAACTGAAAATCCCTGGCCTCATCCCTTTTACCCACTCATTCCAATCGTGCAATACACCATGAATCCATGTCTCAAACGGAACACAATCTGCTCTCTTTCAGTCAAGGAATCTTCAAAGGTATTGAGCTGGCTTCAGCACAAGCTGCCTAATGAGAGCTTCCTTTATTTGGTCAGAGAACGTCTGGTCTGCCATAGGCATCCTCCCAGTGATAGCTGTACCTTCCAATGGCATGCACCCCATTAAGGCAGCAGCCTTAGGCACCTTATTTAAGGCTTCTGCCTTACAAAAGGCCTAAGAGCACATAAACATTCCAAAATATTGTGACCTTTCACATACACATGCAAAAGATCTTTTGGAGCCTTGCTCCCAACCTGGCCTAATTGAATGTAGAGTCATTCATTCCAGAGTTGTCATTGCTGCCATCCTATCCTTCCCTCTCTCAAGAGCTATCCTTCCCCTTTCCAGCTCTCTTTCCTTTTCCTCCTGTTTCTCCACCCACTTTCTCAGTTTTTCCCCCCTTTCTCTATGTTTCTCCCCCCCTCTTGCAACTTCAAGCTCAAAGTCTCTGCTAGACTCAACCCACCCAAGTGATCTATTCCTGGAAGTGGTGACAGTGGTACCCTAAAAATGTGAGGTGGTGTACACACCTGAGATACTCTAGAAACTAAAAGTGGTGTGTCTCTAGGAGGCTGGCCTAGTTTGTGGTGGGTACATAAGGTACTTACACCTTATACCAGGTCCGGTTATCCCTTATTAGTGAAATGTAGGCAGTGTCTAGAATCCAGGCTCTCTAGGGGGTAGCTGCAGCTAAGCAGCCAAGGCTTATTTAGGAGACATGCAAAGCTCACACAATACCAGTATTTGGTTGATCCTGGCCCTCTGTATTTAGTTATGATAAAACTTCCCCAACCCTTATCTCTGAAGCATCAGTCTGAACTATAAACTTCTTGGAGTAGTTTGGTGCAGTGACATGGCCTGCTTTAGCTCCTCAAACGCTTTCTGACAGCTAGCTGTCCATATTATCTTCTTAGGCATTTTCTTTGAGGTGAGGTAATTAAGAAGGACAATAATGGAGCCATAGTTCTTAATGAACCTACTGTAATACCCAGTGAGACCAAGAAAGGCTCTCACATGGGTCTTTGTTGTAGGGGAAGCCCATTCTAAAATAGTCTGGATCTTCCCCTGTAGTGGTTCAATCTGTTCTCCAACTGCCAGGTGTCCCAGATAAACCAACATCCCCTGCCCTATCTGTCACTTTGAGTCCTTGATAGTGAGGCCTGCCTTTAGCAGGGTCTTCCAAACTTTCCAAAAGTGGACCAGGTGGTCATCCCAGGTGGCGGTAAAGACAACAATGTCATCAAGATATACTGCACTGAAAGCTTCCAGGCCTTGGAGGACTGTGTTCACCAATCTCTAAAAAGTGGCAGGTGCATTCTTCAAACCAAAGGGCATAACTGTAAATTGATAATGCCTTCCAATGGTTAAGAAAGCTGTCTTAGGTTTAGCATCTTCTGATAGTTTGATCTGCCAATATCCTGCAGTCAAATCAAAAGTGTTCAGATACTTGGCAGATGCCAGTGTATCTATCAGCTCATCTGCCCTAAGTTTTTGGGTGAGCAGCAGTCCTTGTGACTGTGTTGAGCCCTCTGTAATCTACACAGAACCTCATGTCCCTTTTTCCATTCTGAGAGTGAGGTTTGGGTACAAGCACTACTGGGCTAGCCGCGGTACTATCAGATTGCTCAATCACTCCTAAGTCAAGCATTTTCTGAACCTCAGATTTAATGCAATCTCTGACATGGTCACACTGCCTATAGATCTTAGTTTTGACAGGTAAACTGTCTTCAGTATCAATGATGTGCTCACACCATGTAGTCTGACCAGGTGTCAAAGAAAAAGTTCAGAGTATTGACCTAAGAGGTTCCTGCAGTCCTACTTCTGAGATTGAGTAAGGCAATCTGCTAGGACAACTCCTTCCACTGAGCCATCAGCTGCAGTGTTGGAGAAAAGATCAGGGAGAGGGTCACTCTCTTCTTCTTCCTGTCCCTCATCAGTGGCCGTGAGCAGGGTTAAGTCAGTCCTGTCATAGTAGGGCTCCAGGCGGTTCACATGATGTACTATGAGAGGTATATATGTATTGTTCTAGGTATAGAGTATTCTTTCCTGTGGAAGGCACCGGTGACAGAGTGATAATGTAATTGCAAGTACTTATACCACCGCTGCACCACCAATGTAGGAGGCTGGCTTGGTTTGTAGTTGGTATCTGTTAGAAATGAGGTCTTTGGTTGGCAGGCAGGTTACCCCCGTCCAAGCAAGGACCCTCACTCTCATCACGGAAAGTCACACACAATCCAAATTATCCTGTGCCCACCCTCTGGTAGCTTGGCACTGAGCAGTAAGGCTTACCTTAGAAGGCAATGTGTAAATTATTTGTGCAATAAATCATGCAATAACACAGTAGGCCGTGCGTCGAATTTCCGGTCACTTCGCTGGCGCTGCGGCGATCTTCTCCTTGCGAAGTCAGGCTGCGTCATTCTGGTGATTTTTTTTTCTCACCAAGATGCAGGCTGTGCATCATTTCTCACAGGCTGTGTGTCGATTTTCGCTGCACAGGGAGTTCTTGCAGGAATGAGGGCTTTTTGGTCCTGAGAATCAGGGAACAGGAGTCAAGCCCTATCCAAGCCCTTGGAAAGCACTTCTCAGCACAGCCGGAGAGCATCAAGGCAGGAGGGCAACAGCAAGGCAGCAGTCCTTCTTAGAAAAGCAGTCAGGTGAGTCCTTTGGGCAGCCAGGCAGTTCTTCTTGGCAAGTTGCAGGTTCTGGTTCAGGTTCTTCTCCAGGAAGTGTCTGAGTTGGTAGGGGCAGAGGCCCTGTTTAAATACCCAAATGTGCCTTTGAAGTGGGGGAGACTTCAAAGAGTGGCTTAGAAGTGCACAAGGTCCTCTTTCAGTTCCATCGTGTCTGCCAGAGTCCCACTAGGGGGCGTGGCAGTCCCTTGTGTGAGGGCAGGCTACTGTCCTTTGACATGTAAGTGTCAGGCCCTCCACCCTCCCAGGAAGACCCATTCAATATGCAGATGTATGCAAGTGTGATTGAACATCCTGTGTTTGGGGTTTGTCTGAGTGAATGCACAAGGGAGTTGTCAACTAAACCCAGCCAGACGTGGATTGTAAGGCAAAGAAGGATTTAAGTGCTGAGAAATGCTCACTTTCTAAAAGCGGCATTTCTAAAATAGTAATATTAAATCCAACTTCACCAGTCACCAGGATTTTGTATTACCATTCTAGCCATACTAAATATGACCTTGTTACTCATTTCAGATAAGGAGCTCCCACTCAAACAGCATATGAGGGTAGCCCTCATGTTAGCCTATGAAAGGAGCAGGCCTTGCAGCAGTGTAAAATGAATTTAGGAGTTTTACACTGCCAGGACATGTAAACTACACAGATACATGTCCTGCCTTTTGTCTGCACAGCACCCCTGCCCTATATGTTACCTAGGGCCTACCTTAGGGGTGACTTATCTGTAGAAAAAGTGGAGTTTTAGGCTTGGCAAGTACTTTGAAATGCCAAGTCGAATTGGCAGTGAAACTGCACACACAGGCCTTGCAATGGCAGGACCGAGACATGGTTAAGGGGCTACTTAAGTGGGTGGCACAGTCAGTGCTGCAGGCCCACTAGTAGCATTTAATCTACATGCCCAGGGCACACATAATGCTTTATTACTAGGCACTTATAAGTAAATTAAATAATTCATTTGGGTATGATCCAATGTCATCATGTTTTAAGTGAGAAAGCATATGGACTTTAGCACTGGTTAGCAGTGGTAGAGTGCAAAGAGTCCTAAAACCAGCAAAAAACGTGTCTAAAAAGTGGAGGGAGGCAGGCAAAAAGTTAGGGGTGACCACCCTAAGGCTGTCAGGTCTAACAGTACCTAAGGTAGTTACACCTTTTACCATGTCCAGTTATCCCTTATAAGTGAAATGTAGGCAATGTCTAGAAGCCAGGCTCTCAAGGGGTAGCTGTAGCTGAGCAGCCAAGGCTTATCTAGGAGACATGCAAAGCTCATCCAATACCACTGTAGTCACACAGTACTCACACATATGAAAGAAAATACTCAGTGTTACAAAAAGAAAGGTTGTTAGAAATGGGGTCTTTGGTTGGCAGTCAGGTTGCCCCCTGTCCAAGCAAGGACCCTCACTCTAGTCAGGGTAAAAGAGAATCACCCTCAGCTAACCCCGCTCACACCCTTGGTAGCTTGGCATGAGCAGACAGGCTTAACTTCAGGGTGCTAGGTGTAAAGTATTTGTACCAAACACACAGTAACTAAATGGAAACACTACAAAATGACACAACACAGGTTAAGAAAAATAGAAAATATTTATCTAAACAAAACAAGACCAAAATGACAAAAATCCAACATACACAAGTCAAGTTAGCAATTAAAAAGCAAAGAGTCTTAAATCCTTGAGAAAAAAGGTAAAACACTGTTAGCACTGAAAAGTATCTGGGTAGCGTCTAAAATATCAGGCACAGGCGAGTGTGCGTCGAAAAAAGTAAGAGGTGCGTCGATTTCTCACCCGCAAGCGAGCTCGTGTGTCATTTCTTCTTCTCCTGTCAGGTCAGAGTGCATCATTTTTTCTCCCTGCAGGGGAGCAATGCATCGATCTGGGCAGCACTCCGGTCTGGGCAGGCTTTGTGTCGTTTTTCCACCTCCAGCAAGGTTTGTGTCAAAAATCCTGCTGCATGGTCTTCGCAAACCCACCCAATGTGGGTTGCGACGTTAACAGCCTCCGTCAGTGGGTCGTTCTTCCAGCTCCATGCGTCGATTTTCCAGCCGCGATGCCGGTGGAGCGTTGATTTCTGCTGCGTAGCTGGCGGCGCATCGTTTTTCAGATGCGTCTCTGAAGGTGCGTTGAATATTTCTCCGCACGGTAGTCTGTACGGGGATTTTCAGTCTTGGTCTGCCAGCTTCACCTTCCAATGCCCCAGGAACTGGATAGGGCAGGAGTCTCAGCAGAGAGTCCAGGTGCTGTCAGGAGAAGTCTTTGATGGCCCTGAGACTTCAACAACAGGAGGCAAGCTCAGGACAAGCCTTTGGAGATTTCTTCACAAGCAGGAAGGCACACAAAGTCCAGTCTTTGTCCTCTTGCACAGGCAGAAGCAACAACTGCAGGATAGCCCAACAAAGCACAGTCTCAGGCAGGGGAGCGCTTCTCCTCAGCTCTTCAGCTTTTCTCCAGGCAGAGGTTCCTCCTGTTGTCCAGAAGTGATCTAAAGTCTGTGGTTTTGGGTGCCCTTCTTATACCCATTTTGGCCTTTGAAGTAAGCTTACTTCAAAGGAAAGTCTCTCTTCTTTGTGAAATCCTGCCTTGCCCAGGCCAGGCCCCAGACGCTCACCAGGGGGTTGGGGACGGCATTGTGTGAGGGCAGCCACAGCCCTTTCAGGTGTAAGTGATCACTGCTCCCCCTCCTCCTAGCACAGATGGCTTATCAAGAAATGCAGACTACACCCCAGCTCCCTTTGTGTCACTGTATAGAGAGAGGTGCAAACAGCCCAACTGTCAAACTGACCCAGACAGGGAATCCACGAACAAACAGAGTCACAGAATGGCTTAAGCAAGAAAAATGCCCACTTTCTAAAAGTGGCATTTTCAAATACACAATCTTAAAACCAACTTTACTAAAAGATGTATTGTGAGCTCAGAGACCCCAAACTCCACATGTCCATCCGCTCCCAAAGGGAATCTACACTTTAATCATTTTTAAAGGTAGCCCCCATTTTAACCTATGAGAGAGATAGGCCTTGAAACAGTGAAAACCGAATTTGGCAGTATTTCACTGTCAGGACATAAAAAACACATTAGTATATGTCCTACCTTAAACATACACATCACCCTGCCCATGGGGCTACCTAGGGCCTACCTTAGGGGTGTCTTATATGTAAGGAAAGGGAAGGTTTAGGCATGGAAAGTGAGTACACTTACCAAGTCGAATTGGCAGTTTAAAACTGCACAGAGCTACTAATGTGGGTGGCACAACCAGTCCGGCAGGCCCACTAGTAGCATTTGATTTACAGGCCCTGGGACCTCTAGTGCACAGTACTAGGGACTTACCAGTAAATCAGATATGCCAATCATGGAAAGCCAATAACATACACATTTTGTACAGGACCACTTGAACTTTAGCACTGGTAAATTGCCCAGAGTAACAAAAACAGCAAAAGGAGAGTCCAGCACACATCAACAACCTGGGAAACAGAGGCAAAAAAGTTATGGGAAGCCACGCCAAGAATGAAAAAGTCTTACAAAAGTGCTTTATTATGGTGACACAAATGCCAAAAATACCATAGAGACTATACTCCCTTAGGAGGTAAGTAATATATAAATTATATACACTAGTATGCAGAAATAGCTGTGAAAACAGTTAGAAAACAGTGCAAATAGTGAAAATCACAACAGTTCGAAATGGGCCTCGGGGGAACACAAACCATATATTAAGAAAGTGGAATGTGAATGTCGGTTTCCCACCTAGGCAATTGTAGTGTGTAGAGGTGCTCTGGGAGTATTAGAAAACACCAAAGGTATGCAATAGGATCCACCCCATAGCCCAGGAAAGCGGGAGTAAATCACAGTAACTTTCCTAGAACAGACAAGGACACGAGAAAGAAGATTATGCAAGAACTAGAAGAGACTGCAAGACCCCAACAGTGGATTTCTGGACCTGATGACCTGTGGAAGAAGGGGATCAAGTTCAAGAAGCACAAAAGAGTCCAGGGAGAACAGGAGCCCCTGCTAACCCGGATGAAGGTGAAAAAGAACCACTGGTGAAGAACAACAATCAGTACTGCACCCAAGAAGATGGATGTGGGTTCCTGGTTTGTGCAGATGATGTCCCACGCCGGATGGATGATTGCAGTCTGGTTTGCGTCGCGGAATTCCACCAACTAGGCTTGGCACAAGCAAAGCTCCCGGTTAGCGGAAAATGGCACTGCCCTGGACCAGGAGTGACCAGGTGGACTCTACCCAGGAGGAGGAGTCAGACGGGGCTCTCAGCAACTCAGAGAGCCCTCAGAAGACTGGGCATCATGCATATGAGTCCCACAGCATAGGGAAAAGGAAGGTGCAAAAGGAGGCCCACACAGCACTACAACAAAGGGTCCCTCGCTGCCGGAGAACCACGCAGGAAGCTGTGCATCATAGGAAGGAGTGCGGGGCGCCAGAGTTGCATGGTGCATGAAGAACTTTGTGGAAGGATTCAAACAAGCCTTGGCAACTGCAAAACACGTTGTGCACAGGGGTACTGTCTTGCGTGGGATGGCAAGTTCTTACCTCCACCAAAGTTGGACAGTTGGACGTCAAGATCATTGAGGCCACTTCAGTCCACCAACCATGATGCAGGAGCCATGCAACTCATCAGGAGAGGGGACCCACGCAGCCAGTTGTTGATGCAGAGAGGTGCCTGCTGAAGCAGGGGAGTAACTCCTTCACTCCAAAGGAGAGTCCTTCATTCTTCTGGTGCAGGCTGGAGAAAGGCTGTCCTGTGAGGATGCACAACCAGGAAACAGGTGCAGTTGCTGGCAGGAGCTGAAGATACAATGTTGCAGAAGTCATCTTTGCTTCCTCATTGCAGTTTGTAGAGTTCCTGGAAGGTTCGGATGCAGTTTCTTCAGTAATAACGTGAAGTAAAGGGTGCAGAGGATACCTGCTGGAGTCTTGCAATCCAAATCTGAAGAACCACCCAAGAGAGAGACCCTAAATAGCTCTATCAGGGGAGGGTTCAGACGTCACCTGTTGGCACTGGCCACTCAGATGCTCTCAGATTTCCCTGCCAACTTGGAATCCAAGATGGCAAAACCTAGGGACCCTCTGGAGGAGCTCTTAGCACCACCCCTGGGATGGTGATGGACAGGGGAGTATTCACTCCCCTTTCCTTTGTCCAGTTTCACGTCAGAGCAGGGACTGGGGGTCCCTGAACTGGTGTAGACTGGATTATGCAAGGAGGGCACCAAATGTGCTCTTCAAAGCATTCTCAGTGGCTTGGGGAGGCTACCCCTCCGAAGCCTGTAAAACCTATTTTCAAAGGGAGATGGTGTAACACCCCTCTCCGAAAGGAAATACTTTGTTCTGCCTTTCTGGGCTTGAGCTTCTCAAGCAACAGGAGGACAGAAACCCGTCTGAGATGTGGCAGCAGCTGGGGCTGCCTGGCAAACCACAGAAGGCTGGAATGGCAATACTGGGGGTCCTCCAAGGAGCGCCCAGAGTGCATGAAATCATACAACCAATGCTTGCAAAAGAATTGGGGTATAATTCCAACATGTTTGATACCAAACATGCCTATGTTCAGAGTTACCATTATGTAGCTGGACATAAGTAGTGACCTATGTCCAGAAGATGCATAAAATGGCATCCCCGCACTCACGATTCCGGGAAAATGGTCCTGGAGATTGTGAGGGCACCTCTGCTAGAGCAGGGGTGCCCTCACATACAGGTACTCTGCACCCTGCCCTAAAGCCTGGAGGGCCTGCTATAGGGGTGACTTATAAGTGACCTGGTGCAGAGTAAATTGCAGTGAAAGGGTGCATGCACCTTTTCACGCAGGCTGCAATGGCAGTCATGCAGAAGCCTTTGCATGGTCTCCCTGTGGGTGGCAAAAGAAATGCTGCAGCCCATCGGGATCCCCTGGTACACCAATGCCCTGGGTACCTAGGTACCATATACTAGGGAATTATATTGGGGAACCAGTATGCCAATTTTGGGTGACATACTGGGCTACCAGTATGCAGTGACAAAATTTAAAGGAGAGAGAGCATAATCACTGGGGTCCTGGTTAGCAGGATCACAGTGAACCCAGTCAAGTGCACTGACATCAGGCAGAAAATGGGGTAACCATGGCAAAGAGAGGGTACTTCCCTACAGGGTCTTGGTGAAACTCTGGAAAATGCATTAGGGGACACACTCGCTGTTTGTCTGGTATCTAATGAAATTAGCAAGGACCTCTGGTTTGGAGGGAAAGAATAAATAACGTTTTACTAACTATAACTTATCTGTAACCTTTGCTTTTTATGTATTTTCAATGTTTTTTAAGTTTTTAATGAAAATATGTTTCAAGTTGCAGTATTGGGTGTTACTTATTAAGGTATCATTCATTGGAGTGTTGTACAGTAAAATGAAGGCTAGGGTTGTAGAGTGGAGAATTGTGTAATTGATTTGAGTGCAATGTAGTAGGCCAGTCGTTCCCAACCTGTGGTCCAAGGACCCCTGGGGGTCCGCTAAGCCTCCTCTGGGGGTCAGTGACTGCTTAGAAAATTCAATAATATTAACAGATTAAGGGCCTGATTACAACTTTGGAGGAGGTGTTAATCCGTCCCAAATGTGACGGATATACCACCAGCCGTATTACGAGTTCCATAGGATATAATGGACTCGTAATATGGCTGGTGGTATAGCTGTCACTTTACCATCACTTTTGGG
Organism: Pleurodeles waltl; assembly: GCF_031143425.1. NCBI lineage: Eukaryota > Metazoa > Chordata > Amphibia > Caudata > Salamandridae > Pleurodeles > Pleurodeles waltl. The sequence goes on along the minus strand of NC_090447.1, from coordinate 81,997,817 downwards.
ACGGATTAACACCTCCTCCAAAGTTGTAATCAGGCCCTAAGTCCCCAGCTTCCATTAATGACTCAGTGGGGGTTCCGCAGGTTCTATTAATGATTGATTAGTGGTCCCTGGGTTCCAGTTTTAATAAAGCGGAGGTCCACAGAAGTCAAAAGATTGGGGACCACTGTAGTAGACTGTAGTGGGTTGAGTGGGAAACAGTGTAGTTGAGTGTTTGGAGTGGAGTTGTATAAAGTACAGTACTGTGTTTTACAGTGGAGCTGCGTAGAGACGATGATTGGAAAGTGGCATAGAGAGAGGTAAAGTCTCATATAGTGGAGTAAAGTTTAGTGGAGTTACATAACGTAGTGTGGAGTAAAGTATAAATCAGTGTATTAGCGTGTCGTAGAGTAGAGTGGCGTGGAATGGTTTATAGTGCAGTTGTATAGCATATAGTCGAGTATACTCTTAGAAGATAGAGTGGTGTCCCGTACAGTAGCATGAAGGGCTATATTATACAGTATTTAAAACAGTTGTTTAGTGGAATAAAGTGTTGTAAAATTAATGTATGGGCAAGGATTGGACTGCATAGATAGACAATGGAGTGTACATGGATAGCAGTACAGTCGTGTACAGGGCATAAAGTGCAATATAGTTTTTATCGAAATACTTTACTCAGTTACAATAGCCATAAAAGTGCACAGAACAATACACAAATCAATACAGATTATAATAAAATACAATAAAATAGGCCATGGGACTATGGGGGTCATTCTGACCACGGCGGTCGGTGGAAATATGGTGGTAAGTACTGCCAACAGGCTGGCGGTACGTGCCGCCATATTATGACATTGGTCCAAATGAGGGCCTATATGTCCCAGTACTCAAAATTTCATACACTTCCACATCACGAACGAAGTGAATAAGATACAATGTGACGAAACGCTGAGGCCTTGGGAGAACATTTAAGACTGTTGCAACAGTCGTGATATTTGTGAAATCAATATACTCAAAGGGCAAACTTGCATTCTTTGAAAGTTTGCTTGTTTCAGCATATAAAATCATAACAAAGCAGTTCAGTCCATAAAAGAACAAAATGATCAAGTACGTTCAAGCTAAAACCAAACGAAAAACAATATTAATTAATCCTAAAGCGTTCTCACAGAGAATAGCATGACTGGCAATTACCCTTGATGGAAGACATTGACAAATAATATCAATTTAAAGTGTCATCGTCCAGAATCTACTGGGGAATTACCAGGAGTCGGGGAAGGGAAAAAGAGAGACACCCATCAAACTTGAGGCCACTACAGTGCTTTGACTCTAATGCTCCAGCTCCAATGTAAATACTTAGAAAAACCACACACATTTGATTCTTTTGTCTCAGCATGTAACAGCCTAAGGGACAGATTTACAAGGCCCAGCGCCTCCTTGTGACACATTCGTGTCTTTTTTTTTATGCTAATGTGGCTCAAGGAGGCAATTTTCACTGCGCCATACTTACAAAGTGGCGCAAAGCATGCATTGTGCTACTTTGCGACCCCTTGCACCACCTTATGCCTGCGGCAGATATAATGTATGCAAGGGCGGCATTCTGGCATTAGGAGGCCGCAAAAAATGGTGCAGTTTGTGGTGTCATTTTTAACGCATGCGCAGGTGTTAAAAGGACGCACCCATTGGAATCAATGGGCCTCCTTGCACTTTGCTACACTAACGTCAAAATTATAGACGCTAATGTAGAAAAGCTCCACAATAACATAAAAAGTGCTGTTGCTACTCGCCTAACGTGCGTCATGGTGCGCTGTCTTAAATAAGGTGCACACGTGGTGTCGTTAGGTGGGGCAAGGGTGACGCAAGAAAAGTGGCGCATCAATATTGATGCGCCACTTTCTTGTAAATCAGGCCCTAAGTGCTGCTGAACACTGGCTATTCCCAAGCTGTCACAGATCGGCAGGATCCAGGGCTTCCTTGGGCGATTGTATCCAAGGTATAAGAAGAAAGAATGTAACATTGTTTCTTCTACCTGCATGCAGACTGGACATATAATGCTCGTGTCTGCGGTGACTTTCCATTGTACGCAAAAGGGTTTAAGTGGAAGGGTTCCGAGGCAAAACTTAATATATAAATGTCTGGCAGCTGGGGTTAAAATATAATCAAGGAAACATTCAAACTCACTATGTAATTTAAGTTCTAAAAATTCTGCAGTGAGAGATCCTTAGTTCTTGTTGCACAACTCCAGCCCCCACATGTGCGCCCAGAGGGAGTCCTTAACATAATCCCTGGAAAGGTGTTTTGTGCACCCTTTGTCACTCCAGTATTCATCATGGCCTAGCTGGTACAGGGATTCCTTGACGTAACGTACCCACTTTATTTTGCAGTTCTTTTTACTATTTCCTTAAAGGCATGATAATACTCTTCAAGGACTGGGGTATACTTTAGCCTTCACCAGTACAAGCCAGGTCTTAACTGTACCTTGTGGATAATGGGTTTAATACCCATGTTCCACCAAAGGTCTAAGAGGGTAGTGCTTTTGGGCAAATTCAGCAGACATCTTAGGAAGTTTTTTCGGCTGTTCCCAGCATGGCCAGTGCTGAGAAGCTACACAACTCGGCCCCATATAGGACACTTCCTTCTGCGTTTGAATTACAGACTTTTGAAGCTGGAGTGATCTGCCGTACTTTTGTGGAACGATATATTTCAATATCCCTGACGCGTGCTGCCACAGACTCACACCACTTTTCTTATCTTTGGGGGCCATGCCATCTTCCTAGTTAGACCGGTTCTACAGTAATCAAAATTGGTTACTCTGTCTAGGCTACTTCCACCAAGAATAATGGAGCCTCTGAATGATCTATGAGGATTGATAGTCATAAATGTAGTCTTTGAGTGATTTATCACCAGCTCTCGATCATCACAGAAGGCTGCAAAGCAGTCCACTAGTGTCTGAAGGTCGACCGGACTTTAAGACACCAACAAGGTGTCATCTGTGAATAAGAGCAAGGGTATCTTTCATCCGGCAATCTTAGGTGCATCACTCTCACAGTCCTCAAGTTGGGCTACCACGTTATTTAGATAGAGAATAAAGTGAGATCCAGTATGCATCCCTGGTGTGCCCATTTATATATCCCTATGCGTTTAGTTAATTGGCCCAGAGGCCCCCAGCATTTTTGTCATATGTATTGTGGTGCAAGCGTATCAAGATTTCTAACAATTTTGGGGGCCCTCGTTATGTGCCAGTACCTCCCATAATTTGAGGCACCGGAACTAGGTCAAAAGCAGACTTTAAGTCCACAAATGCTAAGTATAGATGTGAGTTCTGGAGGACAATCATCTTTGAGTAGATGGTAAAAAATCTAAAGACCTGGTCAATGGTGCTTATGTGTTTCCTAAAGCCTGTTTGCAGGTACGACAGCGATGCATGCTCTTCTATCTACAGTTCAAGTTTGTTCAATATCTGCCTGCAATTCTACGCCCAATTCTAAGGGTCTGAAGGGAAAAGGCCCCTAGCGCCCCATCAATCCCTGCAGCCTTGCCAGGGGCAATACACTTAATTGCACTTAGTGTTTCATTTAACTTTATAGTTAGGAGTGTGATATTTGAATCTATCCTTGGCTGTAATGACTCCCAGGCATCTGCGTCCATTTCCAAGGATAAACCATACAAATCAGAAAAGTGCTTGTACTAAGGCTCGAGGTGGGTAGAATTAGCTAAATGGGTTTTACCACTCTGACCCCCGTTGGAAAACTGGTGCCAACATTTCCTGGCTTCCTTGGGTTTGGTGCATCACACAGGTTTTCCCAAATCCGGGTGTCCCATTTCCAGTACCTGTTTATATTGTTTCCTCTTCCATCTAATATGATCAATATTGCAACTCTCCAGGCATTGGTATAGCTCCTTTTTCGTTCCTCTTCTGTCTTTATTACACCATGTACTAGCTGATTTAACAGCCGGCATTCCCCGAAAGTTGTGCCAATGGAAGCATTAACCAACTATATCAAAACGTTTCCCTTGTAGAGCTGTAACCACAGAGGTTTTATCCTGTGGAGTCATAGGTCTATCCAAATGTACTATGGCATCTAGAAGGGCCCTATTCATTACAGCCCTAGTATCCGGCTGCACTGCTATTCTAGCCCATTTTACTCTGTGTCTATTATTTGTTGGCCTCAAATCCCTGGAAAGGAACAGCGGCACATCCGCAAGATGCTTGATAAGATCTGTCCGTGTACAGTGGATGGCATTATGGGCACTGTCACACCTTGTGACTACCTTCATGTCTATTGCAGATCTTCATAATGGGAGAGCAATCAAGATGCAATCAATCCTACTGGTTTGACTGAGGCGATTGTAGGTGTGAAGGGCTTGCAGGTCTGACTTTGTTCAGCCATTGCAAGACCTCTAACCGTAGGACAATGTTAGTGATAGTAATTGATATGCCGCATCAATCCACCTCCTCACTGGTGCTACCTCTAAAGGGGTCATGCCCCATTCCTCATTCTCTGCCTCAGTGAGAGGACAGCCATTATTATCAAGAGGTTTGAAAATGGTGTTAAATTCTCCTACGACAATTATGGGGGCATGCTTGTCAAATTCCTACCTGTGTACTGTAAGTTGTTTTAGTGTAGGTGTTTTACCACCCCCTCTCATTCCACCGGTTGTATACATCATACAGACAGAACACACAGCCACAATTCCCTGTGATGGTTATACCCTGGATGTCAGGTGAGGCAATATCAAGTAAACCAAATTTAGAGCTCATTGACGTTCATATCCAATTTAAAAAGCCACCAGAAGGGTGATCTTTCCCATTTTGCCTAGCGGGGACAAAGACGCTCACATAACCAGGCTTGTATACCGAATCATGACTCCATTTTTCTTGGAATATGCATATGTCAAACATGTCTATGAGCATGCCTCAGGCGGGGTCGTCTAGCTTAGATCTCACAACTGCCACATTCCAAGACAGGATGTTGATACTATTGGGGTCTGCTTTTCCAGCATTGGTATCAGAATCTCCTCAGGGTGTGAGGCACAGATTTGGGCTGCCCCCCTGTATAAGCTTCAGCCTGCATTACCTCATTAGCAAAAGAGGACTCCCAGTTCCTTCCAGATGTATGATGGTGTCCAGTTTCAAGTCAGTTCACCATATGGGACCCTGAATCCCCTGCACTGTAGGCTGAATTTTAACTGGATTGAACTACCTAACAGAGAATTTTTATGTAATTCGAGTCCCACAATCCCTTCTGCAATATTAATGTCTCATCTTGATATAATCAAATTAATCAAAGGTCCCCTCATGTGCTGTTGGATCATGAAGTCTTCTTGCATTTATTAATGAGTCCTTTTCCTCTCTTACCCCAGGGATTAGTCTTGGGACCTTTGTCATGTAGACACGGCCAGGCCTCCCAGCATAGTCCTTGTGCTCCCTCCCGGGTGCAATCCTTCTTTGTAAGCTCTGAGAAGAGCCCATTATTGACTGCTCACTACTGGCCACCACCACATGGCCTGCGGCCTGCCAGTAGGACCCATAACCTAACGGGGCCAGGTGTGAGAGCCATTCGCTGTGAATAGGTGGGGTGGCTCATGAATGGACTGATTTACACTCCACATTGCATGGGAGGATTTATCACTAACGTTTGCACCTGTTTTGTTCGTCTTTCAGGGTGGCGTATGTGCTGTTGAGCAGGTTAGGGGGATCTCTGGCTTGCATCAAACTCTCAGCTTACTTACATTGACTTGATTTCTCAACTTCAGCTGAAAGAGCTGCAAGCTGTGATCTCAGATCTGTAACCTCACTCTGTAAACTCCTAATCAGCATGATTATATTAATGGTTTCAACATTATCATTTACCCTCAGACCAGAGTCTACAAGTCAACCCATCAATTTGCTGTTATCTGTTATTCTTTTATCTCTCCCGGGCCACTACATACTTGGAGATGCAAAAGGGTTACAGGTTCCAGAAGTATGGGTTCACATTTGTTAAGGTTTGCCTTGTCAGAGTTTTCATCAGTGACCCTCAAGGACACACTGGAGATCAAAGCATCTGATCAAGCTGATTTCAGGTTATCTTAGCTGCTGGCCATGAGCTTTATCACCCGCTAGAAGCATTTGGACCTTCTCGATTAAAATGTCAATGTCATCAGGCGTTGTGTTGTCTTGAGTTCCCTTTTCCTGGGTCAGTAAGGGTAAGCTTTGAGCTTTAATCTTCTTCCCTGGCAAGTTCTCATTCGCTTTGTGCTTGGCCACTGAGGAATAAGTAATTAAACAATGGTCCTACAGGGGGAAGTAAAACCCTTGTCTTCCTAGTAAACAATTTTTAAACAGTCTTCAAACATGTGCAAATGTTGTCAAAAATTCATATTTTATTATATATTTACAAAAAAAACACAGTCATTCTTGATTTTGAATTCAGTCCTTACGGTGCTCCTATAGTGATGGCGCAGTGAAAGTGAATGTAATGAAAAACGTTTGTGCAAATGTGCTCTGTACAATATATACAAAATGTGCTTAAAATATAAATTCGCTGCGATCTTCTACAAGTGGACTCATATTACTCCTGATGTCCAGAAGTCACTTTTTAGTCTCTCAAGAAAAATCCACACTATCAAAATGTCGACGTTTCAACCACATTTATGTAGATCAAACTATCCGGGGTCATCATCAGGACTGATAGTTTGCTATAGGTAGCACCAGTCAGTCATCGTATTCTGTCTTAGGGTGATTGTTTAATCATCTCATCTTCCATTGACTTTAGATCCTAGTAGTCTGTCCACTCCCTGTACCTCCATATGGTTTGTTTTTCATAACGGAGGACGAGATGCAAGCACTGCCCCATAGAACCATCTACACATGCTAATATGTAATTCTGCCAAATTTCATAAAAATCCAGCTGATGGTTTTCACACTATGCGAAATACAAAAGTCTACAGAAAATGCATTGGATTTCAAGCCTGTTTTGGGATCCCCCTTATTTCTTTGCACCCCATAACCAAAAGCCAAAAAACCTTCATTCATCCAAAAATGAAATGGGCGGCACCAGGTCTACAAACTTACACTGGCATTCATTAAACGGGTGCATAGTTATTAAGGAACAACAATCAAAACAATCCATCTGCCGGAACCGTGAAAAAAAGCAAGTCGCTGTCTGCTGTATTTCCAACGAGTTCGATGCCACCGCTGCACTAGTTGGTAAAGAGACTTGGTTATGAAATAAATATATATATATATATATATATATGTGTGTGTGTGTGTGTACATATATGTGTGTGTATATATATATATATATATATATACATATATATGTGTGTATATATATATATATATATATATATATATATATATATACACATACATATATACGTATATATATATATATATATATACTTGAACAACCAAAGGTTACAGGGACGTTATAGTTAGGCTCACATTTTAAATGTACAAAACCATAGCAATTCAGCTGTTATAGTTAGAGTTATTTCAAGTAATGATATCTTGTGCCCTAAGGTAACTATAACTCGTGCCCCCACCTTGCACAGGAGCTGGGGCAGAGTGTCCCCCCTTACCAGGCCCATCTCAGCCCCGAAGACTCCATCCCCTGGGGCATGGCCTAATTATTTCATGTTTGGGGGGGGTGCACAGCCCCCTTCCCAGGCCGATCTTGGCCCTGGGGACCCTATCCCCTGGGACCCCGCATTAGTTTTACATTGGTGCCCCAGGGAGGTGGTGGTCCCTGGGGATGTAGGAGGGGCTGGAGTCCCCCACATTACTTCTGATTAAGGCCCTGGGTAGATGGTATTATCCAGGGCTGTGGGGGAGCCAGGCAACCCTGCATTAGTTTCAGAGAAGTTCCCTGGAGAGGTGGCAGTCCCTGGGGCTGGCAGGAAGGCCGAAAGGCCCCTGCATTACTTTTGATTAAAGCTCCGGGGAAGTGGTGGTTTCCGTGGCTGATGGGGAAGGGCCAGGCGGCCCCTCCACACTGTTTTTGACGAAAGCCCTGGGGAGGTGATGGTCCCTGGGGCTGCAGAGGGGCTTGTCAGCCCCCTGCATTAGTTTCAGAGATTTTCATCTGGGAGGTGGCAATTCGCAGAGCTATGGGGGGGCTGGGTCCCCCCCACGTTAGTTTTACATTGGTGCCCAATGGTGGTGGCCCCTGGGGTTATTGGGGTCCTGGTGGCCCCCTGAATAACTTTTAATTAAAGCCTCGGATAGATGGTGGTCCTGGAGTTGTGGTGGAGCCTGCCCCCCCCCCACATTAGTTTTAGGAAAGTGCCCCAGGGAGGTGATGGTCCCCGGGGCTACTGTGCGTTAGTTTTACATTGGTGCCCCGGTGAGGTGGCGGTCTCTGGGGCTGCGGTGGGGGGCAGGTGGCCCCACTGCATTAATTTTGATTAGAGCCCTGGGTAGGAGATAGTCCCCAGGGCTGCAAGGAGGCTGAGCGACTCCCTTGCATTAGTGTCAGAGAAGTGCCCGAGGGAGTGGTAGTCCACGGGGCTGCGGAGGGGCCAGGCAGCCCCTTAATTGTTTTTGACTAAAGCCCGGGGATGTGGTGGTCCCCATTGATAATTTCAATGCCCCCAGGACCTGGCCCAGCCAACTGCCTCAAAGAAACAAGTGCAGGAGCTAACGCTTGGGTTTTTTTATTCCATTTTCAGCGGACCCACCACAACTTCTGCTGAAAATTTTACAAAAATGCTTTTTTGCATTGGAGCTAAGGGGTCAGGGTGTACCTACCCTGGCCTGTTTGTTTTTTTAATATCTTTTTTCTTTGTCTCGACTGAAGCTGAGTCCCAACATAGATGCCAACAATTCCTAGTGTTGAGGGGGAGGGTTGCTAAGCCTTCGTGCCGATATAAATATATAAACTTGGATTTTCTTTAATTTCTTAGAACCTACTGAATGGATTTACACCAAACAACTAAAAGTGCTCTTTCTGGACCAAGAGTTACTGTTCTGCCAGATTTGGTGTGATTCGGTACAGAGGTTTGGGTGCTATAGCTGTTCAAAATTCCTATGGGATTTAACTTTGGAAACACACTTTTTTAACCCCCCCTTTTTCTCTGCCTCTGTTTGAAGGATCATCCCAAAGCTTTCCAGACAGCAGCTAATGTGACTGTCGATTTTTTAAAAAAATTGCGTGAAGATTTGTCAAGCGGAGCCAAAGATATAGGCAAGTAAAAAAAAATCTATAGAAACTAAGGGGGTCATTACAACACTGGCGGTCCAAGACCGCTAGGGCTGTCCTGACGGAAGCACCGCCAACAGGCTGGCGGTGCTTTCCATGGTATCACGACTGCGGCGGAAGAACCGCGGTCGCACCGCCGGGACCGGCGGTTTACCACCATGTTGGTCCCGGCAGATTTAATCCGCCAGGGCAGCTACCGTCAGCCTTTTCCTGGCGGTTTGAACTGCCAGGAAAAGGCTGGCGGTATGGGGAGTCGCACTGCCCATGCCACTGGCAGGGGCCCCCTGACAAGGCCCTGTGCAGCTTTTCACTGTCTGCCATGCAGACAGTGAAAAGCGCGACGGGTGCAACACCACCGGCTCCATTTGGAGCCGGCCCCTGTGTTGCGGCCGAGATCCCCACCGGGCCAGCGGGGATCTCCTAATGGCTGCGGCGGGAGTGCGGCTGCATTGGCGGCCGCCCGGCGGTCCGTTCTTGGTGGGCGGATGTCGTAATGAGGGCCTTGGTCCTAACTATAACTACTTAGTGACCATTAGGTAATAACTGCATTCCCTGTCATTTTTAATCCTATGCACCCTTGAATGTTGGTATTTTCATGAGATGCTTAAGAAACCCCATATTGTTGCACAAAGTTTCTGACTTCGCTGTCTATGCCGCCGTATACACACACACATCTCATGAACTTAACTTCCTTGTGGTCATACTGCTTAAAAAATTAGTCACATTAGAATTTTTTTTAGAAGACAGGTTGAGCAGGTTCTGTTCCCTGTCTAGCATGTCCGCAGAGTCATGTGTCAGCTGCTGCTGAGTGCACTGGATGCCCATGCTAAGGCTGTTGCACTTGCCCCAGAGAACCTGGCGCTCACTGAGAGTGTAACTTTTACTGGGCCTGCTGCCAGCATGTAGAGGAAGTGCCACTGAATCCAGAAAATAGATTGGGTTTGAGTTGGGAAACAACATTGAGAAAAGCAAGCAAGAGCAGACAAAACAAAATGGCTGCACGCTTTCACACAGCAGGCTGCCATTTGCACTGATTTTTCAGCATGGAGCGTGTTACTGGCACTAAATTGCAGCACAAGCAGCATGATGTGCTTTTTCTGCCCATTCATCTCACAGGGATTTTATGTAACTCCATAGAATTTGATGGAGTGCAATTCCGCGAGTTCCCCCAACCCTTAATTTCCATGTTTTTGAGTGAGAAATTATAGCTGAACCTTTTCTCACAAATATCCCAAGAGAAGGATGTATTGAAGAGATGAGAATCCCTCCTAACTGCAAGCATGTGTGGTTTCAGTTTAAAGAACCTGAGTCAGTGAGAGACAGCTTAGCCCAGGAATCACACTTAATATTTGTTTACAATGGCAGGTTAACACATGTAAGAAATTGGGTTATTAGTTATGAAAGATTTGAGTCCGTCACAAGTGATAAGTCTGGTATATTTTTTCCTGGCAATCAAGTTTCAGGCTTAGTGAAGCAGAGCAGTCCAAGGCCAAATCATGGGAGGTTGTGTGGGCTAGTAACCCCAGCTCACTGGTACACAACAACAGCAGTCAATAAATCATTCTCCAGCCAGAGTTTTTTGTTATTAAAAGGGAGCACTTTTATTACACACACCACTAAATACTATGCATTAATTACACATATATACAACCAGGCAGATGGAAATACCTTTGATGACACCCTCATTTCTTGTTACACCCTTAGTGGGACCTGACCATGTAACCACAATACACTCACCTATACTAGATGCAATATCACTATATAAGGGGGTGTCATCATCAATATTGGCTTTACTAGAGTGTCAGCATCAGTAAAAGCAGTGCTTGCAATTCAAATTTGCAACCCCATTGAAATCAATAGGGACTGTACCATGCAATACATGTTATAACCCACCACTGAAGTAAATGAAGGCAGCAGTGAATAGCGTTCATTACAATGCAAAACCTTGCATTGCCAGCCATGGAAATTGTCAATTAAGGATTGCCTTTAATACAATGTGTCCCAGAGCTTCTCTTCTATGTTCACTACTCAGTTACTGCAGCTTTAGTGCCAAGTAACAAAGGTCCCCCACTCCAAAGCTTATGAACACAAATCTCCAGCTTTAGGAGTGCTTTTAAACATAGACATCTTCTTCAAGGGTCATAATTAAAAGGCCCTTGGAGACTCAGGCTGATGTTTTTCATAAACTCAAGGTTGCACTGACCCCTGGAGGCTTGCTCCTGAGAGCATAAAGAAAAATCTATAGAATCTATTGAAAACCACTACTCATCTATCTTGGGCCCGCAAGGTAATTTTGGGTGGGGTTATATTCTTCAAGATTCCTGGTCTCTAAAGGGGTCTATTTGTGTGGGAGCTTGGTTTTATGGATCACTGTGCCAGACCTTTCCTCTTCCTAGGCTTCTGGTGCTCTTTCCTGTTTGTGAGTGTAACTTGCACAAGCCCCTCTGCAGCCAACCTTAGAATAACTTCCAAACAGCACTCTCCTGGTCCTATTGTTTTGGCCATCTTTCAGGGCACCTGTGTGTCAGCAGAGTCAGTGATAACCATCCTCACCCAGATTTAGGACCAGTCCACAGAAGTCTCAGGGGAATTCTTCATGGTCCCTCAGCAGGTTCATTCTCCTAAATGTTCCTCGGGGCAAAAGGGGGGCAGTGCGGGTGGCAGAGGACAGACCCATCCTAGTACTGGGGTCAGCAGGAGTTAGCAAGAGTTTAAAACTCCTTCAGTCCGTCCTTGCAGTGGCATGAAGTGGCTTCCCCTTCCAGCCGAGCATTCTTTCATTGTTGTTGCATGTCTTCTCTTCTGTCTCTCCCACTTGCCGGGTTTTTAAGTGTGGGTAGAAAGTACTAGAAGCTGACACCCTATCCCAGCCTGCCCACATAGCATTCTGGAACATTCCAATATGGCGACTTTGAGTTGTTTGAGGAAAGAACTTCCCCGAGAGCCTCTGCTCCACCCCTAGCTGACACAGCTATCTGATACATTCCCAGCAAAAAGGGGATACACTCCTGTGTTTGGGTCCAGCGGGCTGGCTCTCCTCCTTGGTTTCTGTGGATCTGGGCTGTCCCACCCCAAGTGCAGTGTGACAAGCAAATTCACACATGTAGATTTCTTCCCACTCCTTCTTTTCCCAGGGATTGGGTCAAGCACTGTTGATGACTCTATTGAGTGAGGAGTCCTTTGTTCCTCCTACTGGGCAGCAGAGTAATTAACTTGGCCTAGTAGGGGGAACAAAGGCCTAATATCTAACTATGAGCTTAGCCAGGGAAATTTGACAATTCTCAAGAAATGTAGCTATGATGCAAGAGAATCCAGATCTACACTTTGGATGCATAAAAAGACACACACACAACACATTAACACAGTCAAACACACACAAAGATAGTCAACACAACTCTAGCTGATATCTGGCTCCAAAATGAAGGAGAGAGAGCACAGCCCAGGCTCTATTACAAATATTAATATTTGCAAGTGTTATTATGTTCCACCCTCCTTTTTAGGGCTTACTGTGGGTGTAATATTTATTTGCTTCAGCACTAGAGTAGTCTCCTCATTCAGACACTCAAAGGTCTATTTGCAGCACCCACTTGTGAAGTAAAGTAGCCAAGTAGCCTGCGGGTGGTGAGTAGTGTAACTTTACATGCCACCTATATTTTTATAGTTCATCTGTCTTATTGCTACTTTGCTCACAACTGCATTTCCTTCGCAAGAGCTCGCAAATGCTATATTGGATCCCTTGCTGTGTTTTGTCTGTCACCTTTCTTATTCTCTTTAGTCGAGCATTGTGTTGACCCCTAACTCCAGCACCTGGTCACTTGTGCCTAGTCTCTTACACAGACAGGCAGCTGTAACGTCTGCATTAGAGCTCTACTGAGCCAGGTGCAATCTGGGCTTAAGTTAGTGTCTGCAGAGGAATCTCTTGCCTATGTCCTGTACCTGAAACTATCTGAGAGTGAGTCACAATATTGTCAAACATACCAAACTCAATGGGGTCACTCATCAATAGAAAACCCATGCTGAGGCTGGCTTTCAATCTTCTATTTGAAATTACCTCTAATCATTGGGGATCTGGAGATCCCCTCCACTGTTCTATTTGCAACTGATGCAAGCACTTTGAGAAGTTTCTTGGGATTCAAAAACTGGCAACTTACCAGGACCATTCTGGCCTCAGAAATCCAAAGTGAAATGATCGTCTTGCGCTACTTGTCCCATAAATAATATTCTATTGCTTCAGGGACTTAGGAGGTGCCATTTAAATATTCTGAGTATCCCCATACCTGATATTTTTTCAATGTGAAAAATAGGTTGACTATCTTCTGACTTGATTTGATCTCAGATAAATATTGTTTTATATGGCTCTTGTCTTCACAGTTAAAACATTCACCCATAATCTGGTTCTGCACCTCCATGCCCACCTATATTGCCTTACCTTTATGAAGTCATCTATTGTCATGTGTCTTTCGTTGTTGATGAGGGCCCTGGGAATCACTATATCTATTTCAGAAAAAACCTTTGGCATCCCTTCAGGTTTGGCCTGCTGTGGACACTGTCCTAAGCTGTTTACCTGCCACACTCATCATCATCAAATACACTTTATTTGGTCCCGTAAACGACCATAAAAGCACAGTGTTTATCATCACAACAAAGTCATAAAACATTTGATAGTGAAAACAACAATAGTTTAACCATCTCCCACCATAAATCATGGGGCATAGTTTTTCCTTAGTCTCAAAGCCCCAGTAATAACATTCAAAACTGCAAGATTGGAGACTGTAAATGCTTTACAGTCAATAAACCCTCATGATATGCTCCAAGATGATTCTTTCTAAAAAGAGGACATAAAACTGCTTTATAAAAACAGAGTAGTATGCAAAATAGCATAAAGTGCAAAGTAGACTGCTTCGAACCCCCATCACATGGGCAACAGGGTAATGAGGCAAACGATGACCCCACAACTGGAAAAACACCTAAAAAATGGATTGTGTTGGTTCTGAGGTACGTTAAATAAAACCTGTGTTCTAAACCCCTTATCCACTTCAGATAGTGCTCCGTACCATTACATATTGAAATTGGTATTTACAAGTGAACTGAAGACATATCATCCACTTCTGCTAGCCTCAATCTATCCCTGTGGGCAAATTAAAGTTCCTTAACATGGACCTTGGTGCCCGAGCTGATCTTCTAGGGAGTCTCCAAGAGATGACTCAGACTTAATTCCTGCAGTATACTCTTTACATAAGAAACCCAGGGGAAGGCTGAGGACTTACTTTGTTTAAGGCAATTGTCCGGGATGGCACGAGTAAAAATCAACTCTGGAGAGGATCAGATTTTAACCCATAACAAAATGGGTGCCAGGCCCAACAAATCTTCTAGGAAACCTGCCCCCACTTCACCATGGGAAATGAAACTCAAAGTGGGTCTAGGAACCCCTAAGAGTCTGCTCAAAAACCTATTTTTTACTAACTAAAGAGGTTTCGGTAACGTATACCCCTACACTCCCACACCATATATATATATACCTGCAGAAATACATTTACTTTTATATAGCTGGATCAGTTCCTTTTGGGGGTTTATGGCCTTAATTCTTCGCGAATCTAAACAACATTTCGCACCTCGCCTCCATAGTTTGTGACTTTTGTAAAAGTAATTGGCCCCATGACAGGTTTGGGGCAATTACAATACTCAAATAACTAAAATGCTTATTTTGTTTTTAATTGGTGTATCACCCAAGCAGAAATTTTTTGAGCATGTGTTTTTTGGGCCACAAATTAGGATATAACATTTGTCATTATTAACCTTAAGATTCAACCCCTGCATTAAACTAAGGAACTCATCTAAAGTGCATGCAGACCATTATCTGTACATGCTAAAAGAACCGGATCATCTGTGTATAGCAGGACGGAAACTAATCGGGCACCCATTTTGGGCACATCTGAAGTACAAGTACTTAAAAAGGAATCCAAAGCATGGATATAGAATAAAAATAGAAAATGGGCCAAAATACAGCCGCTCTCACCCCATGTGTGACTGGAATAGGGGGCATCAAGTCCCCCAACTGGGAGTACCGCACTCGCACTTCAGAACAGACAGTAAAGGGGATCAATATCCGCTAAGCTCATAATGTCCCACAGTTTTTCCTTGTCCACTTTGGCAAAAGCACAGGAGAGGTCCAGGAAAGCCATATGAATGGCACCTCCTCTGGCTTTTATGTATTTCCCTTGGATCAGGGAAAGGTTAATGCTTAGTCTGTTGTACCCCGGCCTGGGTGAAAACCTTATTGCACATCTGTGAAAAACGAGTTATCTTTCACCCAAGCTTCCAATGTCCCCAGAATAACCCTGCCAAAAACCTTCGAGGATTAATCAAGCAGGGAAATGGGACAAGGATTAGAGGGAACATTTTTATCTCTTTTTTTGTAAATAGGGACAGTGACTGACTTTTTCCACGATTCCTAATGCCCCCTGTTTATTAGAGACCAAAAAACAGTAGTCATCAGAGGAGCCCACAGATCAAGGTTATGCTTAAAAAGTTCCCACAGGGCAGCACAACAGCACGTTCCAGTTCATCCAAAGCATTTACTCTATTTTTTCTTTCTTTTTCTCAGTAGCTATTTTATAATGTCTTCTAGCTGCTTGCACCATTATCCCGTGGAAACATTTTGGTAACTCGTTTTAGGACCTTTAGGCTGTTTGTACACTCTGAATTGAACCAAACATGGAGGGGGTCTCTCCCTACGAGGGTTCTCTATCAACAGGTCTGAGATGAATGTGCACATTTTGGTAAAATTAAAGCAAAAGGGGCTTGATCAGGGTCATCCACTAAACTACTATTCATCTCTCTCAAGTTGTTACCAACCACTTCTAATGAAATTTTATTAGCATCAACACATTGTCACTTCCTACA
The DNA here is from genome assembly GCF_031143425.1 of Pleurodeles waltl. Lineage (NCBI taxonomy): Eukaryota > Metazoa > Chordata > Amphibia > Caudata > Salamandridae > Pleurodeles > Pleurodeles waltl. Next base: position 81,981,759 of record NC_090447.1, on the reverse strand, counting down.
GACACCTTTGTTTAAAGCAAAAATTAACTGTGGAAGCTTCTCTTAGGTCAGAGGAGCTATAAGTGAGACGGTTAACTCAATAATGATCGAATAATGATCACTCCACAGGGAATGACACACCTCAAACTTTTCCAGCCTTTGGACTAAATCTTCTGACAAAAGGATATGATCTATAGCACTCCCTTTGCCTCTCCCTACATAAGTTGGATCATACACAGGGTTTCCATTTCCTAAATTTGAAGCAAAAGACAAATTATTAACCAGCACTAGTCTAGTCAATGCTTCACCATATGGCGTGTACTGAAAATGACCTGTGTGGTCCCCCTGCCCATTTGTAATCCCGCAAACACTATTCCCACTATAACAACAGTTGTCTATGTTAAAATCACCCATCCAAAAAAGAGAAGCAGTGGGCTCCTTTTCCATAATTTCAGTAAGCATAGTCCCCAACTCTTCAATAATCCCCTCTGGCTGGGACCCAAAAAAGTTGTAATAAAAATGTATAAGAACTATGTTAAACACCACAGAGTAAGATAGCTTCAGAAGTTGGTAATATGAATTTGAGAATACTTCCTTAATTGTGAGATTCCCTACTGCTGTTGAAACAAAAACTATGAGTCCTCCCTTCACCCTACCAGCCACTAAAGGGTCTGCAGGGGAGCCGAAGGATCTAAACCCATTAATAGATGGTCAATCAAACAACCATGTCTTTAACAAATCTCAGCCATTCCAGATTAATCAATTTGGTTCTAAGCCACATTCCTAGAGAGGGTTCGTAAAACCTTTAAGCACGATATATCAGAGATATCCTTAGTTAATAAACAGGCTGTCTGGTATGAAGTTGAGTCATTTGGACTGTGCAAAAAGGCCTGGGCACTGTCCTCCTTTCTGGGGCCCCTCAAGCCTTTAACTGGGAGCCGCTTCCCATCTAGATGAGTGTTTTTGACCCGCTTGTTTGGTGAACTAAGCTTCCGGCCTACCACACATTTAGAATCCACGTCAGACTGACCACTATCTCTCACATATGGTGGATCAGCAGCCAAGGTCTCACAGGCAATATTCCGTGGGCATAAGCCATCCCTTCCTCAAGTGGACATCTATCCGCCATTCAAGATTGAAAAAAGCAATCTGACATAAGACCAACTAATTCTCCTTCTTGGTGTTCGCCATTTTTTCTGGCCAGTCAATTATTGCTATCCAACTCTGATAACACCTGAAATCTATTTTGGGTTGGGATCCCATGGGCTCCTTGTAGGAGGATGGCCTGGCCTATAGTGGGTACCTGATGGTACTTACACCTTGTGCCAGGTCCAGTTATCCCTTATTAGTAGATTAGTAGTGTTCTAGCAGCTTAGGCTGATAGAGGTAGCTATAGCAGAGCAGTTTAGGCTGAACTAGGAGACATGCAAAGCTCCTACTATACCACTTATATCATATAGCACTATATCATACGAATCACAATACTCAGAGTTACTAAAAATAAAGGTACTTTATTTTAGTGACAATGTGCCAAAAATATCTCAGAGGATATACTCCCTTAGGAGGTAAGTAAAATACACAAAATATACACACAATCCAAAAATCAGGTAAGTAAACAGTTAGAAAATTAGTGCAAACACTGTAGAATACGATAGGATGCAATAGGCCTAGGGGCAACACAAACCATATACTAAGAAAGTGGAATGCGAACCACTTAGGGGCCCCAGGCCTCGTGTAGTGTGTAAAGGGTCACTGGGAGTGTAAGAAAACACTAAGGGTGTCCAAGATACCCCACCACAAGACCCTGAAAAGTAGGAGTAAAGTTACCCTACTTCCCCAGAAATACACTAAAGTCGTGATAGGAGATTCTGCGAAGACCACAACTGACTGCAAAGCACTGAAGATGGATTCCTGGACCTGAGGACCTGCAAAGGAAGGGGACCAAGGCCAAGAGTCACAAAAGTGTCTAGGGGGGGCAGGAGCCCACTAAACCCTAGATGAAGGTGCAAAATGGCTGCCTCCGGGTGGAAGAAGCTGAAGATTCTGCAACAACGGAAGATGCCAGGAACTTCTCCTTTGCACAGAAGATGTCCCACGGCACGCTGGAGGATGCAGAGTTGTTTCCATGCAGAAACAAACCTTGCTAGCTGCAAAGGTTGCAATTGAAGAAAATGGAAGCTGCCCTGGCCCAGGAAGGACCAGGAGGTCGCCCCTTTGAGAAGGAGACAGAGGAGGCACTCAGCAATACAGAGAGCCCACGCAGAAGAAAGCAGCACCCACAGAACTTGAACACAGTTTCAAGAAAACTGAGCACTGCGGTCATCTCAACACTACAAAGGAGGGTCCCACGAAGCCGGTGATCAACTCAGCGAGTTGAGCAATGCAGAACGGAGTGCTGGGGACCTGGGCTGTGCTGTGCAAGAAGGATTCCTTGCAAAAGTGCACAGAAGCCCTAGCAGCTGCAGTTCACGCAGTACACAGGATTACTGTCTGGCATGGGGAGGCAAGGACTTACCTTCACCAAATTTGGACAGATGGACCACTGGACTGTCGGGGTCACTTGGATCCAGCTCCTGTGTTCCAGGGACCACCCTCGTCACGATGAGAGGGGACCCAGAGGACCAGTGAAGCAGAAGTTTGGTGCCTGCGTTAGCAGGGGGAAGATTCCATTGACCCACAGGAGATTTGGTCTTGGCTTCCAGTGCAGGGTGAAGCAGACAGCCCCCAGAGCATGCACCACCAGGAAACAGTTGAGAAAGCCGGCAGGATTAGGTGCTACAATGTCGCTAGTAGTCTTCTTGCTAATTTGTTGCAGTTTTGCAGGCGTCCTGGAGCAGTCAGCAGTCGATCCTTAGCAGAAGTAGAAGAGGGAGATGAGGAGGAACTCTGGTGAGCTCCTGCATTCGTTATCTGATGAGAAGCCCACAGGAGAGACCCTAAATAGCCCTCAGAGGAGGATTGGCCACCTAGGCAGGTAAGCACCTATCAGGAGGGGTCTCTGACGTCACCTGCTGTCACTGGCCACTCAGAGGCCTCCATTGTGCCCTCACACCTCTGCATTCAAGATGGCAGGGGTCTGGGACACACTGGAGGAGCTCTGGGCACCACCCCTGGGGTGGTGATGGACCGGGAGTGGTCACTCCCCTTTCCTTTGTCCAGTTTCGTGCCAGAGCAGGGGCTGGGGGATCCCTGAACCGATGTAGACTAGTTTATGCAAGGAGGGCACCATCTGTGCCCTTCAAAGCATTCCCAGAGGCCAGGAGAGGCTACTCCTCTCAGACCCTTAACACCTATTTCCAAAGGGAGAGGGTGTAACACCCTCTCTCAGAGGAAATCCTTTGTTCTGCCTTCCTGGGACTGGGCTGCCCAGACCCCAGGAGGGCAGAAGCCTGTCTGTGGGTTGGCAGAAGCAGTAGCTGCAGTGAAAACCCCAGCGAGCAGGTTTGGCAGTACCCGGGGACCATGCTGGAGCCCCGGGGATGCATGGGATTGGCACCCCAATACCAGATTTGGCATGGGGGGACAATTCCATGATCTTAGACATGCTACATGGCCAGATTCGGAGTTACCATTGTGAAGCTACATATAGGTATTGACCTCAATGTAGTGCACGCATGTAATGGTGTCCCCGCACTCACAAGGTCTGGGGAAATTGCCCTGAACTATGTGGGGGCACCTTGGCTTGTGCCAGGGTGCCCTCACACTTAGTAACTTTGCACCTAACCTTCACTAAGAGGGATAGACATTTAGGTGACTTATAGGTTACTTAAGTGCAGTGTAAAATGGCTGTGATATAACATGGACGTTATTTCACTCAGGCTGCAGTGGCAGTCCTGTGTAAGAATTGTCTGAGCTCCCTATGGGGGGCAAAATAAATGCTGCAGCCCATAGGGATCTCCTGGAACCTCAGTACCCTGGGTACCTAGGTACCATATACTAGGGAATTATAAGGGTGTTCCAGTGTGCCAATCAGAATTGGTAAAAATGGTCACTAGCCTGCAGTGACAACTTTAAAGACAGAGAGAGCATAAGCACTGAAGTTATGATTAGCAGAGCCTCAGTGACACAGTTAGGCACCACACAGGGAACACATACAGGCCACAAACTATGAGCACTGGGGTCCTGGCTAGCAGGATCCCAGTGAAACAGGCAAAAACAAACTGACACACAAGTAAGAATGGGGGTAGCATGCCAGGCAAGATGGTACTTTCCTACACTCCTTGTGCAACTAAACTGTTGGAGATGCAGAGGCCGATGCTAGCCTTCTTCCCACTAGAGTCATATAACCATTAAAAATAATCTAGTGGGACAACAGACTCCAAGTCGTCAGGTCTCTTCCACTAGCCCCTTCAACCTGAGTTTATCAATTGGTGGGCCAACTCTGGGTACCTGTAATTAATAACAATGCAGTCCCCTTTTGAAGATTTTAAAGAAGAGCCCTCGCAGCTGACTCTCCTCTCAATGAGAATATCATTAAACTCCCAAATGGCTAAATCTGTATTTCTGGAGAGCCAATGGCACACTTTGGGCTAGAATCACAAAGATAAACATAGATGTTTGGTCTAAACTCAGACCAAACGTCTAAGTTTAATACTTTGGGAATTCACAAAGGGCATTTACGAATAGTATCTTTAGGCCTGCAAGTTTACCTTTGTGAATGAGGCCCTTGGCTTTAGAGGGCTATATATATAAGATTCATCCACATGTGGCTGCCTAGGAGAAACTCCACCAATACGGCCACATATGGAGAGCATTTGGGAGGCAGATGTAAACGCTCCTGACTGCACGTGGGATAGCGCTCAGGGGCATTCTCAGAAATAACTAGAGAATTAGGGGGACTTTCCACTCTGTGGCCAGGTGGCAATTACGGGGCTTCATGCTCGAGCATATAACACATCACCCAGACTCTGCTGGGATTATTAGTTAGAGTGTTTTTGATGTCACTGGACCTTGTGAGGCTCTGCTTTTGCTTTCTGGGACCCGCCTTAGCATTGGCACTGCTAGAGTCACATGCAGGTGCATTCAAAGATACATGGCAAATTATCTGAGCTGGTGCTTCAGGGGGCGGCAGGACTGGAGTAGAAGATACAAATGTACGCTGGGAGATTAAGGCCCTCATTTTGACTTTGGTGGTAAGTACTGCTTACTGCCATGCTGACTGCCACCAACATACCGCGACCGCCACGGATCACCGCTACCCATATTATGACACACACATAGCAATCCGTCACTATACAGCTACACACACAAGTTCGCCAGCCCAAAGGTCGGTGATAAACTGGCAGTAGCAAAATGTTATGTTATGTTATGTTATGTTATGTTATGTTATGTTATGTTATAGTTGTTTATATAGCGCCTAACTGCCCGAAGGCCTCGTAGCGCTTGTATTGCCATAGCAGGAAGTGAGCTATTTATGTTCGTAGAGGAGTTTAGATTTTAAATAGCCAAGTCTTCAAGTCCTTCCTAAAGGAAGTCTCTTGAGAATTAGATCTTATATTGGTAGGCAGGTTGTTCCATAGCAAAGCACCTTGATATGCTAGTGATCTTCCTCCCCATCTTGCTTTCTTCACCGACGGTACTATGATCAAGTTTGCTGATGAGGATCTGAGTGGTCTAGCTGGAATATAGGCCTGTGCCAATGTTTTAAGCATTTCAGGACCCTTATTGAAAATGGCTCTGTGAATGTGGCATAGGGCCTTGAACTGAATCCTCTCCTTTACCGGGAGCCGGTGTAAGGACACGATTCCTGATCATATAGAGTGTTGCTTGGGATGTTTAAAAGCAGGCGTGCGGCAGCATTCTGTACCCTCTGTAGTCTTTGAATAACATTTTTGGGTGATCCTATAAACAGGGCATTGCCATAATCAATTCGAGATCCTATCAACGCCTGAATAACCAATCTTCTAGCCAGAAATGGTAGTATCGTGAGAACCTTCCTCAGCATCCTGAGCAGGGCAAATGAAGTTCCTGCTACTCTGTTGGCATGTTGAGCCATTGATAATAGGGGGTCCAGCCACACGCCCAAGCTTTTAATAAGGCTTTTTGGAGGAGGCAGGGTGGGGACTCCGTCTAGTAAGCTGGAATTAACTAGGGGCATATTTCTACCAAAGAACAACACCTCAGTTTTTTAATCGTTAAGCTTCAGTTTGCTTCCCGACATCCAGGTGGCGACTGCTTTCAGGCAGGGTCCTAATGCCGTACCCATATCTGGGTGAGCTTTAGAGAAGGAGACGACCAATTGGGTATCGTCTGCATAGGAAACCAGATTAAGTCCGAATGGTTCCACGATCCCTGCAAGAGGCCGCATATAAACATTAAAAAGTAGCGGACTCAAGGCCGACCCCTGAGGGACACCACAAGTACTGAAGGTACGCTTAGAGATGTAAGTGCTATCCAGCATCTGAAAAGATCTACCATGTACAAATGAGCGGATCCATTCTAGTGCGCGGCCAGCGATTCCACATCCTCGCAGTCTAGCTATGAGGATATTTAGATCAACTGTATCGAATGCCGCGCTCAAATCCAGAAGGATGATCGCGGTTTCAATTCCTTTGTCCATCCTTTTTTTTGCTTCCTCTGTAATGGCAATCAGTGCGGTTTCTGTCCCATGCTTAGGCCTAAAACCCATCTGAGTGGGATGTAGGAGTTTTCCTTCTTCCAAAAGCATAGACAGCTGAAGGTGTACCTGCTTCTCCGTAAGTTTAGCCATTAGAGGCAGCAGTGAGATTGGTCTGTAATTATTCAGTAGCCTGGGATCTAAGTTGGTTTTTTTTAGAAGAGGCTTAACAATACCCTGTTTCCATGAGTCTGGTACCATACCAGAGACTAATGAGGTGTTAATAAGTTTGGTGATTATTGGGCCTAAGACTGGTAGTCCCATAGCTAAAATATGGGGGGGTGCAGGATCCAACGGGGAACCTGATTTCGTTGAATTCAATGTTTTTACCACTTCATCCACACTAATGGGAATAAAGCTTGTTAGGAGGGTTTCCTCCTGCACTTCCTGATGCCTCGTCTCCTGATCTTTGCTTTGGAAAGTGGGAAAAGCTTCATAAATATTCTGAATTTTGCTTAAAAAGAAGCTTGCCAGATCCTCCACATGTTGCTGTGGAGAGTCCCTACTTTCTAACTCTTCGGTGGGGTAAATAAGGTCTTTTAAGGCATTAAATATCTCTTTAGGAGAGTTAGCTGCTGCTTCAATTTTTTCAGAATAATATGCCGCCTGTGTTTTTCTAATTTCTAAGTGGTAATCTCGAATCATAATCTTGTACTCCCTTTTAGCAGAGTCATCCTGGGTGTATCTCCATTTCCTTTCTAGTCTCCTGCAACCTCTTTTCTTCTCAAAGAGGCTATCATTAAACCAGGGGGCATATTTATTTCGGGATGTATTTTTGGTATAGGAGAGGGGTATAATTTCGTCCAGGCTATCCTCTGTCCATTTATTCACGGCTTGCGTAAAGTCTGATATATTGTTTATATTTATATTTCCTGGTCTCTTTTTTTCGAGTGCATTAATAAATTCAGTGGCCTTTAGCTTGTGCCACTTTCTTCTGCATGAAGGGGCAACCGAGTTCAAATTCTTATGATGCACAGTGGATAATTCTAGCTCTAAAAGATAATGGTCCGACCATGCAAGAGGGAGTGAGGATATAAATTCTAGACATGGTACATTAGAAAATGCCAGATCAAGTGTATGTCCTTTATTATGAGTAGGTCCATTAATTAACTGTACTAGATCACATGCATTCATATCTGATATCAGCATCTTAGTTGAGGCATTGTCCAACATTTCCGCATGTAAGTTAAAATCTCCCAGCACTAGAAAGTTAGGTTTAGTATATATTGATTGCGAAATAATTTCAGCCAGTGAGGTCATAAAAACACCCATAGGACCTGGAGGACGATAGATTAAAACACCAGATAAAGTGTAGTGAGGGTTCACATTAATAGAGAAAGACATACTTTTGCAGTCTTTAATTAAACTGGGTGCTGTAGTGATCCTACATGAGTCTTTATAAATCACTGCTATACCACCTCCTCTGTTGGGTCTATCAATTCTGCTGATCTTGTAACCAGTAGGAAGTGCCATTACAATATCTGGAGCAGAGCTCTCGTCCAGCCATGTTTCTGTCAGGAACATGGCCAGAGGTTCTCTTTGTTCCACCAAGAGATGAATATCCATTGTGTGAGCTCCTAGCGAGCGACAGTTAAGTAAAAAGATGGGTAATTTGTAAGGGCCCTTATCCTTTCGCAAGTGCATATGAACTTTGAGAGACCAAGCACAGGAGGGGCATCTAAACTGACCATTATAAGGGTCTATGCTCTTCATACACCTCTTGTGGGGTAAAGTATTTAGGATGAGCAGTTCCTCTCTAGAGTAGGCGATAATTTCTTTCCCTAAGGGGTTTTGAGCATAGTTTCTTGGCTCTTGGCTCGGTCTGGCTCGGTCTGGCGCGGACGGGCGCAGACGGGCTTGCCTTCGGCGCGCCAGCGGCGCGCCCGCTGCGCGCCGCGGTCATGGAGTGTCTAAATAGCTCTCTAGCAAAAAAAGCTAGAGTGCTAACCTTTAAAAATGGCGGCGGCTTTCTAGTTCTTGTAACACAGGGAGCGACCTGTATTTAATGTAGTTTATCCTCGTTACTTAAGTCAAAAACGTATTATTTAAGTCAAAAAGGATTTTACCTTATACCAGCATGTCTTTAACAAACAGTTTCATATAGGTAAAAACAATAAAAAAACGATCGTGTAAATTAAGCAAAGTGCATAAACGTATTGCATTTAGATCAACAGATTCAATATATGGCTTTATAACAGTTTTACCCCAACAACCAACAATAGCTTGCTACGGGCACAAAAGCGTAGGTAGTAGAACAGAAAAAGCTCTGCCTACCTTCCGCTGCGCGCGCGGTCATGGAGTGTCTAAATAGCTCTCTAGCAAAAAAAGCTAGAGTGCTAACCTTTAAAAATGGCGGCGGCTTTCTAGTTCTTGTAACACAGGGAGCGACCTGTATTTAATGTAGTTTATCCTCGTTACTTAAGTCAAAAACTTATTATTTAAGTCAAAAAGGATTTTACCTTATACCAGCATGTCTTTAACAAACAATTTCATATAGGTAAAAACAATTAAAAAACAATCGTGTAAATTAGGCAAAGTGCAAAGTGCATAAACGTATTGCATTTAGATCAACAGATTAAATATTTGGCTTTATAACAGTTTTACCCCAACAACCAACAATAGCTTGCTACGGGCACAAAAGCGTAGGTAGTAGAACAGAAAAAGCTCTGCCTACCTTCCGCACACAGTTATGCCAACAAAACTACGCCCACAACATTATGACCCACGAATCACCACGGCGGACATTAAGTGGCAGTAACCATTGGTGGTACATACCGCCGCGCTCACAATGGACACCCACAGACAAAACAACACCACATGGGACAATTCAAACTACACACACCTGACACTCATTCACACACCACACCACTATAAAACACACACTCACATTACCCACAACCCTTTACGAATACAAACAAGTGTCACAAGAGAGATGGCAAGACCACAGACAAGACCACAGCCACACACCACCATCACCTATTCACCATCCATGCACCTTACATCAAACACCCCAACACATCACCCTACACAGCCTCACACACATTACTCACACTACACCTATGGCACCACAACGACACCCCAGGTTCTCAGAGGATGAGCTAAGGGTCATGGTGGAGGAAATCATCTGGGTTGAGCCACAGCTATTCGGATCACAGGTGCAGCACACATCCATTGCTAGGAAGATGGAGCTATGGCGGAGAATCGTGGACAGGGTCAACGCCATGGGACAGCACCCAAGAACAAGGGATGACATCTGGAAGAGGTGGAATGACCTACGGGGGAAGGTGTGTTCCGTGGCAGCAAGATACCAACTAGCTGTACAGAGGACTGGTGGTGGACCCCCACCTCCTCCCCCACAACTAACAACATGGGAGGAGCAAGTCTTGGCAATCATGCATCCTGAGGGGCTGGCAGGAGTAGGAGGAGGACTGGACTCTGGTAAGACAAATCTCTATAACTATCACCCCCCCTTACCTGCATGACATCACATACTCCTAACCTTACTCTCACTCCCATCACCCAACCACCTCCCACACACCCCACCATCACAAGCCACACATCCCAATATGAAGCCCTGCATGCAACACCAATGCATGGACACCCATCAAAGACCTACATGGACACCTATCACTAAAGCATGCACACTACAGGGAAACAGCTAGCCCACCAAATAACAACTCACATAAGTCAAAGCTGCCAGGGCAAAAACAACCTTAGAGGGCAACACACCCATGCACAAAATGTCACATGCAGAAACAATAACACTGCATTTACATCCCAACAGGTCCCCACACAATGTCACTGGAGGTGCCAGAAACATCCAGTCCCCCCCCAGAAGAGGCCCACAGTGATGACAGCAGCTCTGGATGCTTGGATCTGGATGACCAACCTGGCCCATCAGGGATCTCCGGACAGTCGGTTACCCAGGCACAGTCCCATACCACCACAGAGCCTCCCCCTTCAGGAGACACCAGCACAGTACCCACCCAGCGGGCCCATACCACTGTCCCCAGGACATGTCAATCAGCAGTGTGTCCACCACTACAGGGACCCCAGGCCACCCCACAAACAAGACGATCAGGGACCTGGGGTCAGTGGCAGTGGGCACAAGGTTCAGGGGACAGAGGCACAGGACAACAGGGAAGCTGGGAGGACTGCTGTGTGACAAGGGAAGGACAGGCCCATGGAACCGACTCTCCAGGAGGCACTCACCAAGATCCTGGGAGCATACCACCATTTACAGGAGACGATGGGCCAGATACTGGACAAAATGCAGGAGAACCAGCGGCTGCAGGAGGGACAGTACATGGGGATCAGGGAGGACTTGAAGGACATAAACACCACCCTGCTCACCATTGCAGGGGTGCTGGCACACATGGGCAACACTATGAGGGAGGCAGTGGCACACCACCGGGCCCCTACCACTAGCCAAACCGATGAACACCCCTCTTCCTCTGCTGCCGCTAGTGGACAGGAGGCCCCGCCACAGGACCAACAGGCCACCAGCACCCCTCCCCCTGCAGAAGGAGAACCACCCTGCAAACGTTCCTTGTGATCCAGGCAGAAGCCAGAGACTGTGGCCAAGACCCTCGCCAGGAAATAAGACTCTCCTGAATGTCACCCTTGTATCCCACCCTGTCACCCAGTCCACCTTGAACTGCCATTGCTCCCCTTCCTAAGCCCCCTGGACAATGCACTTGTGATCCACATAGACTGGACTCTATCCTGGACTTTCCTCCACCATCAACCCAGTCCCTTGCACATCCCCCTCTACTTATTAGCACTTAAATAAACACCCTTTGAAAAAAATACAAGTATGGAGTATGTCAAGTGATTTAACTATATATTCATTTAACAAGGTATAAACACTGCAATACAACTGTACAGTAATGTATACATAGGAATGACCTGTAGTTGGCTGCAGTCAACACACCAGGAGCGATAGTGGGGCACAAATATCTGCAAATAGAGATGCCAAAGGGTACAGTGAGTGGCCATAGAAGTGGGAAAATCAGCCTGCCAGTGACAATGTCAAACACAAAACTGTCAATTAAAAGAGAAGTTACACTGTCTTACCTGTGTGTCATTGGAAGTATTGACGAATTATTGCACTTCTGTTGTCCTCATCCTCATCCTCTGCCTCCTCATCTTCACTGTCCACAGGGTCCACTGCTGCCACATGGCCATCTCCAACCTCATCCTCCTGCAGAAAAGGCTCCTGGCAACATAAGAGAAGGTTGTGCAACATACAGCATGCCACGATGACCTGGCAGACCTTCTTAGGTGAGTAGTACAGGGAACCACCTGTGAGATGGAGGCAACGAAACCTAGCCTTCAGGAGGCCGAATGTCCTCTCTATAATTCTTCTTGTTTGCCCATGTGCCTCATTGTAACATTCCTCTGCCCTTGTCCTGAGATTCCTCGCAGGGGTCAGTAGCCATGAGAGATTGGGGTAATCAGAGTCTATTGCAACTATTGTGGGACACCAGTTAGACACACACTAACCCTTAGGGCCCACACCATACCATACGCCAACACCCACTGGCTGGGAACCAGTGCTCACCTATTAGCCACACCCGGTGCCTTTGGAGTTGAGCCATCACATATGGGATGCTGCTATTCCTCAGGATAAAGGCATCATGCACAGACCCAGGATACTTTGCATTGACATGGGAGATGTACTGGTCCACCAGGCACACTATCTGCACATTCATGGAGTGAAAGCTCTTTCGATTTCTGAACACCTGTTCATTTCTCCGGAGGGGGGCTCAAATGCAATATGTGTACCATCAATTGCCCCAATAATGTTGGGGATATGTCCCATTGCATAGAAATCAGCTTTCACTGTGGCCAAATCCTTCACCTGCGGTAAAACGATATAGCTGCACATGTGTTTAATCAGGGCAGACAACACTCTGGTCAGCACTATTGAGAACATTGGCTGTGACATTCCTGCTGCCAAGCCACACAGTCACTTGGAAGGAGCCAGTTTCCAGGAAATAGAGCAAAGATATGACTTGCACAAGAGGGGGGATCCCGGTGGGGTGATGGATAGCAGAGATCAGGTCAGACTCCAGTTCGGCACACAGCTCTATAATTGTGGCCCTGTCCAGTCTATAGATGAGGATAATGTGCCTGTCCTCCATTGTTGCCAAGTCCACCAGGGGTCTGTACACGGGGGAGATCTCCATCTCCTATTCATCTGCAGCGGTTGCAATCGGCAAAACGGTGAGCAGCTGGTCAGTATCTCATATATCCAAACACTACACTTCATTGCATGTTGTGATTGTAACAGTATATTGTGGGATAGGTCTAAATGGTGCTTATGTGTACTGTGACGCAGTTAGGTGCCATGGCCTGCCCCCCCCCCTGAAATGGCATCCGTCTGTCCTGTATGGAGGGACATGTGGAAATGAGGTAATTCCGCTGATGTTGTGCGCCGTTGCGGGAGGAGGTCGAGAACCACCATGCAACTCCTCATTGGTTATCATTGGGCCCTATGGATTACAGTGGCCAATGGTAATGTACGCCAGCGGTGACGGTACACACCGCCGAGGACATGACCGCCATTTTCTATCTGTTCACTCACTTACTATGTGACCTTCAACAGGAGAGGACCTGCATTGCATGGTCTGCTGTGACCTGTGTCTGGAATCGATCATGGCTCGTGTCACTGGGAAAAGAGCCCCTGCCTTCACCGCGGCAGAGTTTGAGAGATTGGTAGAGACTGGTGTATGGGGTCCTACCCCAGTAGCAAATGCTGTTTGGGCCTCCAGACCAACACTGTGAGCACGATGCATGGGTCATGAATGCATGGAGTGCTATGTGTGAAGGCCTCGTGTGGGGGGGGGTTGGTGGAAGGGCCCCGGGCAGCGTGCTCCATTTATGTTTGGCCATGTCTGTGCATAAGGGGATGTGAAGGGCTATGGCGGGCCATGAGTGTAACAGGCAGGACGGTCAGACTAATATCTTTCTCTGTATCCATTTCCCTGAAGGTCAGCTCCCAATAGAAAAAGGGTATATGGCGTGCCATCGCCAAGGACGTGCAACCCTGGAGGTCTACAGCAGGCGGAGCACCCACTGTCGGAAACGGTGGGAGGACCTGAGATGCTGGGCACGGAAGATGACGGAGGCCCAGCTAGGGATGGCCTCCCAAGGGGTGCCTGTCGAACCCTGACCCCCTTATGGCCCACATACTTGCAGTGGCCTTTCCGGAGCTGGATGGGCGCTTGGGGGCATTACTGCAGCCACAAGGGGGTGAGTACAGTACCCCAATATACTACTTGTGCGTCGTGGGGTGGTATCCGAGTGAGGGATGTGGGCCTGTGGGTGCCCCTAGGCCAGGCCGGACATTGCAGGGTTGGTCCCATGTTGGACAGGGTCTGATGTAAACTTCCTCCAAACAAGCTAGTAGGCATCCACTACTGGGTCGGGGTCTGTGTGTCTCAGGTATGCTGCAATTGGGGTTAGGTGGCTAGCATTGTGACTGGTAGTGCATTGCCTAGTGCGTAGGACTAGTCCCTATGTGTGTGTGTGTGTGTGTCATGCACGCTACCGGTGGTGTTGTTGGTGCCATTGATCAAGTGTATCCTTTGTCTCTCCCCCCTTTTTGTTTTGTCACCCTGTCCTTATGTGCATTAGCATCATCTAGCGGAGGAGCAGGGGCACCGGCGACAAAGGGAGCTGCATCCCACAGGGCCCAGGAGGCTGAATCCACCAACGGTGAGGGCACCAGTGGGACGGAGGGCGAGGGGAGTACCACAGCGGAGACTGGAGTGAACAGTTTAGACAGTGATACCTCCTCTGATAGAAGCTCCCTGGTGGTGGCGGACACCTCTGTGCAAACCCCCAACTACAGGTACAGCCGCCACCCCCGTACAAGCAGCGTTCTCCCAACAGCACCTCCTCAACTTTTCCGTGCCTGCTCACCCACCCAGGAGTGTGGGCATCTCCTTCTCCCCAGGCACCTCAGGCCCTGCCCCAGTTAGCCCTGCTGCCCTGAGTGAGGAGGCTATTGACCTCCTGCGATCCATCTCTGTTGGGCAATCAACCATTGTGAATGCCATCCAGGGGCTGGCAGCCCAAATGCAACAGACCAATGCATTCCTGGAGGGCATTCACACTGGCATGGTGGCCCAACAGAGATCAATCCAGGCTCTGGTCTCCTCTCTGATGGCAGCCATTGTCCCTGTTTCTAGCCTCCCCCTCCAACTTCCTTTACCCAATCCCATTCCCCTCAACCCCAACTTATCCCAAGCACACAGGCAGACCAGCATGCAAACAAGACAACACACAGGAGCGGTCCAGGCAAACACAAGCACCACACATCATCCCACAGGCACTCACACAAACACCATCCAGATGCAGACATACCAACATCCACTTTCTCCACTGTGGCCCCCTCGCCTCGTCGTCCACCTCCCTCTCAGTTTTGTCTACACTCAGACCTGCATGCACTACATCCTCATCCACTACCCCCATCACCAGAACACCTATCAGCACACGCCCCTCACTGGCAATCACCACCCCCACTTCCATGCACACGTCCCCTGTGTCCTCTCCCACTGTGTCTGTGCCCCCTCCTCCTAAAGTACACAAATGCAAGCACTCAGACACCCAACAGCCATCCACCGCACAACAGCATCCAGCCCAGGCACCTGCACCCACAATCAGCAGACAGACACCTCCTACAACCACTTCCTCTTCCTCCACTCCCAAACCTTCACCCTCTTCATGCTCCAATGTCCCCAAGAAGCTTTTCCTCTTCACTGTTGACCTCTTCCCTACCACTCCCCCCACCCCATCCTTCACGTCAGGCCAGGGTGGTCAGAACCCTTGTGAGCACCTCAGCCACCCAGTCCAAGGACAGAGTAGTGTTGACAGCTACTCCAGGTGGGAGAGGATACCAGGCACCAGGCAGCCACACTGAAAGGGTGCCTGCACCAGGTGCTGCAAGGAAGGCTAAGGAGGCACCACCAGCTCAGCTGCATCAAGGAAGGGCAAGGAGGCACCCCCATCTGCTACAGGGAAGGGCATGGAGGCACCCCCATCTGCTACAGGGAACGGCAAGGAGCAATCCCCGGCTGCTGACAGGAAGGGCAAGTTGCCTGCACCAGCAGGCAGGAAGGACAGGAGGCCTGGTGCTGGGACTCATTCGGAGCCCCCACCACCATCATGGTGGTTCAACCATCCGAGGCTGCAGGGGAAGGGCTGGAGCCCACTGCCAGCACCCCCACCAGCACCGCCACCAGCACCACTGCCAGCAGCAGCCCCAGTGGGCAGCCGTCCGAGGCTTCAGGGGAAGGGCTGGATCCTACCCCCACTGCCACCAGCACTGCCACCAGCACCACTGCCAGCAGCAGCAGCCCCAGTCGGCAGCTGTCCGAGGCTGCAGGGGAAGGGCTGGAGCCTCCCCCCACCACTGCCAGCACCGCCACCAGCACCGCCATCGGCACCACTGCCAGCACCACTGCCAGCAGCAGCAGCCCCAGTGGGCAGCCGTCTAAGGCTGCAGGGGATGGGCTGGAGCCTCTCCCCACCGCCATCAGCACCGCCGCCAGCACCACTGCCAGCAGCAGCAGCCCCAGTTGGCAGCCGTCTGAGGCTCCCCCCACCACTGCCAACACCACCACCAGCACCGCCACCAGCAGCAGCAGCAGCCCCAGTGGGCAGACGTGCGAGGCTGCAGGGGAAGGGCTGGAGCCTCCCCCCACCGCCACCCACACCAGCACCACTGCCAGCAGCAGCAGCCCCAGTGGGCAGCTGTCCAAGGCTGCAGGGGAAGGGCTGGAGCTTCCCCCCACCACTGCCAGCACCACCATCAGCACTGCCACCAGAACTGCTGCCAGCAGCAGCCCCAGTGGGCAGCCGTCCGAGGCTGCAGGGGAAGGGCTGGAGCCTCCCCCTACCACTGCCAGCACCCCCCCCAGCACCACTGCCACCATTGAGCAGCCGTCACCACCGGCGGACAGTGTGTAGACCTGCATCCATGGGCTGTTGTGCAGCCTGGCTCTTGCACATTCTGTGGGTCTGACACCCAGGTGAGAGACTGTGACCTTGAACTCCCCAAGATCTGCATCACAGGGCACAATGCCCCCTCCAGAACCAGTGGAAGAAGCCATCCACTCACCTCATTCTTCCCAGGATGAAGCTCACTGGGCACAATGCCCCCTCCAGAACCAGTGGAAGAAGCCATCCACTCACTCCATCCTCTACAGGTTGAAGCTCACTGGGCACAATGCCCCCTCCAGAACCAGTGGAAGAAGCCATCCACTCAGCCCATCCCCCACAGGATGAAGCTCACTGGGCACAATGCCCCCTCCAGAACCAGTGGAAGTAGCCACCCACTAGAGAGACTGTGGCCTTGCACTCCCCAGGACAAGTCAGTAGGCAAATCACCAACTTGAGAGACTGTGGCCTTGAACTCCCCAGGACCAGGCACAGGGCATGTGGCCTCCTCCAGAGCATGTGGGCAAATCACCCACTTGAAAGACTGTGGCCTTGCTCTCTCCAGGACCAAGCACAGGTCAATTTGCCCCCTCCAGAGCATGTGGGCAAATCACCCACTAGAGAGACCGTGGCCTTGCACTACCCAGGACCAAGCACAGGGCATGTTGCCCCCTCCAGGGCATGTGGACAGATCACCCAGGGGTAGATATTGCCTCACTGTACATCTGTAGCTCACAATCAATCTGTAACACCCTCAACTACTCCAACATGCCTGCAACATTGTTATAGTTTGCGAGGGATCTTTTTGGAGAGATTGGGATGAGGAAACATGCTTATTACAGCTAGAACTGCAAAGGTGGTAGTGACTACCTTCACTGCCTCAGGTTCTAACTCATACACTTTAAGGACATTTGACATCTATTCCTCCTCATAAAGTCAATCCTTTTTCTTCTCTGCTCTTTTGCATTTCTGCTCCACCTGTTCCTAGTACTCATTTTATATGTGCATTTTATGAAGTTCCTTCTTAAACTCCTTAGTATTTTCTTCTTCTCTAGTATTTTAACTAAGTATCCCCAGTCCAAGACCTTTAATTTTGAGCAAATCTGGAAAGGGTACGGTGACTCAGAGCAGACATTCTAGGAGTCAGCCTTGTAGGAGAGCTATATACTGAGGAATCAAAAAACTGTCAATTTAAAACTCTAGGTAGGAGCCCACCCTTATGAAGGTACATCCTTAGGAATCCTTGGGAGGTTTCAGGACGTACAAGTAGCAGCACCTTGACAGACATGGACATCAGCACTTTTACGTCTACCAGTTGAACGTCAAACATTTTTTACGTGGCCACCCACTGTGAATGCACTCATCTTTATTCAGTGCTATCATGTGTCTGCATCTCAACTGTCTGGCCATCACCAAAGTGAAGCTATTTTCTAGAACCAGTCCAGAGGATGTGGTGCTTATTCATGGTGAGTATTGGCATCTGCCCCAGTTTTCACATGACCTTGGATACTATTGCTTTCTGTCTGAACAACGAAAACTCCCTTTTTACACATGACTCATCATAAGTAGCACAGTTGAGCTTGTAAGCCTTACGCTAGGAGTCAAAATGGGTATGAAACTTAAAAACAGTTTACACATTAATAGCACAAGATAAAGATCATAATCCGGTCAGGGCTATGATCTGTCTTACCTTTCTGTTAGTTTTTAAAGTGTACTTG
Source organism: Pleurodeles waltl (assembly GCF_031143425.1). Classification (NCBI taxonomy): domain Eukaryota; kingdom Metazoa; phylum Chordata; class Amphibia; order Caudata; family Salamandridae; genus Pleurodeles; species Pleurodeles waltl. The sequence goes on along the minus strand of NC_090447.1, from coordinate 81,963,498 downwards.
TTTCAAGGAGATAAGGGAGCTCAGTGGGCCTTAGTTAATACTATGATGTCTGTCCTTAATCATACTGATCAACAGCCAAGGATTAGGTGGGCTCTTGGAAAGCAAAGTGGAAAGGGGGCAGTTCTTCAATTCTCTGGAATGCTTAAAATATTGAGGCAGGTGCAGTAAACATTGTGTTACCTGGGACACCTCGTAGGCCAGTTATGGCTCCAACTGATACCAAATCATTTCAGGGTGTAAAGGGATCCCAGGTTACAGGGCACACCACATAGCGTTCACCCAAAGAAAGGCAAACATTTTAGGCATCACTATTTCTGAGCTGTTGAGAGGTCCTCAAGATATTTGGTGCAGATAGAACCCACAGAATCAGGGGCACAAACTGTACAAGGTGACACTGGGAGGACATAGCCCTAGTTTAGGATAACCAACACTTAAAACTTGCAACAGTAATAACATGGAAATTGTAAGAGGCAGTAGGATGGATCTAACAGGTTATAGCCCAGTGCTGTGATTTGTATCTGAAAGGAGAGAATCACTAATGTTCCTCTAGAACAGTGGTTCTTAACCTGTGGTCCAGGGACCCCTGGTGGTCTGTGAATCCTACTCAGGAGGTCCGCGACTGCTTAGAAAATGAAATAATATTACTAAATTAATAAAGTGTATTTAATAATACATTGAAAATTTCAAAACGTTCTGTAAATGTGAAGAAAATTTAAATGTGAGTCTAAAAAGTTGTTATCCTCAGATTGATTTGTGGGACAGTATGAGTGCATCCAACAAAATATAGTATGGATGATTGTTTGCCTTAATGGAATTTGGAAAAGCTCCAACCTTTCCATCAAAATTCGAATTGTGTTTTTTTTCAAACATATCAGTTTGTGAATGAAATAAAATACTTCATTATTTGTGTATTGTTTTGTGGTTCAAATCTTCAAAATTGCTTAGGCTTGGGTCCTCGGCTCCCAGTAATGGTGCAGTGGGGGTCCCCGGACTCCAACAATTCTTCACTGGGGTCTCCTGATTCCAGTAATATTTAAGTGGGGTTCACAGAAGTGAAAAGGTTGAGAACCACTGCTTTAGCGCCCAGAAAAGGGTGAGAGGGTGCAGTGGAGAGGTGTATGGAGGCTTTGATTTTGGGCAGGTTTATTAGAGGACTTGTGTACTATGTTGCTGATGACAGTTTTTTTAGGTGTGTTACTTATTGGGAGTAGCGTTCAATCTAGGTATTTAAAAGCTTACAGCTGTGAGCATGATTTTGATTTTCTGCAACACTTCTCCTTTCATCTTATATCTAACTTTGACTCACCAGTGTGTGCAGACCATGCTGTGTACACAGATAGTTTCATTAGGAAATTGATTTGAATGTGTATAAAATAGCTGAACAGAGTATCTCTAAAGGCATAGAGGGTGAGTAGGTGAAGAGATATCAGACAGTGAATCCTCCATGTTATAGGTGATACCAAAGGAAAAAAGTGGACATAACATATTTCAAAATAAGGTCCAGTGTGAGGTCTTTCAGAAGTTAGTGGTCATGGACTAGTGCCAATATGTCATTCAGAACAGTCGAGGCCAATATGTTAAGAGGATAGCTCATCCAAGTGTTACATTCACCTGTTAATATTTCAGCCTCCTGACCCTCTAAGAGTTTGGGAAATTCAAGAAAGAAATCCCTGCTGTTGTCCCAGCTGGGGAAAAACATATAATTATGTTTAGATAGACATTTGGTAATTGCATGTGGACAATAAAGTACTATATGTAAGCAAAGTGTGGCATGTAATTTACTGACACAGGTTTACTGCAAGTGCATCAAACTAAATATAGTAGGGATGAATGATTGCCTTAATAGAATTTAGAAGAGCTCCAACCTTCCCATTAAAAGTCAAATTGTGATTTTTTTAAAATATTTGTTTGTGAATGAAATAAAATATTTCATCATTTGTGTATTGTTTTGTGGTTCAGATCATCAAAATTGCTTAGTTTGGGGTCCCCGATTTCCAATAATGATAATCAGATGAAAGACTTGGAAAGATGAAGGATGAAAGTCCATGTTTAATAGCCTACAAAGGGACTTGCTAAATTGAGAAAAAATTAAAGGCCAGATGTTCATAGATTTCTTTAGGTCGCAAACGGTCCAATTTGCAGAAAAAATTCCTTTTTCTATGTACCAAACCTCTTTTGCGATTCAGTAATCTATTACCAAATCACAAAATGGTCTAGTGATTCAGTACCAGGAAGGGGCATGTTAAGTGTGTCACTTCCTAACAGCGACTGGCAGTGGTATGTTTTGCAACTGAAATAAGGTGGCAAAACATTCCAATTTTAACACCTACTCCAAGTAGGTGGTAACCCATTCTCAAACGGGAAGAGGTCCACAAGGGAAGGGATTCACATGCAAAGATGTTTCTTAAGAAAACGTTTCATTTTAATTTTTGAAACATATCCCATTTTCCGTTAAGGAAAATGAGCTGCATTAAAAAAATGTTCCTTTATTTAAAAGCAAACAGCCATGGTGATCTGCTTTCCGCACCAGGCCACCATCCCTGTGTTTTTAGCAATTTCCAATGGGTCGCAAATTGCGACCTGCCTCATTAATATTAATGAGGTAGGTCTATTTGAAATCCACTGTGAATCGTAAACACAGTAAAACACACTGTAGTGCATCACTGTTTGCATTTCCTAAGAGCGAATTGCTAAAATTCACTATTATGGAATCTCAGTTTCGCGATTTCGTACATCTGGCCTCTAATTCCTGAACCTCAAACTACACGGATGGGATTACATTTACACAATAGATGTCGTAAACAAAAAGTTACAGTAAAACTACTGATTAAGGCACTACATGTAAAGCACTGAATTGTGTCATTTAAAAGACCATGCTTACTACAGCTACTAAAATGTGTAGGTATTTTTCTTGAAAAAACTTTCATAAGATACATACTCAAGTACAATTACAGTTGTGGTGGAAAATATATCCTGCAAAGTATGGGAACTGCCAGGGGCACACAAATGGTAGGCTAACTTTTTAATAGGTGTTACACTAACAAACCATTAAATTACTGACAAGACCATGTTACTTAAATTATATATTCACAATTTGGCCGGAAGAATGAGTCATTTGGTCGCCTGCATTTGTTGCCTAGAATTCACCAAGGGACAGTCTCAGGAAAAAAACAACATAGAAAAGTATAAAAAAGAGACAGCTGAGCTACAGCAGAAGAGCCATCTGTATATACAAATCATATAACATTGGTGCGACTGAAAATCATGGTTGAGGGCTTAAAGCTGATATTCAGCAGTAATAAAATATATTAATGATATAGGAAATCATTTTGGGGAAAGTCGTAATAGAACGTCTATTACAAAATTGCAGATGACCCCTCCACCCACATCTTGCTTGTACATTGACATAGTATTTGTGTTTTTCTGCTTATGTTTCCCCATTGCATCTGAGCGCATATTTTTCATTTATAAGTGTGTGCTGCATTTAGTATTGATTGCATATATATAACAGAGAACATTTGCTGTATAGTACTTTGACAGCACATAAATTATTCATAATATGTGATAGAACTCGGTGTATATGCAACAAGATTAATATGTTAATTCTTGCATTTTACATCATTCAGCAAAAGGCTTGCCCTTTACCTAATAAACAGAAACGTGAATTAAAGCCTGGCATAGGCATGTATTAGGTAGAGAGGAACCTTCAACTTTTTGGGAGACTTGGCTTCTGCCAGCTGAAGTTGCAGACATACTCAGTGGAGACCCTCAGCTTCTCAGATCCAGCCTGTTCTTACCAGCTCGTAGAGAACTTCAACACAGAGACACATAGAGACCTTCTCAAAATACAATAGGCTTGCTGTTCCCCTAAATTATGTGGGGAAGAGGCCACCTCAAGAAATTCACGACGGCACTTTTGGTGCTGAAACAGAGACAGATTAGAGAGGGCCAAGGGAGGTTTTGGGGAAGAGAGACTTGTTCCATCAAACAAATCAATCAACTTATGAAATACTGTCATAATCTTTTGTTCCTCAATTGCATTCTTTAGCACTATATTGTTTGTTTTTATAGTTACATCTATACATATTATCTGCACAAGATGAGAACTTTTCTTTTAATAAAGTTTGTGTCTATCCATGGTGAAAGGAATTCGGAGCTCATTAACAAATAAATAAATCTCACAGGACTGATTGTTGCCTAGAATTCACCATCCTCGTGTAATGTGCAGGTGGTTCATGGGTTAAAGGCCACCAGGTCTCCTTTTTCCAGCGAAGTTAGCACATGCACTGTTGTGGGGAAAATTCTTGCAGCAGGGCAACTGCTTTCAGGCATATTGTCATAAGGCCTACCCTATTTAAAGCAGTCCTTTTCAAACCATATGCCTCAGCTTTTTTCCTGCCCAGGACCTCAATATACACCATGGTGATGCCAGACAAGAAAATGTAAAAAGGTACACCACATGCTGAGATGTGTATCAGGGACATTCAGGAGAGACCCTGATTGTTCTCTTGTTCATTAAAGCAGCTCCCACTATGAAGGTGCATTCACTATGTGCTTTTTTGGTGAAATAATAGCTGACCTGGAGGCAAACGTAAAATAGTATGGGCCAGGCACTGCTGGACCATTGGAAGTGCCTCCACTGCTGCAGCCATTTGTCGGCAAGGCCAGCAAAATATAAATGAAGCAAATGTCTGAAAAAACAGGCCCAGATACAGATCAGAACTGGGACATAATTGTCTAGTGCAGGGTTCTGCAAAGTCGGTCCTGGAGATCTGGGTCCATGCAAGATTTTTAGCATATCCACATTTAGAAACAAGATGTTTCAGAAATCTACATTTTTCTAAATGTGGATATGCTAAAAATCTGGCATGGACCCGGCTCTCCAGGACCGACTTTGCAGAACCCTGGTCTAGTGGAAGCACATGGAAAGCTTGTTAATAAAAATTTTGCAAGACCCTCGAAATTGGAGGCTGCGCTTGGAGCGAACCAAGATGGCGACTCCCTGAATGGGCTCTGCACCTCACCAGCCATCCTGCCTTATCCAACCGAATCTGGGACTCCACCATCCGGCACTCACCAACAACTGAGGACTGCAACACTGGTGCCACAGGGCTGAACTGTCTCTGATGCTGCGTGAAGCCCTTTTGGGCCAGCAAGGTGGTTGCAGCCTACATAAGGAGCAGCATCCCTGGGCTTTCACAGATCCCCTGCTTCCACCTCCCTTTTGAAGAACGGCTCCCAAACCACTGCAAGCCTTGCCACTGCAGTTGAGGACCTTGAAAACAGCCAACCCAGGGGCCCCAACACCCGATACCCATCTGCAGTATAGGGCCCCTGTGCCATGCCACTGGGATGAGTCATCTCTGATGCCTTAAGGAATCCTGGGCTCATTGGTGGCCTTGGCCAGCATGGTGTGCAGAAGCCACAGGCATGTCATAGGCCCTGGTGGGTTGCTTCTTTCTTAATGTGCTGCGTCTGGACCATTGCTGGCCTCCCCACAGCCCCTGGAGATCCCAGGTGGGGCAGTAGACGGTGCAGTGACAGGACTCTTGACACTTGGCCGGCCACCCCCACACCTCTGAGAAGAAGCGCAGCTCCCAAATCTTTCAACCATGCCACCACCACCACTGTGACCCCTGAGAGGGTGAGTGGGGCCATAGAATGACCTGAGACAGGCCAGCCCACTAAGTGGCCAGGCCCCAGCACCAGTGTGGTGACCCCACTGAGGTGTCCACCTCTCTTCGGTGGCCATGGGGTGACCTGCGACAGAAAGCCCTACCAAATATGACCGAATAATCTGGTCCCATTTTAGGATGACACACCTGCAGTGAGTGAGTGTTTCCCCTTTTGCTCATCCACCTGCTCTACCGCTCCTCCAACAGCACTACGTGCTGCAGAAATAAAATGAGCATCCCCCCATGCTTGCCTCCAGTCCTTGCCTTGGCTCTGGCCCTGACTGCTGCTGGGAGGTGACCCATCTTGCCAACCATTTCTTCTTGACACAGGCGACTGGCCTCTACCTGTTGTCTATCAATAGGATCTGCATCTCTGCCCTTCAGCCTCCTTCTACCAGCACAACCAGATGTAACTGCCATTAGGGGTGCCCTGGTCTGTAGGGGGCTCAGCCTAGCTGACACCCGGTTCTCTTGCTCCTTGTAGGAGCTGTTGATTGGCACCAAAGTAGGCCAACCCACTTTCCTTTCTTGTTCTAGGAGAAACCCCCTAGGTCTTTTGTGGCATCCTCTTTTGGACCTGCATCCTCCTCCTTCTCCTGGCTTTTCTCTTGGCCTGTGGTTTTCTCTGGGTGCTCAGGGCAAGAATTCACATGCTCTGCTCACATCTGTTCCCCCCCCCCCCCCCCCCCCCCGGGCCACATGTCGATCCATCAGTAGCCGGCCAGTCAGCTGCTTCTCTTAAAAGCTGTGAGATGCTGTTTGCCACCCTCGAAGGTGACTTCTCAGGCAACACCAGAACAATCTGGGCTGGACATGAAGGCACTCCTTAAGGAACTATCATCCATAGGGTCCACCCTCACAGCGATGGATGCTAAAATGTTTGATCTCACGTAAGAGGTTGTCAATCCAGCAGGATATGTAGACAATTTGCATGTGACTGGATGGGGTGGAAAACAGGTTGAACATTGACAAAGCCCAGTACGACTGTCTCCAGACTGGGGATGTGACATCGAGTGTCTACACAGGAATGTGACTGATTTGAAGGACAGAGCAAGAAGAGTTAACTTCCAGGACTATGGGGTCTAGGGAGGGTGTGGAAAAATTGGACATGATTGCTTACCTAACGTCCATGCTCCCTGACCCTTCCTTCTACTCCTCCTGGAGACACTTAGATTCCAACTGCAAACTCACTGTGCCTCTGGCACAGACACCTCTGCACAGTCATTGCCTGTGCCCTGGCCCACCAGCACACATGATTGATCCTACAAGCAGCCGTAAAGGCATCAGAGCCTCTTATCATCAGTGACACCAGGATTAGGGGTGGGCAGAAAAAAATCTAGGCCTGGGTGGAGCTCGCGGAGATCTGCTGTGCCTAAAAAACTCAGCAAGATTTTGCCTCACTCCACGAGCCGGCAGAATTGTGCTCGTCTGCTCATTTGCGTGGATTGGTGCCAGTAGCATGTTACGCATGGCAAAGTGAGTGAGAATGGCACCACACTGTTGCACGTGCCTGACCATTATGTTTTACCTGTTCTGTGCATGGTGCTGGGCCCATTTATTAATCGATCCTAAAACTTTGCAATCCTCCCCCTAACCCACTCATCCATCCCTCTTCTCTTTTACCCATATTATATTATATTATATTATATTATATTACATTATATTATATTATACAATATTATATTATATTATATTATTTAATATTTTATTATATTATATTGCATTAGTGTGTGTATTTATGCTTGTGTATTTTATGTTTTTGTCTTTTTTTATTTTTCTATGACTTCCTTTTTCCTTTTTTTCCCTCCACCCAGCGCAATGGCAGAGCATGGGCGAGGCGGCACCATGTGACTGCTAACCAAACACCATGCGGTTGCCAGCACTGCCAAGGGGCTCTAATTTTTCAGAGCCGGAGGTGGCCATACTTGTTTTTTTTTGTGCAGCGTCATCTCCCCTCCATTCTGACAGCAGGCGACAGGCTCGGAAGTGGGTGCAGCTGGTTGGAGCATTAGCTCCCCTGCGAGAGGGTGTGTCAGTGTGTGAGGAGGAGAAATGAAGTCAGGTGCACCCAGCAGCACTTGACGTACCGCTGGACAGACATCCTCGACCAGGAGCAGAATCTGCTAGTCCTGCTGGGCATCCAGGCTGTGGGGCTTGGTGAGTAATTCTGTATTTATTGTGTCCTACAATGCTAATTGTTTTTTTTTAAATAGCATGCTGCTCACACTCAGAGTTAAGTTAAGTTTAAGTAACGTTATGAATATTATGTGATCTAATTTGAGCATGCCAGGTGCTCGGCACTACCTAATTGTACTCATCGCTGCAGGCAGTCTCTTGGGCTAATTTTTTAAGAAGTCATGCAGACTTCTCTGTCCTGTCACTAAATCAGTGATAGTAGTAATATCAGCAAGTTAGCGTTCTCGAACAGTCCCAAGCAATTTCCAAGTGATGTGTAGTATGCATCTATGCATTGAAATGGGAAACTGAGTTGGTCCATCAAAGGGGGTTGAGAAGCAAAGTTCATTCATTGCAATGCATTAGTAGATCCAAATGTAGTTTAGGAAATTTGGAATAAGGCTTAGGTTTAGGAAATTAGGGATAGGTCAACTTGACACTAGTAATATAGGCGGTCTGATTTAAAAAAATACAACGTCAAAATGTTACTGCGTAAGCCTTTGTCTGTCAAAATATTTTCTGGGAGATTAACTGTGCCACTAATCTATTTTTGTTACATTCTTTATTTCTTACATCATCACCAAAGGGCAAGAAGAGTGCATCAGACGGTCAGGCCGAGTATGCCACCACCAGTGCTGCAGCAGGTGGAAGTACCACAGCCACCAGTGAGGCTGCAGAAGCGGCTGATGGCTCTGCTGGTCTCATCAAATCCTCCTGTTATTATTATTTGTATTATTATTTCCCTAACCTTTATTTCCCCATTTTATGTGATGGTTTTTAAATGTTCTTTGTTCTATTTAATGTTTGTTAATTATTCTTATCCCTGCATCATCCTTTCTTCTATATTTCATGTTTATGTAGCTGACTTCCTGCTATCTGTACTAATGGTTTCTTCTGATTTGTCATAGAGCTTTCCCTCTCCCCCACCATATATTCTGTGGACTGGTACTTTAAAATTAAGAGACTAGATTTCTATGCATGTTTCTTGAGAAGGCTTCTTTTTCTTGCCAGTGCTCAAATAATAAAACAAGAGAGTGGCCATGGTCATTTCAACGCCCCCTATTGTTGTATTGTATTCATTATTCTGTATACCAGCAGTTTCGATGATGGTGCAGCATGGCATGAAAGTAGCATAAGGATGGTACCATTTCGCCAACCAAAACCATATGTCGTTCATTGACCAATTCATTCTACCCTTTCATTGTGCTCAAATGACTCACAGTCATCATAGCTCTGTCCCTCCATTACAAAAGCTTTTTGGTTTCTATCACTGTCAACCAACAAAATGCCCAAAGTGATATTTTTGATAGAAAAGAAGATTATGCTAACCGAACTGTAGTGATGTATTGTGGTTGCATTATTTATTTAAAAAAATTTAAAGTGGAGGCGTATCGGGCATCTAAAATGTGTAATGATTTTTTCTAGCCGCATCGACCATCAGTGCTTGGACCAGCGAAGAGTGCCAGATGTGGAGGCTGTTGCAGGGGGAGTCCAAGTACTGACAATTACTAGTATACTCAGTATATTTGTTAAACTAGTCAGGTCCCACCCATCATCATTAATTACCTCCCAGGCCATGGTAGTTTGGGGCCCATGACCTAACTGCAGCATGGTTCAATTCAGCACAGCAGTTTTGGCTGTGCAATGGATATCTGCTTCAGTTACTGTGGCATTTACAAATTCTTCAATGCATTGCAAACCAAAACAAAAACAAGGTGTGCATCCCTTTCCTCCCAGTGCCCACTCAGACAGCTCCTGCCACATTACTCTTTTATTCTTTCCTAAATTCCATCCCAGCCTACCAAAAACATTGAAATATCAGTTCTCTGAATGTGCCACATTTGTCCTGCCTGGTGGTTCATATATTTAATGTCGTCAATAATGGATTCATGCCTGTTCAAATATTTTCCTTTTTTACATTCAGCAACTTTGAACTGCAGTGACTGACTAAGACAAAGCTTCGGCACGTGCTGATCAGTGACACCCCACTATTCCATTGCAAAACCTCTACCTACCTGGACTTACCTACCTCTAACTTACCCTGTTTCATTTCCTTACTGCCAAGCAAATGTTTGTTTGAAATACTTGTGTTTGAGGATGATAGCATGCAGTAAAGTGGGACTGAATGTCTGTGATTTCATGTTTTGCAGATGGGCTAGTCTATGATGAATATGTACAATAAAATCTATATATCCTGTTCCTGTCCGTGTACTGCAGTGCATTGTTTTCCCCACCATCTACTTGAAACAGATAGGATATCTATTATCCGCATGTGTTGTACACGAGGTGGGTGACGTAAATCTTCCATGTGCCTCTTTGTTTCAGGGTAGAAATGAAAGGCATTTAGAGAAGAGCAGGGCCATTGGAATTAAATTAAGTTAATTGTCTATTGCTGCTGCCCCAGCTACAGACTGCAAAGAACACCAAAGTAGTACCCGATGGCTAGCTAGCATGCCTTTGTTAAATTAGCACAAGAATACTTGTACTCTATAGTGGATGATGCCTTATTCATTAACAAGAGTTTATTTTTCCACACACAAGTGCCTGTTTTGATTTTTAGGAAATCCTTCACAAGAAAAATAAATCACTTTGTTTTTTTAATGTAATGTTATGCTGCCTTAAGCCAGTCGATGTTTTATGTGAGGTATGTGTGGGTAAAATCATGTCCCTGTGACTCTTCTAAACACATCAAAAATTTCAATGGCCCTAGGGAACCACAATGTACTTCTACTGTGCCACTATATAATTTAACACAAGTGTTTGCCTAAAGCATTGTTTACAATTTTAAATTTTTTTCTTTCATGATATAGCTACTCCTGCTAGTCCACTACTACCTCCAACACTACAGGAGATAGCAGCCACACTGCGGCGGCAGAGGTTGGAGCCCACACAGGTGGAGTATCAACAGCTTGAGGAGGAAAAAGGTGAGGCACATGCCCTGCCCTGGGCCCTAGTTCCTCCATCCAGCCATCTGTACCTCCATCCTCCAGGCCATGTCAATGCCAGCACCACCGGTAGCCACCTGTGTACTTACCACAATTGCTCCCCCCCCAGGCGCTTTGTGAGATGGCTCAGTTGGTCATCGGATGGAATACCTCAAAGTGTGGACCCTCATAGCGAATACCCTCTTCTAAGCCCTTTTTTATTTTTGTTTTGATAGCAGGAACTTTTGTTGTGGGTTGAAAGGGTGAGAATTGGGAAGGGACTTTTTAGACTCTTTGGACATTAGGTTTTTTAGACATTGGTTGGGGACGGGGTGATTTAGTTGGGAGACCATGGGCCTTTTTAAAGTGGAAAGGGTGGGTTTTCTACTTTTTTTGAAAGTCAAGTCGATAAGGGTTATTCTTACACCCCACCTCATTGCTCGCTAAATCCCTCCCTCCCCTGATGACACAAACAGAGCAGTGCACAATCACAATGCATGGATCACCGAATGCGCTGCCACTCTAGCCCCTCTCCGGCTGACATCGACCAAATGCGCACCTTAGAAAGTCAGCTGGTTTACCACCAAACTCCAAGAATCAAAGCGTACCCACAGACATTTAGAGAACAATTGGAGGCACAGCCAATCATGTGAAGACCTCGCCTCATTCAGAGCTGCAACCGCCGCCCACTCACTAAAAATCAAGAATGCAAGGAAGGACGCACTCCGGTAGCGCATCAACTCCTCTGCACACAACTCTAAGAAACTCTTCTCAGTCATCAATGAGTTCACAGATCCCCCCTCTGAAGCCATGAGCATCCCCCTGTCACAGGACCTCCGCAACAAACTTGCCTCCTTTTTCCACCACAAGATCCAGGACATCTACTACAGCTGCCTCCCGGAAAATCCTGGTACCGGAACCTGTGACCGAACTTCCCCCCCCAGAACCCACCCACACCATCCATGGCTGATCGTCCACAGAGGAAACAGTCAACTTCATGAAAAGCACCCATTCCGAAGCCCCCTCGGACCTTGCCCGCACCACATATACATCAGAGCCAGCACATCCATCTCCTCCAAGCTCCATAACACAGTCAACTGCTCCATCAGCACGGGCACCTTCCCCAAGGAATGGAAACACACCAAAATACGCCCTCCACTGAAGAAAACTTTGGCCGAACCATCAGAACTAAAGAATTTCAGGCCCATCTTGCTGCTACCCTACCCCACCAAAGAACTGGAGAAAGCAATCAACACACAACTACGGAATTTCATCGAGGCCAACAACTCCCTGGACAGCTCCTAGTCCGGCTTCCGCAGCAATCACAGCATGGAGCCAGAACTCCTGGCAGCCACCGACAACATCCGATTACTCCTAGACCGCGGCCACACCACAGCACTCATACTCCTCGACCTCTCAGCAACATTTGACACGGTCTCCCACAGCACTCTGCGCACCAGACTCCATTGCATAGGAATCCGTCAAAGAACCCTGGAAAGGATTCACTCCTACCTCTCCGGGAGGACGCAGAGGGTCAGACTCCCGCCAGACCCACAGGAGTCAACTGCGGAGTCCCCCAAGGATCCTCACTGAGTATCACACTGTTCAACATATACATGGCCCCTCTTGCTGCCATTGTCAGAAGCCATGGTATAAACATCGTGTCATATGCCAATGACACACAACTCATCATTTCCCTCACTGAAGACCCGGACACGGCCAAAAGGAACTTTTACTCAGGAATGGAAGCCGTCGCCACCTGGATGAGAGAAAGCTGTCTCAAGCTCAACTCCAACAAGACTGAGCTCATCATCTTCGTAAACTCCACCTCAGCTTGGGACAACCCCTGGTGGCCCACACCCCTCAGCGCCCCCTTGCACCGACAGAGCACGCCTGCAACTTAGGAATCATGCTTGGCTCCTCCCTATCCAGGACCGGCCAGGTACACTCAGTCGCCTCCTCTTATTGGCACACACTCCGCAAACCTCGAAGATCTTCAGATGGATCACAGCAGACTGTTGCAGGACAGTCACCCACGCCTTAGTCACTAGCAAGTTTGATTACAGCAACGCCCACTACGCCGGCACCTCAACTAGAAACATCAAAAACTTCAACTCATCCAGAACGCTGCTGCCAGACTCATTCTGGACCTCCCTAGCTAAGAACACATCTCCCAACACCTGAGGACCCTCCACTGGCTCCCGGTCGAGAAGCGAATCACCTTCAAGCTTCTCACGCACACGTACAAGGCCATGTACAACGCAGGACCAGCCTACCTGAACCACCCCGTCTCCTTCCATACCCCCACCAGATCCCTCTGCTCCACCCAGATGGCCCTGGCCACAGTCCCTCGCATTCGCAAAACCACCACCAGAGGTCAATCTTTCACCTACACTGCAGCAAATAGCTGGAACAACCTCCCCCTGCACCTCAGACAAAGAGGAAGAACCTCAAGATGTGGCTGTTTGGATGAGGGCCCTCCCCTCCTCCCAGTGCCTTAAGACCCTCAGGGGTGAGTATCCGCGCTTTACAAATATTGATTGATTGATACCTTATGCCTGGAATAGTTTTTTGTGTTTTACTTTTAATATGCTCTGCTGCCGCCGCATGTTTTGGATTGTCAAAGTGTATTCCCTGTTGATTATAGCTAGTTCTACCCTTGTCGTACTACCCCATGCAACTATATTGACCACTGGGGAGTATGCAGCCATTGCTATATTGCCTGCAACAACCTAGATAAACAAGAACATACTACTTATCTGTATTAGAAGTTAGTTACTTACTAACTATCCTAGTTCACATTACTACATAGTTCTCTTACCATAATAGATAAAGCGATGGCTGCTACCTCTCTCTCTTCCTTACTGTAAGGTTTCCCAAGGAGCCTTCTTAATGGAGGTGGTAGTGCGCTAACAGGGAAGGCACCATAAGTGAGATCCCACTTCCACCTAGGTGAGCTCCAACTGTAGGATTAATCGAAAGGATTATCCATCATGGCAATGCCCTAAATTGAAAGAAAAACAGTAAGTGGGCTACACATTTATATCATGGCTTTAGAAAGACTCATACCAGACTACTACCACCATGACACAACAAAGAATATCAAATATTATTCCAAGACTAGCAATAGTATATTATTCAGAGCAATGGCGAGCATGGCATTTAATGAAAACTAAAGAAACGGAAAACCGGCGGTGTACCGCCGGTGTTCCGCTGCCCTGGGGAATCCTCCATGGCGGCGCACCTTGCTGCGCCGCCATGGGGATTCCGACCCCCATACCGCCATCCTGTTCCTGGCGGTTTTGGCCGCCAGGCACAGGATGGCGGTATGGGGTGCCGTGGGGCCCCTGGGGGCCCCTGCAGTGCCCATGCCAATGGCCATGGGCACTGCAGGGGCCCCCGTAACAGGGCCCCACCAAGATTTTCAGTGTCTGCCATGCAGACACTGAAAATCGTGACGGGTGCAACTGCACCCGTCGCACCCCTTCCACTCCCCCCGGCTCCATTCGGAGCCGGCATCCTCATGGAAGGGTGTTTCCCGCTGGGCTGGCGGGCGGCCTTCTGGCGGTCGCCCGCCAGCCCAGCGAGAAACCCAGAATACCCGCGGCGGTCTTTTGACCGCGCAGCGGTATTCTGGCGGTTCCAGCCAGGCCGGCGGCTTCCGCCGCCGGCCGGGGTCAGAATGACCCCCTAAGTGTCTATGCAACACAAGGCCTGAATGATGATGTTGACATTAGCAAATGATATTATTCTACATCTAAAACATATGGGTCCCTTTTATGTATGATTGGGTAAGGAGGGATGGTGTGGGCTATTGCTCAGATAATAGAATATCTCGCAATGAGTTGGTGTCGCATTTAACCACATATACCCCACCAAGTGTGTGATCCACTTGATGTAACTTAAGTCATTCCTCAATAATTCACACAGCCTGAGGGAAGAGGGAGGAGGGAATGGATGAGAAAGGGAATTTGGGGAGAGGTGTGACAAGACAAACACTACACAACAGAAAAACAATAATATTCATCAGGGTGATGAGACGCACATCATCATCAATCTGCTGTCAAAGCAAATGAAGGAATGAGTATGACACAGTTCAGGTAAATTCATTCCAAACAGTCCTTGAGTTCCCATAGATCCATTAGATATGTAAATGTTCTGTCTTCTCAGTTTGAAAAATACAAATTATGGAGAAGTGAAGTGAACCCACCTAGTTCTAAAAAATATGATTGTTAAAAGAAAAATGACACTGTGTTGCCAAACTGGGCAGTGCATCTGTATTCTTCTTGGAATGTCTGTCACTCTTGGATGCCTGGCTGAAGCGATCCAGTAGGTAAGCAGGAGTATTGAGCTTTCCCCTTTCATTCGTGCAGGAGAGGAGAAGGCTTGCAGATTGTAAAACAGAAACTGTATTGTAGAGTGAAGTACACCTCTCTCTAGCCCTCCGAGCTGAGTACTAGGCCTCAGAGTCATCATTGTCATGGTTTCCCTTTAAAGTCAATTATGTCTTCTTCAGGCTGTTGAGGTAATCCCGCCCTGAGTCCTTCCATCCTCCTCCTGTCTCCGAGTAACTTTGTCTTACTACCGACCTGAGCGAGATAAACCTGTACTGCTCTGCTGTTGAAGAACAAATAGAGAAACAGAATTGGAGTATTTTGTATAGATTTCTGTTTGTTAACTAAAGTGACTGGTCTGGTCTCTGAAGACCCAAAGAAAAGGAATGGACCCTGCAGGTGCATTTCACTAAGTTTCAAAGGGCCAATCACCTTCAGGAAAAATGATCACCCATCAGGCCCTAAACATTGCAAATCATTGAAATCAAGTTTACAAATTAGTTGAACACCCTCCCTTGCTGTCTGATATCACATACATCATCAATCATCACTCACAATCACTCAATAATACATCATCACTCATTGGTACAATAGTTACCTCTTTTAATCCGAGCAAAGTGGTAGCTACATAACTGTATCTCCTCCTTGATGCAAGCAACACATTGTAATCTGGCAGACTTGTAAATCAATGATCTTCTGGGGAAGCCCTGCGAGGTGATGGAAAAAAGACATGCGTGGGAGGGAGGCAAGCATTGTCTCCTATGTCATTAAAGGAATGGGAGGCTTCTTCACTGCACACTGGTCCATACATGTGCCTGAAAATGGTAGAGCAACACATTAACATAATATTCCACTAGCTATATCCTTTTTTGTTACAGAAAGAAGTTTGACGATAATTAATTAAAAAGTACCATGGCGGCATACTCAGTCAGAGAAGTAGAGTTCATCATCAAACTCAGCTAGTTCGCACCAGATGTTAGTCAGCTAACACACTTGAGTCTGACTAATTATCCTCCTCTTCCTTCTGTGCTGTTTCAGGAACAGAGTAAGTGTGTGGTAAGAAGTGTTGGTTCATTTTCATCATGGTCAATCTCTCTATGTTTTGAGGAGAGAGACTGGTCCTTGTCACTGTGACAACTGTGCCAGCTGCATTGAACACATGCTCAGCAGACATACTAGCTAGCAGACAAGACAGATACTTTATTGCCAGCCTGCTGAGACCGGCCATTGGCACATCTTCGCATACCAGTACACCAAAGGGTTTTGATCCACATAAACATCTTTTGGGTCATCCAGATATTTCTGGGACATCCTCTCAATGGTCATTGGTGCTGCCACTCACTGGATCTCTTTTGTCTTCGCCTCTGCACTGGATTTAAGACCTGCCACTTGAAACCAGCCAATGCAGAGGTTACGGCCAATTCTTCTGTTCCTGTAGTTGTGGTTAGTGCCATTGTTCTTCTTGCTGGTATCGCCTGCTGTGAGACAAGAGTGTCCACTCTAGAAGCTGAAGGCAGCACCCCAGAACTTCTGCACGGGAGTGGGACTTGTAATTTCCATCAGTTCTTCTTCCAGGTCTCCAGATTGCTCAACAATCCAACTCTTGCATTGAGAAACACTCCTTTCAGAAAAAGGAATAAAAATGGCCAGAATTATTTTATACCTTGTATCAAGTAATGTGGCATACATGTGCTATTTGGACAGCATGATGTATTTTTGCAGCCTGGTATTAACAGCCAAGGTAAGGCTTGAGCTTTCAACCAAGGCATGTGCTACTGTGTTTTTGTTCACACCTGTGAGTGTGAACTTTTCAGACACCTTTTTTAACTGGTCCTGTAGCAGATACAACTACAGGATAGCTTGGCCCATCGTACTGTCCTCCTTGCTGACTTCCCATGTGAAAATCTCAAAAGGAAGAAGCATCTGTGCTAGGCATTTGACTAGGCCCCATTTGTCTGCGTCCATGGTCACGCTTTTCCGAATTGCATCCCTCCTCTTTGAATGACTTAGTTGTTGATCTGTCTGTCCTGCTCAAACAGATGTTGAACCATGCACTAGACTGTGTTCCAGTGTGCTGGGACCTCCTGTATGAGAGCTTTAACTGATACTCTATTAGCACACTTAATAATCCTCAAATGCTTTGGGGATTTAAAAGAATGGCTCAAATGAGTGCAGATTCTTCTGAAGCTAGTCAGTGTGTTGCTGACTATGTCTTCTTTTTTTAGAAAGTCCTGTACAACCAAGCTGATACAATGTGCCAAACACAGGACCCTGAAATAACCACCTTCTGCCATGGCTTTGGCTATATTACTGCCATTGTCTGTGGAAACAAATCCAATTCTGAGACCTTGTTAGTTGTAGCCAATCACACACCTTGCAATTAAAGTCTTCCAAGATGTTTGCAGCTGTATGAGATCTCTCCATGGTGAACATGGCTACTGTTCCACCAGCACTGAGACCTGTAGATAGCTGTTGCCTAACCCCAGCAAAAGAGATCCAGTATGCAGCAATAACGTGTAATCAGTTGCTTGACAACTGGTACATGTATGTTGCCAGGTGGATAGTGTGAACAGCACTTTGCTGCAAAGCTTGTACAACCAATTGCACCACATCATGATGGAGTGCTGGAACAGCTACTCTGGCGCAATAGGTCCAACTAGGAACCTTCTATTTTGGGCAGATGACCGCCACAAATTCTAAAAATCTCACTTCTTCCACAAAAGAAAAAGGGAGGAGGTCCAACGCTAAACTTTTAGCCAGCTCACCATTGTACAAACGTGCCATTGGGTGGTTGCGGTCATAGGGCCCCATCTTCCTAAATAATCCAGTAAGAGTAGACTGGATTTTCTTCTGTGATTGCAGTGGCAGCCTCGCTGATGGACATCGGCATGGGCTTAGGTTGGGGTGGTGCTGTTGATATGCTACTCCCAGCTTCTTCCCTGGAGGCCGGTGCGGCAGGCACAAGTTTCTGGAAAAAGGCTGCAGTCTGCACACCACTGGTGGAAAGCTGCTTCTTTTCAGTCACCACTTTCTTGGCATCACCATTCTTTGGGGCCATCTTAAAGCTGTCAGTTGGCAGTGACAATGGGCTGCACAAGCAGAGGAGATTGGAGGAGTGATGTCAGATGTTGTGTGAGCATGTGTCTTTCTACAGGCCTTCTGTTTGGCAGTACTGTGGGTAATCTCTCTTCTCTTGTGCACCTAAAAGCAAACAAGTAAGAAAAGAATTTAATGAAATTATTAACAGTACATCAAACTATGTTAAAGTCAAATCACATCACTTTAACATCAAATGTAATTTTCAATAAGGATAACAACATACAGATGTAACTCTTTGCTTTCTGTTTATCTATTCTAAGGGACACACCTGTGGCATTCAGGGAGGTGCATGGGAAAATAGAGTAATCCTTAAAAAATGAAGGCCCAGATTTAAGAGGGCCTAGTGCCTCCTTGTACCACATTAGCGTCATTTTTTATGATGCTAATGTGGCCCAACGAGGTCAAATTCACTGTGCCATATTTATAAAGTGGTGCAATGCACACATTGCGCCACTTTGTAACCCCTTGCACCACATTATGCCTGTGCTAGGCATAATGTATGCAAGGGGGGCATTCCCCCATTAGGAGGGCTGCAAAAATGGTGCAGTGGAATCCAAGAGATTCCACTGCACCAATTTTAGCGGCTATTTTTAATGTCTGCACAGAACAGTGGTTAAAGGGGGGAATACCATTGTTTTCAATAGGCCCCTGTGTACTCTGCAGGATTAGAGCCAATTCTTTCACAGTACATCAATAACGTCCAACATGTTTAAGCTATTGCCCCTAGCCTGTGCCATGGTGTGCCGTATATTAAATACGGCGCACACATGGTGGCGGTAGGGTGGCACTAAGGGGCGCAAGAAAAGTGGTGCTGCATTGGGTGCAGCACCGCTTTTCTTAAATTTGGGCCAAAGGCTGCTTGAGCCTATGGCAGGCAGGGTTCCAGGAAGAAATTAAATAATACCTAAAACAATTAATGCTGTTGTGGGACTGTGCACCTGTGGCAGTCAGCGGGTGGAGGGATGGAGGCAGAATGCAAAAAAAATTGAAACAAATTGAAAACAAAAACATCAAAAAAAATGCATGTAATATTAAGCACAGTTCATCATAATCATATTCAAAATAGACATATACTACAATGATCCTCGAGCATATTGTTAAACTGATATCAGGGAATAGTAATAAAATGAACGAAAAAAAGCCATAGCCCTCTCCTATAAATCTCCCTAGAAAATTGCTTTGAAAACTAGAATAAATAAAGGGTGACTGCACAAAATGACCGCTGGCCACATGGTCAACCAACAACAGTCAGTAAGGAGGCATGGAGAACAAAGAACACACGCATGCCTATGGCAAAGCACACTGGCTGGCTACACAAAATGGCCACCAGCCAAATGGTAAAAAAACACAGCAAGCAAGGAGGCATGGAGAACAAAGAACACGTGCAAGCCTATGGCAAAAGCACACTGATAGGCTGCACAAAATGGCCTCTGGCCCCATGGTAAAACAACAACAGCGAGCAAGGAGGTAAGATGAGCAAAGAACACATGCAAGCCCATGGCAAAGCAGATTGGCTGGCAACACAAAATGGCCTCCAGCTACACAGTCAAACCAACAACAACGAGCAAGGAGGCATGGCAAACAAAGTTCACATGCAAACCAATTACAAAACACACTGGCTGGCTACACAAAATGGCCACCAGCCACATGGTCAACCAACAAGAAAGGAGTCATGGGAAAACAAAGAACACATTCAGGCCTATGGACAAAGACTACACAGAATGGCACCCGGCCACATGGCATGGAGAACAAAGACAAATGGTGGCCTATGAAAAAACACACACTGGCCAGACAAAGGAGGCATGGTAACACTGAAGAAAACACTACCATTAATTCAGTAATGCCAAACACGAAAATTAACTGAACTATAAATATTTTATGACAACACACATCCTCCTATGGCATTAAATATTACCCACATATACACTTTTTACAGAAAAAAGTGAAATACCACCAATACCCCACATTTTTTATTTAATCCAATGCAAACCCTGCCCTAAATGATGTTTTAATTAAAACAACATGTACCACAGAAACAGTTCTTTTATGCACTGATGACTAGTACTGGGCCTACTGGCCGGATGGCCCACTGGCAGACTAGGCCACATAGTAGAATAAATGAATATTGCAAATGTAACAAACAGGGAGAAAAGATACTGAACTGTGCAACGCTTTTCTTTTACAAATGGTGAAAAATGAAATGCAAAAAAATAACTAGGCCCCTACTGAAACTCAAAGCCACCCAACACAATGAAATTTAAAAATCAAATAAAAATACAAAGAAATATGGGTGCCTGCCCTATCAAACAAACAACACCCTTATACAATATTTTTTGAACTTGTGATATCACAAAAACAAAGGCCCTCATTATGAACATGGCGGTCCGTTCCGCATCGCCTGCGGTGGCAGTAGAAACCACCAACAAAGGAGTGGTCCGGACCACCAAATAATGAACCAAACGAAAATCACGCATCCCGCGCACCTCCCACCGCCAGGAAAGGAGTCCCGCTGACGACGGCAGAGTGTGCCCACAGGCCGTCGGAAAGGCCCAACCCGCCCCTCAAATTATGAACCACCATTCCGCCACCAGTTCCTGGGCGGGAACCACCACCACACAAAGCCAGGCGGAAAAGAAACAAATAGAAGGAAACACTCACCGGAGTTCCACAAAAAGTGCAGCGGCAGCCATGGACAGAGAGCTGCAGATCATGCCGGCCTTGCTCCTTGCCATATATCTACACCACCCAGACCGCCGACGAAGACGACGACGGTAAGTACCGCAACCTACGACACAAGGGAGGAAAGGGCAAACTTATATAGCCACCCACCCCGCAACGCCCCCCCAACCCTTCCCAGCAGCACAAGTCAGACACCCCACACCAAGAGGGACGTACCCGACCAAGGCCACTGCAACTTGGCCATAGTACATACAATAGCCCCATACCCATAAATAATTTAAACAAACACCAGGGTGGAACTGCGTGCAGCCCAAACACAGGCCACACCGAAACTTTATTATGTAGCTCAGTGAGCTCAATGGTGCCAACAGGGCCAATGGCCAGTCCATCAAAAGTCAATTGTCCTTGGCCACAACTGGCCACACCTGACTCCCACAAGTGCTGGGTACTCCACTGAACAGGGCTCCATATGGGGACCCAGGCACCGCACGGAAGGGGGGTGGGGGGAGAGGGTGGGGATTTACGACAGGGGTGGGACTTAGACTTGCGTGAGGAGGTTGGAGGGGGGGTGGGCTTCTCTTTTGAAGGGGGTGGGGGCTGTTTGGCTCAGGTGGAGCAGGATGCCTTAGGCTATGAGTGGGCCTTCTTCTTCACCGGAGAAGGGGCCCGGGAATGGGAAGACTGGACCGGGAAGGGCTGCGATGTGGAAGGAGCGGAAAGGGCAAGGAGGTGGGCACGTTTTGGGACAAGACGGGGTGGGCCAGTGGGTTCGAACAGGTCTGCACGGGAGAGGAAACGTTTTTGGGAGCAATTGGGGTGGGCGTGGGAGTAGAGGCAGAGGGAGTTGATGTATGGGGTGTAGGTGTGCGTGTGCGTGTAGTGGGTGCCGGTGACTGCTCAGTATGCTGTGGTGTGGTAGATGTCTGGTGCGTTTGAGTGTTTTGGGAGGTGGGGGGTGGACACAGTGGGAGAAGACAAACAGCTAGTTTGGATGTATGTTGGGTGGGTGTCTGCAAGTCGGGTGAGTGTGCTGCATGTGTCAACTACAGAGGAGGTGGTGAGTGAAGGTGTGGTGTATGGGGTGCATGCATGGCTGTCTGCTATTGTGGTGAGTGCAGGAAGAGGAGCAGTAACAGTGAGTGAAGGTTCAGTGCATGAGGGTGTGGATGTAGAGGGGACAGACAGGGAGGCGGAAGAGGCGGGCACACTGGGGGAAGTGGAAATTGTTGTGTGTGCAGGTGTCTGTTGGCTGTGTGAATGCTTGTGGTGGGATGTGTGGTGCTTGTGTTTGGAAGTGTGCTTCTTGTGTGTTGATGTGCCTGTAAGCAGGTGTGATTGTGTGCCTTGGACGGGTGAAGGGAATGGGGTGCTGGAAGAGGTAGAGGAGGTCGGAGGGGGGACAGAATGGCCAGGGAAACTGGCTGCCGTCAGAGAGGAGGCCAGAGCCTGAAAAGATCTCTGTAGGGCAGACACGGCACCGTGAATGCCATCCAGATAGGCATTTGTCTGCTGCACCTCTGATGGTAGCCCCTGGATGGCATTGACAATGGTTGTCTGCCCTACAGAGACGGTTCTCAGGAGGTCAATAGCCTCCTCTGTGAGGGCAGCAGGGCTGACTGGGGCAGGGGAGGAGGTGCCTGGGGCGAAGGAGACATCCACCTTTCTGGGTAGGAGGGCACGGGCAACTCGGTGGGGGGCCGAAGGGAGAGCGCTGATGGTATGGGGGGTGGCGGAAGATCGAACGGTGGTGGTTTGTCCACTAGTGTCCGCCACCGCCAGAGGACCCCCATCGAAGGAGGTTTCAGAGTCACTACCTCCTGTGGTAGTAGCCTCCCTCGTGGAAGTCCCCTCGCCCTCCCACCCACTGGTTCCCTGGGTGTCCGTTGTCTCTGCCTCGGAGGATCTGTGGGCTGCTGCCTCCCCACTTACCGATGCCTCAGCTCCCTCGCCTGATGTTGATGCTGTTCCAGACAAACACAAGAGAACAGGGATGGGGAGACAAAACAGGAGAGACACTTGTAAGTAGCTGAATGCTGATACACAATGACCAGACATACATCTACCCAGCAGACAAACACAACAGGCAGCACCGTGCACAAGGCCCATGACCATGGCCCTGACTACTGTGCAGTATACTGACCTACACCCATATCCTGTAATTGTATTGGAGCTGAGGTATGTGAAACCTGACAGGAACACCCCTACACCCTTTGGGGAGCAGACAGTAGCTGGACACCAGTCAAAATCCCTGCTCTAAGCACCATGAGCCCTATCGCAAACACACTCATCCTTCCAGGCTGAAGTATGGGCTGTGAGTACTCACCCCCTTGTGACTGCTGTGCAGCCTTCAAGCGCCCATCCAGGTCTGGGTACGTCATCACCAGGATGCTTCGCATGAGGGGGGTCAGTGCCCAACGGGCACCCCTTCCACGTTGGGAGGACTTCCCCAGCCCAGCGCCGCAGGTCCTCCCACCTCTTTCGACAGTGGGTGCTCTGCCGGTTGTAGACCCCCAGGGTCCGTACCTCCTTGGCGATGGCATGCCAATGTGCCCTCTTCTGGTGGGCGCTGACCTAGTAGGGAGTC
Organism: Pleurodeles waltl; assembly: GCF_031143425.1. Classification (NCBI taxonomy): domain Eukaryota; kingdom Metazoa; phylum Chordata; class Amphibia; order Caudata; family Salamandridae; genus Pleurodeles; species Pleurodeles waltl. The sequence continues at coordinate 81,940,028 of NC_090447.1, read as the reverse complement.
ACAGAAATGGAACACAGAGGTCAGGCACCTGCACGATGGCAACAGCTGGCAGATTGTCAGACATAGGACAGACAGTACTCCCAGACATGCAGGACAGTGGCACGCAGCATTCCATGCACTAAGCCCCATCCTGGCTTACAGGAGCACACATCAGAGCAATCCACTCCATCCATCACTCACACAGTGCCCCCCAAACCCGGACTCACCTGTACCTGTGGCCGGCCGTAGAGTCTGCCGTACAGGGGCAGGACCCCTTCCACCAGATTCTCCAGTTCTTCCTGGGTGAAGGCCGGGGCCCTTTCCCCTGCACCACGTGGAACATCCATAGCCAGAGGCAGGCCACAGCACTGCACAGGATCAGGGAGTCAAGTGATCAAACGAAGATGAGCGCGCGTACGTTCCGCGGCGGTATGCACCGTCACCGCCGGCGGCGATCATGATACGCCAGGATTCCCCATTGGCATCCATGTTATCCAATGAGGGTGCGAACAGCGGTCAACACCGCCGTATGCTGTGACGTCAACCGCTAGCGGTCTTAGGTCACTTCCACAACGAAGGGGCAGAACTACATTGGGCAGACATTTTGCCATCACCTACGCATCTTGAAATTCATAATACTCACAATGCTGGGCCTACTAGCTATATGAAGCACCTAGGGCTCTATCCATTGAGTATATAATCACACATGATTTACTCTGTTCCCTCTTAGTGATGTACATGTACATCTGTCAGGTTGCAGTTATTGTACAGACACTACTATGAAGAATGCAGTGAATGTATGTAGCAAATATGCCAGTCTATGTGTGAACATGACTCCTTTTTCTTACCCCTCATAGGTACCGACCCTTGTGGCGAGGAAGGGCACCATCAGTGTACAGACCACTTGTGGATATGGGGACCATGGTGGAGCATCAGATCATAATCACCTATAGATTCACATGTGCAACTATTCAGGACCTATGTGCATTACTGGATCCTGCACTGACTCCAGGAAATCGTAATCAGCATGCCATTCCAATTGAGGTGCAGGTGCTCTCCGCACTCCATTTCCTGGCCACAGGGTCTTTTCAAGTGACATTGGGCATGGGTGCTGGTTTCTCACAGCCAATGTTCTGCCAGGTACTGACAAGATTTCTGAATGCATTTATACAACATCTGCAATCCTATGTGCGATTCCCCCAAAGTGCTGACCTCCCTGCCATCAAGTCTGACTTCTATGCCTTTGCAAACATTCCCCATGTTATAGGTGCCATCGATGGTACCCACAAACCCATCATCCCCCCAAGAGTGAGTGAACAGGTGTACAGAAACAGGAAGAACTTTCACTCCATGAACATCCAATTGGTATGTACTGCAGACCAGTACATATCTCATGTGAATGCCATGTTTCTGGGTTCTGTCCATGATTCCTTTGTGCTGAGGAACAGTAGTGTGCCACAGAAGATGGAACAACTACAAAAGGACAGAGGGTTGATCATAGGTAAGTTTGCCTGTCACTAACTGACACATTGCAGAAAACCAGCCTGTCTGACTAAGGACATTACAACGACGACTCTGTATTGACCATTTCTCTAGGTGATTCTGGCTATCCAAACTTGCGTTGGCTCCTGACACCAGTGAGGAATCCTAGGACGGATGCAGAGAGGAAATACAATGAGGCCCATGGACGTACTAGGAGGGTGATAGAGTGTACTATAGGTCTCCTGAAGGCTAGATTCCGGTGCCTACATATCTCTGGTGGTTCCCTGGCCTATGGGCCTGATAAGGTGTGTAGAATAGTGGTGGCCTGCTGCATGCTGCACAACGTGGCAGTGAGACATTCAATCCCCCTTTTGGAGGTGGAGGGTGCTATAGGTCCTGATCAGTTACCTCAGAGAGGTGAGGAGAGTGATGGTGAGGATGAGGAAGGGGAAGATGTCAATTCCAGGAACCAACTGATACAACTCTACTTCCAATAACTGTGTGGGACTTCAGCCTGTAAATGTGGGTAGTGACTGAAAGTGTAAGTGTGCCATGTCATCTGGGGGAATTGGTCATGATAGGCGAGACATGGACCTCTTCAGCATGGTACTGACAGACAATATATGCATTCCCTTCTTGACTAATTTGAAACACACATTACCACCACCATGCACAAATTGACAATAAAGTTGTTCCCTGCCAGTTGCATCCATACTCCACTTTGTTCAACATTGAAGACAGGGGACAGTGTTACAGGTGAGATATGTTGTTTATTGGTGGAATACAGTGCAATGTGCTATGTACAGTGATGGAAGTCGTAATGGTTGGGTGTCCTCAAAACCGACTTGGTGGCAGGCCTGTTTGATGTCATAGGTGGGTCCTATTTGTAGTTTAGTACTTTATTTAGCCCTCAGCTAAGTGCAGTTGCTGAATGGGTGGGATGGTTGCTTGGCAGTAGTAGCAGTGTCAATTGTTGGAGGGGGGCTTGTTTCCAGTGCCATATCTTGGCCTGAGACTACGTTTGGCCTTGTGATTCCTGGGAGGGTATTTCCTGTGCTGTTTCAGCTGCTTGGGTCATCGGTTGCTGGTTGTCCAGGGCTGTTGTGGGGGCCTCTTGTCCGGTGTGGGTGTCTGAGTGTTTGTTTACCAACTGCTGCAGTGCTCCAGCAATGGTGGCCATTGTGGCATTGTGTTCTTTCCACTGGTCCATGTCCCGTTGGTGTTGTTCCAGCTGCATCCTCTGACTTTGCTCCAGGGTGGATACAATCTGTGCCAACCTGTCTTGGGTATGTTGGTAGGCCCCCAGTACCTCTGCAATGACGTCCTGGGCTGCTGCATCTATCCGGTGCCCTACCCCCTGAACCACTGGGGCACTTGACCTTGCCCTGGCCCCCTGTGGCTCTGTCCCCTGCCCAGGTCTTGACGTGCCACTAGTACTGGGGCCCTCATCTTCCTGCATGTTGAGGGTGGGAGACTGTGGCCTCTGTAGCTGTGTTCCACCTGTTTGTGCCCTAAGTCCACTGGTGTGGGTACGCCTCCCCTGGCCTGCTGGTCTTGGCTGTGTGAGGGGCCTGCCTGCTCATCAGTGTCCAGGGATCCTTCACCAGTGTCCTGTGATGTGCCTCTGTCTCCCTGGAGTGCTGTGGCACTCCTTGTCCCCTCCATTTGGGTTGCATGGGTGGTGGTGCCTGTTGGGGGACATAGAAATGTATGTTACATAGGCATGAGGGTTTGAGGTGTACTGAACTGTGCAATTTTGTGCTGGTGTGCCTTTCAGTGGCCTTCTAGGGTGCCTTTGTGACATGGACATTGCACTTAGTGTCAGTGGTGGGGTTACATTGTGGTGGGGGTTATTATTCCATTGTGGGTGGCTGTGCACAGCGGGAGTGATGTGGGCCTGGTAGTGAGTTGTGGGGGATGCAGGGTGGTGGATGTGGTGGGTAATGGCTCGGTGGGGTGTGGGTCTAGGTCGGTGTGGGTGGGGTGGGGTGGTGCATGCATTACAGGTATGGTGTATATGGGGTAATTGTAGATGACTTACCCGAGTCCATTCCTCCAGTGAGTCCAGTGAGTCCCTCTGGGTGCAGGATGGCGAGTACCTTCTCCTCCCAGTCGGGGTAGTCGGGTGGTGTGGGTGGCAGTCCTCCCCCAGTCTTCTGCACTGCGATATGGTGCCTGGATGCCATGGCCAAGACCTTCCCCCGCAGGTCGTTCCATCTCTTGCGGATGTCATCCCAGGAGCGTGGATGGTGTCCCACTGCATTCACCCTGTTCACAATAGTCTGCCACAGCTCCATTTTCTGGGTGATGGGTGTGTGCTGCACCTCGGACCCGAATATTTGTGGCTTTACTTTTAGGATCTCGTCCACCATGGTCCTTAGCTCCCATTCGGTGAAGTGTGGATTTTTTTGGGGGGACATGGTGAGGGCGGTGCATGGCGTCGGGAATGGGGACGGGGTTTGGGTGCTCCTGTGTGGGTCGCTATGCGTGTCCTGTCTGCTGGCGTTCGCTGTCTGGCTCTAGTGCTCTCCGTCTTCTGGTCCTGGTTTCGTTGCAAGGGATTGTCTGGGGGTGTTTTATGGTGTTCTGGATGTGTGTCAGGTGTGTGGGTGCTAAGCCTAGTCAATGTGTGCACTGGTTGCTGTTGGGCCCACTTGTCGCCTGTGGTGGTCGCAGCCGCCAATGGTCGTCCGGCCTCCACTGTCCGGCAAGGTGATTTGTGCATCATTATTTGGAGGGCGGGATGTGGGTGTGCTTGGTGGTGGCGGGGGGGGGTGGTGGGCTGGGATTCCCGCCGACAGGGTCCTGGCGGGGAGTGGTGGTCTAGGAATTTTTGGCAGGGTTGGGTTTTTCGATCATTATATGGCGGGTTTCCATTCGCCGCTGCCGGCAGGATTCTGTTCACCGCCGCCACAGCGGTCAGCGGTCTTTCCTGCCATGTTCATAATGACCACCAAAGTCCTTAAATCCAAAAGTATATATCTGCAGCAGACAAAGAGAGTGATCCTTCCACCTCTAAATCAAAGTAAACAGTTACCAGGAGAGGGACAAAGCACTAGGAGGAGCCTGCTGGACTGAAACAGGAAGTTGAAATCTCTGGGGCACTTACTTCCTGTTGGAAAAAAGTTAAAAAAAAAAGACTTCTTGCACTAAAAAACAACTTGAACAGTGTGTTGGATTGGAATATCCACTCAAAAAGGTCTTTTCGAGTAGATTTAGCTGCTTCCCGAGTAGAGAATCTGCTCGAGGTGCTGCCGTGGTACTCACGCTCATCTCGGGCATGATAAAGGCGCTGTTGTGGCTGGAAGCTGCATTAACGAGTGTGAAATCTTGTGCATGCTTGCCAGCAGCCTGAGGGTATTATGGCACCCGCCAGCATGTGCCAAAACAAGTCTCACATGTGATAACGAGAACAAAATTCCACCATGCAATGAATGGTGGAATTTAGGGAACACTGCAGTACTCCACGTAGCACGGAGTTCCCGAATTCCAAAGCGGACATCACCCACACTACTGCCAGACAGAAGGCCTGTAAAAAGACACTTTCCCACACAACATATGGCATCAGTCCTTCAATCTCTTTAGCTTTTGCAACCAAGTGCCACTGCCAACTGACAGCTTTAAGATGATCCCAAAGAAAGGTGCTGCCAAGAAAGTGGCAAGTGAGAAGAAGCAGCTTTCCACTACTGGCGTGCCAACCACAGTCTTTTTCTGGAAACTTGTGCCTACCACACCAGCCTCTGGGGCGGAATCTGAGAGCGTCACTCCCACATTAACCTCTCCACCCTAACCTAAGCCCAAGCCTATGTATGTCAGTGAGGCAGCCACTGTAATCATGGCAACACAGACAAGCAATAACGTTGAACTGGACATGGATTGGACCCCGCCAGAGTCCCTAGAAGAGTCTGAGACAAACCAGGAGCGGCAAGGGAAAAGAAAAGTTCCTTAAAGCCTTAGAATTATGGAAGAGGGTAAGGAGGATGTTGAGGCAGTGATTGTTATGGAAGCTGGCCCAGAGGAAACTGACATTACCCCTCCTTTTCACCCTCCGCAAGGGATGTAGCACAGGTACCACCACCAGCACCAGCTCCCATATTTGTAAGTCCCCTGCTAAGACCTGCATCAACCCTAACCTCAGAAGTATGCACTGCAGAGAGGCAATTCTAGACACACCAACCTTCCTCCAGTCCTTCTTCAGGCATTGGTAAAGGCACACTAAGAAAGTTCTCCTCCCCAGTTTGGGACTTTTTTAAGATTAGCAAGCAGGAGGATAACATTGCCATATGCTCCATTTGCCACACAAGTGTTTGTCGAGGTAAGCCTGGTTCACACTATGGTACTAGAGGCCAAACAGCTCATATGAAAAAGCATCACACAATTCAGTAGGAGGGGCACCTTAATAAAACTGCTGCAAGTGGTGGTGGTGAAGGTGAGGAGAGTGGGGAATCATCAGCTCCAATCACAATGGGAGGTGAAGTAGAGGGTGACATCTTTACAGAAACCAGTCCTGCCCCCAGCAGTGTGCCAGGATCACCCGACTCAGCAACCTCAAAATGGCACAAGAGTCTGATAGACACCACAGCATACAGTAACCACCCTAAGACGCACATTGAGTCTACCACGTTTTACTTCACAGAAGTCAACTTCATCAGTGGCCCCAGGAAAGAAGAAAATTGAGTCTACTATTCCAGGATTGTACAATGAGAAACTGGCTAAAATGTTAGCGCTGGGCTTCCTCCCTTTTTCTTTTGTGGAAGGAGCGGGATTTTTTGAATTTGTGGCTGCCATCTGCCCAAAGTGGAGGGTTCCCAGTCGGACCTGTTTTGCCAAAGTTGCTGGTTTAGTGCTCCATCACAGTGTACCGCAATTGGTTGGACAAACTTTGCAGCAAAGTGCTGTTCACACTAGACACCTGACAACAGACATACGAACCAGTTGTCAAGCAACTAATTACATGTGTATCACTGCGTATTGGATCTATTTTGCCGGGGTTAGGCAGCAGCTATCTGCAGGTCTCAGCACTGAGTTAAGGGCATTTGGCAGCATGCAACAGTAGCCATGTTTGCCAAAGAGAAATCCCATACAGCTGCAAAAATCACAGAATTTGATTTTTCGCCACGGACAATGGAAGTGATATAGTCAGGACCATGACAGATGATAACTTTTTCAGAGTCCTGTGTTTAGTGCACTGCATCAACCTGGTTGTGCGGGACTTTCTAAAAAAAGAAGACAAAGTCAGCAACATACTGACCACCGGCAGAGGAATCTGCACTCGTTTGAGCCATACTTTTAAAGCCCGGAAGCAGTTGAGGATTGTTCAGAGTGCTAATAAAGTACCAGTTAAAGCCCTCATGCAGGAGGTCCCAACACATTGAAAATCAACCTGTTACATGTTGCAACGTCTATTTGAGGTACAGACAGATCAATGACTATATCATTTAAAGAGGAGGGAATGCAATTGGGAAAATCATGACCATGAATGCGGGCAAATGCGGTCTAGTCAAATGCTTGACATACATGCTATTTCCTTTTGAGGTTTACTCATGGGAAGTCAGCAAGGAGGACAGTACGATAGGCCAGGCTATCCCGCTGTTGCATGCTTTGCATTCGCAGGTGTGAATGAAAACGCAGAAGCGCATGCCATGGTTGAGAGCTTAATCCTTCGCTTGGCTGTTAATACAAGGCTGCAAAAAGACATCATGTTGTCCAAGGAATACATCTGTGCCACACTACTTGATCCACAGTACAAAAACATTCTGGCCATTTTCTTTCTTTTTTCTGAAGGGGATGTTTCAAAACACAAGAGGTGGACTGTTGAGCAAGATAGAGACCTGGAAGAAGAATGATTGGAAATTACTAGACTCCCACTCTGGGGCAGCAGTACTGGGGCACCTCCTTCAACTTCCAAAGAGAGCAGTCCTATCGCACAGCAGCCAATACAAGCAACAAGAACACCAGATACAACCACAACTACAGGAATAGAAGAATTGGCCATTACCTCTGCATTGGCTTGGTTTCAAGTGGAAGGTCTTACGTCCAGTGCAGAGGCGAAGGCAAAAAAGTTCAAGCAAGTGGCAGCACTAATGACCATTGAGAGGATGTTCCAAGAGTATCTGGATGACCCAAAAGAGGTCTATGTATATCAAAACCCATTTGTGTATTAGTATGCAAAGATGCGCCAATGGCCAGTGCTCAGCAGTTAACCAACACTTCATATCACAGAAACAGCACAAGAGGAGTAGGCTTGGGTGGAGTTTGCATAGCAGTGCTACGCAGAGCTATGCAGAATAAAACAAAAACTGTTGCATTAAGCGGATTTCCGCTAGCGCACGGAGTTTCTTGCCACGTTTAACGTCACTGGCAACGCAAAGTTGTATCTCTCAATGGAATTCTTGCACGAATAGCACCACGCAATTCACATGGGCGGGCCATCTTGTTCTTTTGCTTGTTTATAGTGATGGGGACTACTTTTATGATCCTCTCTATATCTCTCCTAGCTCCCACTTTTAAAACCTTTTTTGCCTCGTTTCTCTTTATTATATTACCTTTTCTCTTTTTCTTTTTATATTTTAACTTTTTTCCAGATTTATTTTGTGTTTTAGTGACTTCCTTTACTTTTTTCCTTCCTTTTTCCCAATCCCTCCTTCCTTATCTCTCCCATCCAAGTCCTCAGCACCATAGCACATCAGGGGAGCGCCAGGCCCCTATCTGCCAGCCGCCTTCCTTGCAGAAAGCTGCGACGGCAAGGGGTGCAGCCCCGCACCATATTTGCAGAGGTGTCTGCCTTGGTCTTTTATGTCCAGCACCATTTTCCCTCCACGTTGGCAGTAGGCGGCAGGCCCGGTTCTGGGTACGGCCTCCGGGAGCGCCAGCAGCACTGGGAGAGGGTGCATCGGGCTGTGCACCACAGCTCTGGGGTCCGGCGCTCCCAGCAACAGCTGGCGCACCAGTGGGCTGGCATCCTGGATCGGGACCCGGAACTGCTCGACCTCCTAGGTGTCTAGGTTGCGGGGCTCGGTCAGTAAAAATCTATTATTATCAGTTGTGCTCTATGCTAATAGTTTTTCTTCCCAAATAGCAAGCATGCTGTTCAGTAAAACGCAGGTAAGTTAACTTTATGTTACAAATATAATATTGTGTGATCGTCATCTAGACAGATGCTCAGCGCTACCTAATTGTATTTCTTTTTGGCGCTTGCTTGGGTTGCATCAGAAGTAATGCAGAGACTCCTCTTGAGTACTATGTCCTGTCAAACATAGTCATTGTTAATATATTAGTATTAGTGATTTTACATGTTCTCTCACTTCTCTGTGCATTTCTTTTTTTGTTCTCTTACAGTTCCAACTGGCAAGTAATTTCCCAGTAATGTGTAGTAGTTTTGCATGCATCCAATGTAATGCTTTGACATTGATAATGAGATGAGAGTGTTGAAATCATTCATTGCAAGTTACTAGTAATTCAAAAATGTAGTTTAGGAAATTAGAAATAAGGTTAGGAAATTTGAAATAGGACGGTGGTCCTTAATACTAATATTATTATATTATCCATGCCACCTGAACCTCTGATATAGAAATGTTACTGCATTTGCCTTTTCCTTTAAAAAAAGTAATATTCTTGGAGAGATTATTTATTAACAGTACCACAAATCTTTTCTATTTTTTTTCTTACATCATCCAGCATCCAGGGGCAGCAGGAGGGCTGTTGAGGCAGGCAAGGCAGCTGATGGCCCCTTCACAAGGGCCGGGCAGATGGGTCTGCTGGCCTCAGTAAGTCCTCCTGATGTTGTTAATATTAATATTGATTTCCCTATCTTTTTCCGCTAAACACTTAGAATTATTTTCTACCTTTTTACTGTGCCTGTCTCCTATTTTTTTCTAAATCCACTTCGATTTATCTGTTTGTAAAATCTTCTTATCCTTGCATTATCCTATTAACTTATTTTCTATACTTTGAGTTTCTTTACTTCGAACTGTCTGGCTATGATAGTCTGTCTTTAACTTCCTTCTTCTGCTTCCCTCTCCCCTTATGTATCTTATCTTGTGGAGTGATGGTAAGGCTCAGAGAACATATGTAATGAAGATTGCATGCCCATATAAGGTATTCTACACATGTTTCGTGAGAACATAGGCCTGGGGGTAGTGAACGGAGTCCGGCTTAGCGGAATTCCGCAGAGTTGGAAAAAAAACTCTGTGTGATTCCGCGAAGCCGGAGTTCCGTGCCCTGTGAAGTTCTCCTGAATGCACCCATCTCGGAAGCGCTAAGCAGGGACCCTGCTTAGTGCTTCCGATTGGGTGCTTTCAGGATAGCCGTAGGCAGTGAAAGCTGCAGTTGCAGGCCTCTTGTGCACTGGCCTGTCCTGTGTGCACGGCCTTGTAGTAGTCCAGGTACAAAGAGGCACAGGGCCATTGGAATAAAATAATTTTCTAGTACACCTGCCCCAGCTGCAGACAGTAACGAGTACGACTATGGCGCCAACAGAGCTAACAATGCCACCATTAATTTAGCACAGCAGTAGAGAGAAGAATACTTGCACTCCATAGTGCATATTATGGCTGTGACAGATATCACCAAAAAATGAATGGCCTGAGGTGGCCACCAAATGTACTGCTACTGTGCTGCTACACTACATGATTTTAAACAAGTTGTTTGCCAAGACCATTGTTTACAATTTCTCTTGTTTCTTTCTTGATATAGCTATTCCTGCTGGTCCACCATCAACGGCAGGAAATAGCAGCCTGGCTGATGGGGACAATGCTGGAGGCCATATGTGCCGAGCACCAGAAGCTGGTGATCCTCGAGGAAGAGGAGGAGGATACTCAGGGCCCCAGTGCCTCCAGGGCAGCAACACCTATGCTGCAGTGCCAGGGCAGCCGCCCCCGTCACATCATCCCTGCCCCCGAGACCGTCTTCCAATGCCACGTCCTGCGGAGGCTGGCGCAGCTAGAGGCCCGTCAGGCACGTATGGAGGGGCTCCTCAGGAGAATCCTGGCCAGCCGGTAGTGCCCTCCTCTGCTCTTTTAACCTTTTATTTTGGTGGGTGGGGCTTGCTGTGGGTGGGGAGGATGGGAATGGGTTTTTGCCACATTTTTTTTGCCATGGACAATTGGACATATTTCTGTTTTGGACATTCTTTGGGGAAAGTGACAATTGTTTGGGGATAGTGGTGGGCACGTTGTGAGTGGAGGGGGTGGGTATTTATTTATTATTATTATTTTTGTTAGGGACGCGGTTTAAAATAAATAGTTGTGTAAAGATCTTTATGCCTAAAATCTTTTTTTGGGGTGTTTTACTTCGCACTGCTGACTTTATTCATCATGCTTTCTAAATTTCCTGATAGTGTATTCCTTTTAGCGCAGCATGTTTTAAAAATCTGCTGATAGTGTATAAGAATTATTTATGCAGTTAGGTAAACTTGGCCCAATACTCTTCTAGTCTCTGCAGTGTATTCTTAAAAATTTGACCCATAGGAGTGGGGTGGAGAGATTTTCCATTGCCAAATATATTGCTTAAACTAAAAGTACAACAATGTTCCATAATTATTTTACCTGAATGGTTGAAGCAAGGGACGCATGCTTTCTCAAGGTACCATGGTGGTGTAGCAGTAGCATGCTAGTGCACTAACAGTGAAGGAATCAGAAGCAAGGTCCCACTCAACTTAGGTGAAATGAAATGAAGATCCTGCACACTGAATTGGGATTGCTTCTACCACATCCGCCCCACCAAGTGTGAGATTAATCAATGGTGTAAATTATGAAGTAACACCTCAATCAATCATACAGCCCGGGGGAAGGGTGTTAGGGATTTGATGAATGGATGGGGAAGGGATTTTGGGAAAGGTGTGACAAAAAGACAACCAGAACACAAACACAAGATTCACCTGGGAAATGATTATCAGCCTGTTGTGGGAGGTATAGAAAAAGAAAAATGTGAATATGTATGACACAGATAACTTAACATTCTGCCAGCCAGAGTGAGACCCAAGTTGTATATATCTAAAAATGTTCAGTCAGCTACATTTACAAAATAGTACATTATATAACAATTAATCTTGGGGTGAAGGTAACACACACAGTTCTACAAAAAATGAATATTGAAAGAAAAATTATACTAGTCTGTATTGCCAAATTGGATAGTGCATCTGCAATCTTCTAGGATTGCCACGTCAATCTTCTTGGGTGCCTGCCTGAAGCGGTCCGATAAGGTAAGCATGAGTGTTATGGTGCAGGAGAAGAGAAGGCCTATGGATTGTAAAAGAGAAATGATTATCCTCAAGATATTGTAGAATAAAGAAGTATGGAATGGAAGGTAAGCTTCATGAAGAGTAGTGTACCAAGAAGACTTAGAGGTGGCAGAGCAAGAGAAAGGACCTTTGCAATCATCCAGCAAGAATCACAGACATGTGTCAGCAGCATGTATCGGGATGATCTAACTCGCAACTGTAATGCTCATCATAACATTTAGCCTACAGCACTGCATAATGTGACATTATTATCATCTATCACATGTCTGTCTCCTCCAGTTTCATACAACAGGCCCCCCACCCAACTACATAGTTTCAAGTTTGAGCCAGCCAGCAGACACACACAGCAGCATTGCATTTCCCAAATCAAGGAATTTACGCACCTCTCACCACCAGTCCACAGATAGGGGTAGGCCTCTTAGACTCCTCCTCACATCACCCCTGTTGATTTCTATGAAGTTGATAACTTCCTTCTTGTGGAATCACACTCTGATTCCTTCCATGATACTCAAGTCCAGACTTAAAGATTATTTTATGTCCAACTCCAGTCCCTACTAACTGCTATTGAGAGTCACAGTCTCAGTCAGGAACCAATTGAGATAGAGTGACCTGTAGCTGTTTAACAACAGAAACATTGAGTATTTTTTATTTTCTGGACTAGAATTTTGTTTGTTAGCTAAATGGACTATTCGGGTCTTTTTTGACAAATGTGAACCAGAAAGCAGAGCACCAGAAAACAAAGCAGTGTGAAAACGCCGGCAAACAAATTTCGGTAAGTGTGGTAAGGGGAAGGGAAAAACATCACCTTCAGGTAAAAAATATCACCAATTATTTTTATGCTATCCAGATTGTAAATTGATCACGACACAAACACAAGCCAGCGTTATATATTTAAACAATATAAACACCCACTCACTATCTGCCACCACTAGACATCATGAGTCACACCAACCATCTCAATTCTCAACATTGAAACAAGTGTCCCGCATATCAATCGCTGAGGCATATATAGCATTACTTACCTGTTCCAATCTAGCATAGTGGCACATTGCTGATCCTCTTTGATTCAGGTAACTAAACACACTTTGGACAGTATTTCTAAATCAAATATCTGGGGAAGTCCCGCTAGGGGACAAAAGAAAGGATAGGCACAAAATGGAGGCAGGCATTGTCTCTCAAATCTCCTTGAAGTGATTTGGGTGGGTTTGGGGGCTTCTTCAATGCACACTGGTCCATCTACAATTTGGCTATACATGTGCCTAAAACAGTTGTGGTTCATTAGTCATTTAGACAGAAACAAACAATACACAATAACAAGGTTCCCACAGCTAGCTATTTTATTTCTCAAAGATGTTCATAATAGAAAGTAGAAAGATCTATGGTGTCCCAGATCTAGTGAGGCAAGTAGAGATAGTCCTCAGACTCAGGTGTTTCACCCAGACATTGGGCAGCTAACACACGACCATGACCTGATCCGACCAATCATCACCATCATCATCTTCTGTTGTACTTCAGGTATGCAGTAATTGGGTGCTATAAAGTGCTGATTCATTTTGAACATGGTCAATCTTTTGACATTTTGGGGTGAGAGACTGGTCTTTCTCACTGTCACAACTATACTAGCTGCACTGAACACACTTTCAGCAGACACACTGGCTACAGGGCAAGCCAGATACTTTATTGCCAGCCTGCTGAGCACTGTCCATTGACGCCTCTTTCCATACCAATACACCAATGGGTTTTGATCCAGATAGACCTCCGTTGGGTCATCTAGGTAGGCCTGGACCATCCGCTCAATAGTCATTGGTGTTCCACCTTGCTCGAGCTCTGTTGCTTTCGCCTCTGCACTGGACTTAAGCCCTGCCTTTAGAAAACAGTCAAATGCAGATTTTGGGGCTGCTGCTCCTGTTCCTGTTGTTTTTTCTGGTGTTGACTTTGGCTGATGTGAGCCAACAGCACTCTCCACAGGCTCTATGAAAGTTGTAGGCTGCCCAACAGAACTTCTGCCCGTGAGTGGGCCTCTAATTTCCAGCTGTTCTTTTTCTAGGTCTCTCCCTAGCTCAGCTATCCATGTTTTGTAGGTTGATACATCCCCATCAGAAAAAGGAATGAAAGTGGGCAGTAATTGTTTGTACCGTCGGTCAAGAATTGTGGTACAGATGTGATTTTGGATGACACAATGTCTCTTTGAAGCCTTGTATTAACAGTTAAGCGAAGGATTAACATCTACACCAACTCCTGTGCATCTGTTTTTCATCCACACCTGCGTGCATTTCGGACACCTCCTTTAGCTGTTTCTGCAGCATATGCACCAATGGGATGGCTTGACCCATGGTAAAGTCCTCCTTGCTGACTTCTCGTGTAACAATTTCAAAGGAAATCAGTATCTCTGGCAGGTATTTGACCAAGTCTCATAGGTCCATCTCAATGATCATGCCTTTCACAGTTGCAACCCCTCTTTGCATGACATATTCATTGATTGGTCTGTACTACTCAAACACACATTGTAATATGTAATAAGTAGAATTCCAACGTGTTGGCACCTCCTGTATGAGTAATTTAACTGGCATTCCAAACACAGGACCCTGAAATAGCCACCCTCTGACATGGCCTTAACTACACTACTGCCATTGTCCGTGGCAACAAATCCAACGTTAAGCCCTCTGGGGCGCAGCCATTCAAAGAGCTTTTTGTTAAAGTCATCCAAGATGTTTGCAGCTGTATGAGAGTTCTCCATGTCTAACATAGCTACTGTTGCACACATCCGAGCACCATTAAAAATTTCAGCTGTGTCAACACCTGTAGATATCATGTCTCTAACCCCCAAAAAAGAAATCCAGTGTGCAGTGATGCATATGTAATCAGTGGCTTGGCAACTGGTCCATTTGTCTGTCGTCAGGTGGATGATCTGTCAGCACGCTGCTGTAAAGCTTGTTCAATCAATTCCAGCACATCGTGATGTAGCACTGGAACAGCAACTCTGTCGAAATAGGTCCGGCTGGGAACCTTCTATTTCAGGCAGATTATGGAAAACCCACTCCTTCCACAAAATAAAAAGGGAGGAGGTGCAACGCTAACACTTTAGCCAGCTGCCCATTGTATAAACGTGCCATTGGGTGGTTGCGTTCGTACTGTCTCTCCTGCCTAAACGTGGCAGTAGTAGTAGGCTCAATGTGCCACATCTCTCGGAGCAGGATGAGAAGATGGGGTAATGTTTGACTCCACTGGGGCTGGGCTAACATCCATGATGACTGGCTCATCGTCAGACTTGTCATCCTCCTCTTCTTCATCTATAACTTTAAGGCTTTCAGGAAACTTTCTTTTCACTCCTTGCCTCTCCTGGCGTGCCTCAGACTGAGGTGGCATCCAAGTGGAGTCTTGATCATCAGAAGGGGGATTGAGGAAGAAGATGGTGGAGATCTGGAAGACAGTGGGTCTTGTGAAAGAGGGGCTTCTTCAGCTTCCTCTGTATGAAGCTAAACATACTGATGTGCTCCTACGTCGGAAGGGACTGCTATTGCTGGCTGCAGCTGTTGTTATTCACTGACCCGAGTTTCCACCAATGATTAGGTACTACTTTGAGAAAGAGATGTGTCTAATTCAGTGTCACTGCTCGTCTGTGTTCCTGTGATGAGAGAGGCTGCCTCTGTGTCAGACATGGGCTTGGGCCTACTTTGGAAAGGGGCCGCTGATGCAGGAGTGGTGCTCCAAACTTGCTACCCAGAGGCTGGTGCGACAGGCACACTTCTTCTTTGCCCAAAAAAGGTCTGGGGTGACATACCAGTAATGAGAAGCTCCTTCTTATCACTGGCTACTTTCTTGGTAGTAGCTTTCTTTGGGGCCATCTCAAAGCTGTCAGTTGGAAGTAGCACTTAGCTTCAGTAGCTGAAGAGATATCCATGTGGTCATGAGTGTGGTCACGCGTCACATCGAGCACAGGCCTTCTATCTGACAGTACTGTGGGTGATGTGTCTTTCTCTTTGTGCACCAAAAGCAAACATGCAAGAAGGATCAGTGAAACGTGGCATTGTTGTTGTTGTTGCATTCGTAGTAGAAACAAACAATATCATAGAATGGTTACTTAAATAAACATATAAATAATTATGAAATACAGTGTATCCATTTGTAAAAACAACACACCAACATTAACTTTCAGTAGCATGTAAGTCATGAAGGATAAGAAAGAGCAACAACTACAACATACAGAATGTAAATGTTAGCTTTATCTGTCTGCATCAAGTTGGCATGTAGCACTCAGAGAGGTGCTGGTGACAAATGGAATAATCATTTAATAATGTAATGTTATAAAATGTAATGCAACTGTACGTCTACGGCAGACATGAGGCTAATGGGAAAAACTGGAGAATTTTTTTTTTAACTTATGTAAAAAAATCAAAAAGCAAGAAAAAAAGTTTAGAAAAAATAAAATATTATTATTCTTATTATTAAACTGATATTATAAAATAAAACAAAATAAATGTTGTGAAAAAAATAGAAGAAAAGGATAAACATTTTTTTAAGTAGATTGCAATTGCTGATGTACTAGGGGCAGGGGAATAGCATGAAAAACCACAGAGATTTGGAAGGCAAGGAGTGGTGGAGGTGAAAAATGCAAAAGAAAGTATGGAAATATAAAAAAACTACTCATTCACTACATTTAGTAATAAGCATCATTGACCTACTAGGCCTGAATAAACAACACACAAAATGGCCGCCAGCCACATGGTCAAAAACAACCAGCAAGGAGGAATAGTCATCAACACATGCAGGCCTAAAGCACACTGGCTGCCTACACAAAATGGCTGCCAGCCACATGGTCAAACAACAACCAGGAAGGAGGCATGGCCACCATAACAAAGAAGAACACATGCAGGCCTAAAGCACACTGGCTGCCTACACAAAATGGCTGCCATCCACATGGTCAAACAACAACCAGCAAGGAGGCATGACCCACACAACAAAGAAGAACACATGCAGCCCAAAAGCACACTGGCTCCCTACACAAAATAGCCACCAGTCACATGGACAAACAACAACCAGCAAGGAGGCATGGCCATCACAACAAAGAAGAACACATGCAGGACTAGTGGCTTCCTAAACAAAATGGCCAACAGCCACATCAAACAACAAGCAGGATAAATAGAAAACATGGTGGCTATGACAAATACTCTCATGCACTGGCCAGACAAAGAAGGCATTAGTACAGAAGAAAAAAACAGCATTAAATCAGTATTAGTAATTCCAAAAACTTAAACTATAGAGGCTACAAAAGTTACAACAACACACATCATACCAAGGCATCAAGTACTATACAAGCCCCCATACACTGTTTGCAGAAAAAAAATGTGAAATACCGCCATACAACATCTTGTTATCTTTAATTCAATGCCATCCATGGTGTA
Organism: Pleurodeles waltl; assembly: GCF_031143425.1. Lineage (NCBI taxonomy): Eukaryota > Metazoa > Chordata > Amphibia > Caudata > Salamandridae > Pleurodeles > Pleurodeles waltl. The sequence continues at coordinate 81,922,925 of NC_090447.1, read as the reverse complement.
TCAGTTCCATGGACACCGCAAACAGTTGTTTTTCATCATGCATCCACGCCTAGTACTGGACCTACAGCTGGAAGGCCTATTACATTAGCAGACTAAGCCACCTTATATTAACATTCAATTTAATGAATATTGTAAATTTACAGAACAGAACATGGAGCAAATGTAGTGCACTGTTAAACATTTTTCCTTCGTAGAACAAAAATTATAAGTAAATAAATAACTAGCCCACAACTGCAGGCCAACCACCAACATAATTTAAAAAAAAACAAATACAAGTACAGATAAATACTGGGGCTTGCCCCCTATCAAACAAACAAGTTGTACAACACCCTTATGCAAGGGTTTTTTAACTTACTTGTGAAAACTGAAATACAACTGTCTTTAAATTCAATAATTTATCCAGGAGACAAAAAAAAGTGATCCTTCCAGCTTGAAATCCAAGTGAAAAGTGGGCAGGAGATAGACAAAGCAGTGGGATGAGCCTGCTGGATGGTACAGGAAGTTGGATTCTCTGGGGCACTTCCTGTTGTTGGGAAAATAAAAAAAATAAATAAATTGTACTATATCAATAAGGATGGTAAATTAGAGAAGATTTTTACTAAGAGTTGTATATTTTAGTTGTTTCAGCTTTACCAGGTTGCAGCAGCAGCCGATCGCACTCACTCGTGCTTGCCTACATCAAAAAAGATGCACTGGAAGTTGCTAGTGTGGCACTAACTCTTGCGAGCGGGTAAAAGATCTCGTTTGTGATCCGGATAGAGTGGAAGTCTTTAGTCTCACATCTTGCGTACGCGAAATAACAGAGAGCGTGCGCCAATGGGGGAAATCAGAAAAAAACTCTGCTACTTTGCGGAGTCTATCTGGAACTCTGCGTTCTCCGTAGAATTCAGAGTTGGTGAAATCTGCAAACTCCACCAGCAGAGTGGAGTTTTTCGCCCAGCCCTAAAGAGGAGGAGGAAGATGATTGGTCAGACTCAAGTGTGTTAGCTGACCAACTTCTGAATGAACCACATAAGTTTGAGGACAAACTCTACTTCCCTGATTGAGTATGCCACTGAGTATGCCACCATAGTACTTTTTAATTATGTATTGTTGAACTTCTTTCTTTGCCAAAAAAGCATATAGCTAGTGGAACATTATGTATGTGTCTGACTTATGCTGCCCACCCATTTTAGGCACATGTATGGCCGGATTGGAGTTGGACCACTGTGCAGTTAAGAAGCCTCCCCATTCAATTCAAGACATTGGAGACAATGCCTGCCTACCTCCTATACCTACCCATTTTCCATCACCTAGCAGGACAGCCCCAAAAGATCCTTGATTTACAAGACGGACAAATTCCAATGTGTTGCTTGCATTAAAGAGGAGGTACAATTGTGTACCTATCACCGTGCTTGGATTGGAAGACGTAACTATTGCTCCAATGAGTGATGATATATTATTGATTGATTGTGAGTGATGATCGATGATGTATGTGGTGGCTGACAGTGAGGGAAGGTATTCAACAATTTTTTAATCTTGATTTTGATGATTTGCAATGTTTGGGGCCTGATGGGTGATAGGTTTTTGCTGAAGGTGATTGGCCCTTTCAAATTTAGCGAAATCTAACTGCAGGGTATACTCTTTTTTGGGGGGGTTTCTGAGACTAGACCGGTCACTTTAGTTAGCAAACACAAATCTACACAAAATACCCCAATTCTGTTTCTTTTCTTGTTCTTAAACAACAGTGCACTACTGGTCTATCTTGCTCAGGTCTGGAGTGGGACAGTGTTACTCTGAGTCAGGGGGAGGATGGAAGGACTCAGGGTGGGATTACCTCAACAGCCTGAGGAAGGAACCACAATTAAGGGGATAGTAATTGTATGCAACTTGCACTTCCTAGGTTGTGTATAGTAAAGGGCAAAGTACAAACAACACTTAGTCCAAAGGTTGATGCTAGTGTGATAACAGGTATCCTACTACCTAGGAAACCATCAACAGTGAGTGTAAGCCCACTGTGTCTAATTGCAAGTGTTATTACCACAGCACACATAACAATCCATTCATTTAACAGTGTAGAGATAGTTCACATCAACAGTAGTCCATATTTTTTTTCCGTAAATGTATGGATCGAAAGTTTAAAAAATGGTGGTACAGTCCTTAATGTACTCCAAAATGCGGTATATCAGTTAGACAGGCTGCCAACACATGTTTCATCCCCACAAGTGACTTGTTCAAGGCTAAAGCATCGTATATCCTGAGCAGGTGATGAGAAATAATCCTTATGCTGTATAAGTGAAGAAATGTTGTGTAATTGGAGCAAAGGCCTTCTGGTTATAAGGGTAGATCAAATTGGTAGATAGTAGACTTAATTCAGACCAGGTCAGTTATAGTTGATCACAAACCATGTAGATTGCAGTAGCTCTAAATTGGTGGGCTAAAGCCTCCATGTGAGTTTCAAAGAAACGCTGAAAAGCTAGTCCTGAAGTGTTTGAAAAGTGCTCATGTCTGCGTCAAAAGTAAGCCAGGTCTACCCTTGTAACCAAAACGCTTTTGCTCCAATAACACAGTATTTCATGACTTCCATAGCATATATATAGCTTGCTCAGCCTACACAAAGCTTTAGCCTTGAAAAAGTCACTTGTGGTGACGAAGCACGTGTTGGCTGCCTGTCTAAATTATATACCACATTTCGGAGTGCATTAAGGACTGTACCTCCATTTATTAAATTTTGGATCCATGCATTTATGGAAAATAAAAAATAGAGAATACCATCTACTTACGTTGCTGTTAACTATCTCTACATCGTTGATTGAACAGATTGTTATGTGTGCTGTGGTACTAACATTTGCAGCCAGAAGAAGGAAGTTATTGAGTTCAAAGGGAAACATTGATGATGATGATGAATCTGAGGCCTAGTACTTAGCTTTCTGCACTGTAGAGAGGTGTGTTGATTGGGGAAATGCTGCTGTGTGTGTGTGTGCTGCACTGCTGGCAAGCGTTTAATGTCTCTTATGTTCTTGCTCTGCCTCTAAGTCTTCTTGATACACTCCTCATGAAGATCCTGTCCTTCTCCTTGACTCCACAGTACAGTTTCTGTTTTATAATCCACAGGCCTTCTTCTCTCCTGCTCAAACGAAAGGTGAAAGCTCAACACTCGTGCCTACTGGACCAGTTCAGCCAAGCACCCAAGAGTGATGGACAATCCGAAAAGAAAGCAGTTGCACCACCCAATTTGGCAATACAGTATCATTTTTCTTTTAACAATCATAATTTTTAGAACTGGGTGGGATCACTTCACTCCTCCATAATGTCTATTTTTCAAACCTAGATGACAGAACATTTAGATATATAAAGCGTCTCTAGGGATGAATGACTGTCTGCAATTCATTAACAGAACTGGGTCATACTCATACCTACATTTCCTTTCACAACAGATTGATGATGATGTGATGCTCATCACCCTGATGAATATTGTTTTTGTTGTGTACTGTTTGTCTTTTTCACACCTTTCCCCAAATCCCCTTTCCCATCAATTCTTTAAACCCCTAACCCTCTTCCCCCGGGCTTTGTGATTTATAGAGGTGTGACTTAATTTACACCAAATGGATCCCACACTTGGTGGGGCAGATGTGGTTCAATGTGATACTTAATCACTGCAGGATCTTCTATTACCTGAGCAACAGCCCACACCAGCCCCACTTACCCAACTATGCCTGGGCGGCCTCCAACCTTTGCCGCCACAGCCTGGCTGCTATCTCCCGCTGTGTCGGTGATGAACCAGCAGGAGTCGCTATAGCAAGAAAGATAAAAAAGTTAAAAAAGACAAATTGTAAACAATGCTCTGGGCAAACACTTGTTTAAAATTATATAGTGGCAAAGTAGCAGTACATTGCTGGTCCTGTAGGGCCATTAGAATTTTTAATGTGATTAGAAGATTCACAAGGACATGATTTTACCTACACATGCCACATGCCTCGATGAAAGGAATTAAGCCAGCATAACACTACATTAAAAAAACAGCCCCAGCCCGATAAACAGAACCATGCATAAAAGAGATCCATAAATTTTAGATGTAGAAGAACAACATTCATCAACATCATCATTCAGGCCTTGTGTTGTGTAAACGCTTAACCTTGTCTACTCCAGACTTTCAGGACACTTTTTCTGACTTGAGCATTTCGTAACTTTAGTTTTCATTAAATTCTATGGTCCCCATTGCTCCAAATAATTTACTATTGCTGCTTTATGTTATGATATATGGTATTGATTGTTGTTCATGGTGGTAGTAGTCTGATCTCAGTCTTTCTAAAGATATAATATAAATGTATAACACACTAACTCTGTGTTTTTCTTTCAGTATAGTTGCCTGTGATGTACAATCATTTTGACTAATTCTACAGTTGGAGCTCACCAAGTTGGGAGTGGGACTTCGTTTGTGATGCCTTCCCAGTTAGCGAGCTACCACCACCATCTAAAAAGCACCTTGAGAAACCCTACAGTAAGGAAGAAAGAGAGGAAACAGCCTTTCCTTCATCTATTCAGGTAAAAGAACCATGGAGTAAAGTGAACATGCTCAGTTAGTAAGTAACTAACTTCTACTGCAGATAAGTAGTAAGTTCTTGTTTGTCTAGTTTGGCGTAGGCAATATAGCCAATAGCAGCATACCCCCAATGGTCAATATAGTTATAGAGTGTAGTAGGACAAGGGTATACCAATCTACAACTAACTGGTGCACACTTTGATAATCTGATACATGCTGCATCAGCAGTATAAAATAAAAGTAAAGCACAAAAAACTATTCCAGGCATCGAATAATCCTTTATCAACTTGAGTTTCAAGAAAAGTAGAAAACCCAGCCTCTCTACCCACAACAGGTCTACCCCTCTTCCCAAACAAATCACCCGTCTCTAACCAATGTCCAAAAAAACTAAAGTCCAAAGTGTTCAAAAAATCCCTTCCCAACTCTCACCCTCTCTACCCACAATAGAAGTCCCTCTCACCAAAACAAAAAATAAAACAAGGGCTTAAAGGAGGGCATTCTCTATGAGGGTCTACTTTTCTTGTTGCTGGGCCTTGAGGCACGCCATACGAAGGCCCAAGTGTGCCAGCTCATGAACCATGCAGCATTGGAAGAAGCGGTCTGAGGAGGGTGCAGCAATGGTGGTATGGGCACCAGCGGCTGCCGTGGTGCTGGCGTTGATGTGGCCTGGATGATGAAGGTGCAGGCAACTAGGTGGAAGAACTGGACCCCGAACAGAGTCATGTGGCTCACCCTTCTCCACCTTGAGCGTTGTTTCTCTACTCATGTTGCCACCAACCTTTGCCACCACAGCCTGGCTGCTATCTCTTGTTGTGTCGGTGGTAGACCAGCAGGAGTAACTAGATCAAGAAAGAGAAAAAAATAAAAAATAGACAAATTAGAAACAATACTCTTGGCAAACACGTTTAAAATTATATAGTGGCATGGTAGCAGAACATTGCTGGTCCCCTAGGGCCATTGGAATTTTTAATGTGAGTAGGAGATTCATAGGGACAGGATTTTACCTACACATGCCACATGACTTGATGAAAGAAATTAAGGCAGCATAACACCACATTAAAAAAGTTATTTTTTTTCTTCTAAAGGATTTCCTAAAAAAACAAACCGACATGTTGTGTGGAAAGATATAAATACATTAACTCTCATTAACGAGTAAGGCTTCATCCACTATCTAATACAAGTATTCTTGTTGTGCTAAATTGAGGTATGCTAGCTAGCACATTGAGCACCACTTTACTACTCTCTGCAGTTTCAGCTGCTGCAGCTGAGATGGACAATTTTCTTATTTTAATTCCAATGGTCTTCTCAAAATGCCTTTCAATTCTTCCCTGACTCCAAACAGGCACATGAATAATATATGTCAAAAATGTCACGTATAACACATGCGGATAATAGATATCTTGTCTGCCATAAGTAGACAATGGGAAAAACGATGCACTGCAGTACAGGGAAAGGAGCGGGATATGTAGATTTTTATTGGACACGTTCGTCAGAGAGTATCCCATCCACAAAACACAAAATCACAGGCAGTTAACCCCACTTTACTCCAGGGCCTCACCCTCAAACACAAATTATTTCAAAGTAACACATTTGCTTGGCAGTAAGAAAAAGAAACTTAACTTACCCTACTCTAGGGTAAGTTAGAGGGAAAAGGCAGAGTAGATAGAGGTTTTGCGATAGAATAGTGGGGTGCCATTGATCATCATGTGCCTAAGCTTTGGCTTAGTCAGCCAAGGTAGTTGAAAGTTGATGAATGTCAAAAGGGTAAAATTTGAACAGGCTTAAATCCATTATGGAATTATGGAAGCCATTAAATATATGACCCACTTGGCAAGACTGGGACAAAACTTAGGAAAGAATAAAGGAATTAAGTATTAGGAGGTGACCAAGTGGGCATTGCAAGGGAAACACACCTTGTTTTAATTTTGGTTTGAAATGCATTGAAAACTTTGTAATTGCAGCATTAACTGAAGCAGACACACATTGCACAGCCAACACAGCGGTGCCAAATGGACCCATCCTGCAGCTAGGTCATGAGTTGCGAAATACCACTGGTAGGGAGCTCATGAATGATGTGGGATCTACTTAGCTTAACAAATACAGTGAGTATACTAGTAATTGTCAATAGCCAAGCAATGTGACTTACCACCGCCCATCTTTGCTGAATCTGGGACTCACCCTTCAGCTGCCTCAGTGTCTAGTGCACTGGCATTGGCATTGGCGCTGGCCCCGGCACTGGTGGTCTGTGTGGCTGGAAAAAAAACATTACACATTTTAGATGCCAGATACGCCTTCACTTTTTATTTTTTTAAATAAATAATACAACTGCAAAACATCACTACAGTTTGGTTGGCAGTATCTTCTCTTCTATCAGAAAGTATCACTTTTGGCATTTTGTAGGTTGACAATGTTAGAAAGGCCAGGAACTCATGAGCAAGAAAAAGAAAGCATTTGCAACAAACAAGCAAAGAATAGCTTGTTTGGGTCTGCAATCGTCACAGTAGAGTACCTAAAATCTATTCTCTTAGTCTTACAGTACCAGTCCACAGGATATTTAAGGTAGGTGAGAGGGAAAAATTAATAACAAAGCAGAAGATAGCATTAGTACAGACAGGAAGAAGTCAGGTACAGAAACATGAAATACAGAAAAAGAGGATAATGCAGGGATAACATCAATTAACAAACATTAAATAGAACAAAGAAGATTTGCAAAAAATCAGTCACAGTATAGAAACAAAAAGGAAACATTATTCTAAATGGGGAGAGGTTAGGGCAAAAAGAAAAACAGGCGGACTTACTGGGACCAGCAGAGCCGTCAGCCACAATTGCGGCGCTGGTGGTGGCGGTGATACTTCCACCCGCGGCAACACTGGTGGTGGTAGCCTCGGCCTGACTCTCTGGTGCTCTTTTCTTGACCTTGGGAGCTGATGTAAGAAATAAAGAAGATACATTAGTGGTATAGTTAATCTCCCAGAAGATATTTTCATAGGCATAGGCAAACGCAATAGCATATTAACATCGTACTTTTCTAAACCAGATCACCTACATTACTAGTACTGAGTTGACCTATTCCTAATTTCCTAAACCTAAGCCCTATTCCTAATTTCTAAAACTACATTTGGACCTTTGCTTCTCACCCCCTTTGATGGGCTAACTCAGTGTACCTTTTGAACACATAGATACTGATATTATTACTACTCCTATCTTAGTGACAGGACAGAGGATTCTGTATGACTTCTTAAAGATTCAGCACAAGCGAGTGCCTCACAGCAGGTAGCGTCAAGCACCTGGCACGCTTAAATTGGATCATATAATATTTTGTTAACGCTACGTAAACTTAATTTACCTCTGAGTGTGAGCAGTATGCTATTTGAAAAAAAAGTATTAACATTGTAGGACACAACAAATAAATACTCACTGAACCCCGCAACTTGGACACCCAAAAGGTCTAGCAGATCCTGCTCCTGGTCGAAGATGTCGGTCTAGCCGTGCGTCAACTGCTGCTGGGTGCGACTGACTCCAGTTCTCCTCCACACACACCGGCGCACCCCCTCCCACAGCACCTGAAGCTTCCGTAGGCTGTATCCACTCCTAGGCCTGCCGCCTTCTGTCAGCATGGAGGGGAAATGGTGCTGCACAAAAAAAACAAGTGCAGACACCTCCACCTCTGAAAAAATGATGCTGGGCTGCACCCTTTAAAGGAACTGGCAATTGCAAGGTGTTCAGTTAGCAGCCACACTGGTACCGCCTCGCTCATGCTCTGCCATGCACTGGTGGGGAAAAAATAAGAAATAGGAAAAAGGAAGGAATAGGAAGGAAGAAATGATGAAGTAAGGGGAAAACCGAAAAGGTATAAAAGTCAAAGAAAAAAAAAAAAAGAAAAAAATTTAAAATACACAAACACAAATACAAACACTAATATAATAAAGGTATCCGAGGGTGGATGAGTGAGGTAGAGGGAGGATTTCAAAGATTCTGGGTAGGTTAATAAATAGTCCCAGCACCATGCAGAGAACAGGTGAAACAAAATGGCCACGTGTGCATGTGATCGTGTGGTGTGGTTTGAGCTCGCCTTGCAGCATGGAATGCACTACTGGCACCAATCAGCACAAATGGGTGATCGAGCACAATTCCGCCCACCCACTCAGTGAGGTGGAATCTTTAGGCAGTCCGTGGAATTCTGGGTAGCAGAACTCTGCGAGTTCCGCCCATGCCTAAACAGGATCTCATTTGCAGTGGACTTCTCAGTGGTGACCAACATCTAGTGCAGGAGGCTCCTGGTGGTCTGCCCTAGGATGAGACTTGGGGATCTCAAATATGGACTGCTGCACCCAGCTAGGATGAAGGTGACTTTTGATGGAGGGACCCAGGAATTCTCTGCCCATGGCAACTTAGAAACATTTTTGGATTCACTGGAGGAGCCCCCAAGGATGGCCGCAACCAAGATGACACACTCCCCACCTGTAACTCCACCCCCAACATCAACGCAGCCTCCAGCGAGGCGGTGGAACCACAAAAGAGAATAGGACAGAGCTGGGCTGCATCAGGTGATGGAAGCTCTCTATAAGGACAGGGACAGAGACAAATTGTGCTACCTGCTGAAGCACCCAGCTGTGGCAGATGGAGAGACCATGGATGACTGATTGTATCCTTTCTCTTTGCCTGTTGTATGTTCCAATCTGTTTTTAGTGTGAGTCCAAAGACAGGATGGAAACATTGCCTTCACCCCTTAGTTCCAGCGACCACTCTATCCTGCCAGATGAGCTGAGCTTGCTGGCTGCCCACACCCTGGGGACCCTCAAGCCTGGGTGAAGTGGTGGGCACCACCTTAGTCTTAGTATGGATCCTCCCCCACAGGGGCTATCTCACCCACAACAGCCACATCCTGCAAGCCGTCCTGACCTTCATGGCCCACCACCTCTCTTCCCCTCACCACAACCCTCCTTCTCTGCCTGTGAAAACCTGTAGGATGGGCTCTGGCTTGGCCTCACTCAGCACAGGCACAAGCTTCAGACTGAAAGTTACTAGTGTCTTTTCCCCTCCCCTGGTTTATGCCTCTATCTTTCTTCTTCTCCTTCTCCATCAGCCCATCCTTGCACCTGTGCCCTGTTAGCCTCAGCAGCTCACGTCCTTGATAGGTTCACCTCAATCAGAGTGCCTTCTGCTTCCCCTACCCACGGCTCTGGGAATATCTGCACCCATGACAAGTGTCCCTGAACGTTAATGGCCTGACCCACTATATTAAACTTGAGAGAGTCCTACACTATTTTCACACTAAGTGGAGAAGACACACCTATCCTCGGAGGAGTCAGGCAAGCTGGGGCAAAACTGAAATTTGGTAGACAAGCCATCATCAGCAATAGCTGGGCTGTTAATTACACAGGGGGGCCCTCCACCATGACGGGCTGCTCCAAGATGTGCAGAGTGGTGATACTAATATGGCAGACCTTGACCCTCCAGGTTCTCCAGATGTGGATGGATGTGGAGGCCAGGTGGGTGTTTGCTAAACTAAGCATACTGGAGTGTTCTGTGATATTGAGGTCAGTTTATGCCCCTGCAGCTGATAAAATACACTTCCTGACTTGCCTTTCATGGCTGCTGCCGGGGTTTGGGAGGACACCAGTTTTGCTGGGGGGGGAGGGGAGGTTGATTGGAATCTAGCCCTAGACCCAGTCCTAGACAGGAATGGGTGGATAGATGCTCAAAACAAACGTGACAGGGCACTACTTTTTTATCTTCTTGGCGACCATGCTCTTTGTGATTTCTGGTGCCTGCTTCATCTGTCCGATAAGGACTACAGTTTCTTCTCCTGAACCCTGTATTAACTACTTCTTATTGAGAGGAGGTTTAATTCCTCAAGTTACACACTGTGATACACCGGAAGGGGGTATTGCTGAATACTTCCTGGTCTGCCTCGATTTTTAGCTGGTGAACACTCACCTGCCCCCAACCCCATGGAGGATGAAAGCATTAATAAATAAATGCCTGAAGGGCAAGGAGGAACTCCACCGTCACCTCAGTACTTCACGGAAAAACCAGGACTCTGTCAGCTCCTGCTGAGTACTATGGGTAGCGTGCAAGGTGACACTGAGTGGACAATTGATGCAGGACTCTGTGCTAGTAATGTGCAATGCCAAGACAGACCTTAAGGCGCAGGAGGCCAAGGTGCAATCCCTCATGGCCTGTCACACAGTGAACCTTATGCAAACATTGCAGACCCAATTAGATCGTGCATAGATTCAGTTGAACTCTTTCTTAACAGCAGAGGCTGAGAAGGCCTTGGCTTAACTCCTCTGGCATCCATACAACCATAGGGAAAAGGTGGCAGACTACTGGCTGCTAATTTGCAGCAGCAGGAATCCCAGCTCACCATAGCAGCAATTGGGGATGCCTTGGGGCATCTACTGGTACACCCTAGAGACATAGTGGGCTGCTTTGGAGCCTACTACTCGGCCTACACTCATCAGAGCTGTGCGCCACCCCCAACCAGATTGAGCACATTTTGACAGCTTTACATCTTCCAACTCTTAATGACGAGAGCTGAGCAGTCCTTTAGGGGTGTTCATGGAAGAAGTGGTGGCTGGCACCATATCAGGGCTCCCCACCTATAAATCCTCAGAGGAAGACATGTTGCCTGCCGAGTTTTCCAAAAGCTGAATAGACATCCTCATGCCCCAACTGACAAGGGCCTTCTTCCTCGAACTCGAACCGCTATCAGCACTCATTTTCAGATTGCTGGAGATGCATGGGATCTCCACAGAAGATGTAGAGGTCAGGATCTTGCTCTACAGAGATTACATCCTGCTCCTTTTGTCCGAACCACACTCCTCAATAGCAGCAGTCATATCTATCATCGAGGTCTTCTCAGGGCTGTCGGGCCATATTGTTAATTGGACAAACAGTGAGGCCCTCCCTGTGTCAAGAGCCACCACCACCACTTGCATCCATGGTTATAACATGAATTGGGTGCCAAGCAGACTTCATTACCTGGGCATCCCGGTCAAGAGAAGCATTCCATCCATTGTTGATGACAATCTTCTCCCCTTCCTGGAATGAACATGGCAGGACGTCCTGAAGTGGTCTCACCTTAATCTGTCTTTGTAGGGGAGAGTGCAAATGGTGAAAATTACCACAGCCCCCCGATTTCAAAATATCTTTGGCATACTGCCCATGTGGGTAGCCAAAATGCTACTAGCATGCATCAAGGCTAACATCCAGTCATACATTTGGAGTTGGTGGAAGCCTTTCATCTGAGGTTCCTGACTCTGGGCTGATACAATGGCCGGGGCCTTAGACTTCCCCATCTCGCCTCCAACAGTCTGGCATTTCATCTATCCCAAGTCATGGTTCATTTGCACGTCGACTGGGAAGCCCTATTCTGGGCATGCCTGGAACAACACCTTCTCTCATCAGCGACTTTGTTGCTGCTCCCCTACCTCCCAGCCAAGGATCCAAGATTGGCTCCAAACCCAATCATGGCAGTGAAAGCCTGGGCCTGATGAGAGACACACCACCTAATGGGAGTGTCTCTCTACTTAAACCAAAAGGCCCTCCTCCGGCACAACTCTACCCTTCACATCGCATTCAGTTCTACTGGACGACCTGGAATGCCAGCAGCATACAGTGCCTCACCACATCCCAAAAGACGGAAGGCTTAAATCTTTCAACCTTGTGTGAATAAAATTCAGGCTCCAACCAGAGGACTCCTCCTGGCATTATCACCAACTGTCTCATTGCATCCATGCAGTCCGTAGCCCACACAGTCAATGGAGCTATCCCGCCTCCCATAAATGAGTGTATTTGGGCCTTCGGCAGACATAGGGGATTATTTCTGGCCTCTCTGTGGTTCTCATTAAAGGACCACACTCTCTCCTATCCCTCTCCACTACCAGACTCCACTGGCAGCCTCTCCTGGGAAATGCAGACTCTCTGGAAGACTGGACATCACTACTTCTTGATCATGACAACGCCCTCAGGGATCCCGGCTGAAATTGCTTTATTTTAATATTCTGCAAGATTAGTACTGGACCCCCTGGAAACTTCATAGGGAAAAACTTCTACACCATGAACTCTGTTGGCAGTGTTTTGCCACTCGCTGTGACCTGCACCATATTCTGTTTTGTGGACCTGCCTAGACATTACACGCTAATGGGCACTCATTTAGAATCAGCTACAATGACATAACACCCTCCAGACTATGACATGACTTTCCACAACTGGTGATGGCTTGCCACCTCACTCACCACAGCCAAACTCTGCATACTCAGCCACTGCTGACAGCCCACCCTCCCCTCACTAACTGAATGGCTCCTTGTGCTCTATCCAGGGTCACTGGAATTATGCGATTGTGCAGTCGCTGCTATTTTCGTATATTTTTACATTTGCCACATTTGCCACATAATCAGTCATCTGCTGCATAATCTGCAGGTATTAACAAAAAAAACTTGTTTCTAGCTCAAACAGTTCAAAAGTTACTAAAAATGCAGTTACGCGATGCTGCGCAGTGGAAGGTCATTTGCAAAAGTTGAGTGGTCACCTTTCCGTATCTTACTGCTATCTTTGGGTGTTAAACTGGTACTACGGAGGTGCAACTAATGCCCAGACAGTATTAACAAGTTTTTAAAATTGACAAAATAATTAAGTAATACTGTCACAATATGTGGCACATAATTTGCCTTTTCTTGCTGCATTATGTGCTCAACCCTGCTGCATAATTTGGCCTTCCACTTATGCATAATTCCAGTGGCCCTGACTATATCGCATTGCAGGCTAAGAAGAAATCACTTATAATATGAATGATCAATCTCACATTTTTAAAGCCATCTCGGGCACCTCCAACTGAACCCTTTGCCTGGAATGTGGTGAAATGAAGCATGCTGGCGAATAGAGCACAAGGCCACGTAAACATGGGGACGTCTAGCTGACTTTTGGTGGTATTATATGTGCATGCCGCTGTTGGCATTTCTTTGTGCCTACCTCATGCCACAAGGCCCCCTCCCTCTCCTACTCCACCCCACCCCTCAACAGGGCCAGACTGGCCATAACGGCCACCAGGTGTTTTCCCGGTGGGCTGGAAGGGTGGGGGCCGGATTTGAACTGGTGGGGGGCGGTTTTGCAGCAGTGCTGCAAGCTCGGCCCCCAGTAACATAATCAGCAGTGCTTCACACTCTTCCCCCGCACCCCTCCTCGCCTGCCCACATCCCCGCCCACCAGCCTGGGGGCTGGTCTGATAAAATTGCTAGGGCTGCTTTGGGTTCCCAGTCCGGCCCTGCCCCCCAAAGTCCCTCTTTTGGTTTCCTGGGGGGTGGGGGGGTTTAACTACTGAAGCCGGGAGCACCTAAACAGAGAGCTGGTGTTTGTACTTTCTACAATAATGACCAAAGCTGTTTCCTCTTCATCTTTGTTGTATCCTTCTTTACCCTCACTAATGTGTGCCTCTCCAGGCGCTCCTGATCTTTTCTTCGGCATGATCTTCGACAAATAACTGCTGCAAAAAAAGGACCCTCGAAATGAACCTGACTCAACAGAACAATATGGGGCATATTTGAGAGCCCCGACCACCATTCCATCGCCACATTAGCATCATATTTTTATGCTCATGTGGCGTTAGGGCCAAAAATGCTGTGCCATATTTACAAAGTTGCGCAATGTGCCTGCTCAGAGCGGGCGTTAAAAGAAGGCTTCCATTGCTTACAATGGGCCCCTGGGTGCTTTGCAGGATTAGGGTGAGAATGTTTCTTGCAAAGCAAAGGACTAGAATCAAAAATTCAGACACTAGTCCCTAACTACATCCATGGTGCGCCATATTTTAAATACAGTGCATACATGGTGGCGTTAGGAGGGCGCTAAGGGGCACAAGAAAAGTGGTGCTGCACTCTGGCAGTGGCATTTTTCTTAAATATGCCCCTATATACCTAAAGAGTGGACAGCCTCAAAGCAGCCAATATTGACTCTCATACAAAAACAAATTTGTCACTAGAAGAACAGCATGCCGAAGCTTCAAAAAGAATTTGGCCAACACAATGTTACCATCGCATTAATGAAACCCTAGTTTGCTAGGATTTAAACATGATAGGCACATAACAGATTGCATGAAGAAGGACTTTAGGAACACGTGGAGCTAAGGAAATTGTGAGCTCAGGTATATGACAACCCTGGAGCTTCAAAATAAAGATCTTAGCAAGAACATGGTGAAATTTAAGCCAGATACCACTAGAGCAAGCTTGTGAAAAAATACAATGGTACAACAATGACATACGAGTGACTTTTCAGTGCAGCTCCAGCAACAACTGTAGGAAACAACTTCTTAAGATTGTCAATGAGCATAACAAAGCCAAGATATCTACTGTGCATGTAAGTGTATGTAAATGACCCTACTACGCCACCAGAGGATCACCATCACAACACGAGATGTCAACAATGCCATTTAACAATTGTGACTGAACTTCCAGTGGGACCAAACCTCTATCAGCCTATCACCTTTATGCATGAGACAATGAAAACTCATATTTTCTCAATTAGGTGAAGTGGATGCCCAGTGATAAAGACTACCCTCATATACGCCAACACACATGAATGTCAGATATATGTGATCTGTGGTGTTAAAAGAGTCGAACTCAACTTATCCACAGGTAACTGAGTGTCTCCCTACCCACTCTGCTGTTTTCACACCACAGGACCAAAGAGCAAAATGGAAATGATCTTCATGTCACAAGCTACAAGTATGAATTGGAATGTTAACCTGGGATTTATAGGTGACAAACACAAGACAAATAGGAGGGCAGCTACGTTTCCACATGGCACACAGATTATCACCCCAAGTGTACTACTGCAGTAATCTTAAACAATTAATATGTTTATTTTTTGCACTATTGTGCTTGTTGGTGATTTTACAGATGTGTAATGCATGCAGAGACTGTCTAGATAAAGCACCGGTAAGGTCCACTTAGATTACACTTGCATTCAGTTTTGTGGATTAGGCTTTTTCCTGCATTATTTATGGCTTGATCCTATTGATGTTTCTATGAATTGGCTTCAAAATGTTTATGCACAATTAAGGCGCCTAGTTGTACTATTTTGCACAAATAAGAGAAAGGCAATTTCTGCTATTGCAAAACGGTGCATCCTCACAGTAAACTCTACCTGAGAAGATACTTATTACACGTCTGGTTGGCAGGCCATTCGAAACAGTTGGGTGGCATTTTTGTGTTCCTATTCCTCCACTCTGCCATCCTCTGAACCCATCTCCACCACACTTGGCATCCCCATTGAAACAATGACTGATTGGTTGGATTTAAGATATAATTTTGTATCACACTGTCCAAACATTTTGTAGTTGTATAAGTAGTCCTACTGCCATACTTCATGAAACCTCACCATGGAGTGTGTTGTTTACATGGCACCAACATGCAAATGCTTCCAGGGTCAGTGCAGAATAAGCAATGTGTGTGACGGTGAAAACCCAGATTTACAGTGTCAGAATCTCTCATTGGCACATTAAATGTAAATCTGTTTGTATTTCCTGTGGCATCCCTAACCTTGCTCCATGTGCATTGTATTTCAGTGCATATATAGAGACTGGGGTTTATATTTTTTTTAATACTTTTTAAATATTTAGAATGACACAATGGTGAATGTGCTACCAGGGAAGGCATTGGCTCAATGATGTCAGGCAGAGGCCTGTAAATACTAGAAGGAAGCCTCTGTAATATCCATGCACGAAACATGACTAGAGATACACGTGTTCCATCGAGGCGGAACCAGCCTTTCATCCTACCGAGGTAGGTAATGTGTGTATAATTAATTTAAAAAATAGATAATAGTAATATCTGTGATCACAGTCATATCTACCATTTACATCTGTGAGAGTTTATGTCACGTGTGATCAATACTTTGTAGTGAAAGGCCAGTAATGAATTGGTGTCAAACATAGGGCCAGGTGAATGGTACATGCTGCATTTCTTTTGCAAGCTTGAAGACAAAAAATCGAGATGGCTGCACTTTGGTCACATCATTCAAAGGTGAGAGAAGATTTGTAAGTTAAAAATGTATGTGTATTTTTATGGCTGTAAGGTAGCAAATCTAAGTTGCCAAACGAATTCACTTGGCCTATTGTTCTGGTTGCACTGACAGATGAAATAAGATGGGTTTTAATAGTTGCACCACTTGCAGGCTTTCCTTTTCTTTTTATGTTTTTCCTTTTCATAAAATAGATGAAATAGGATCTATATCTGTGGTGATGTTTATTTGAACTGTATCAATTAATCTGCTTCAGATGAAGCCTGCCAGAGATGTTCTTATATGTTGCAGAATCAGGTCTGTTGCTGTCTGCAGTCACATCTGTTTGTCCATTCATTTTTAAATGGTTTATTCTTCAATCACACAATGTCATTTAATTTGTTTGTAGGGTAAAGGGGGTAATAATTAGGAATGGGTGATAAATTCCACTCTGTCGGAGTTGCAGCCAAATTCTGCCAACCCCCACATGGTGGAGTTTTTTCTCGCAGCTCGCCAACAGTAAGTTGAGGAGCGCGGGGAAGAAATGGTGGCCCTAGCGCAATTTCCCGGTGCTAGGAGGGCACGTGGCAAGATTTTCTCACCAAGAAAGGTTGCGGGCTTTCATTACCATTTGTGGTGCGAAAGCTGCCACTCGAGTAGAAAATCTACTCAAGTTGCAGCAAAATCAACTAGAGCAGCAGCACTCACCAGCGCACCACATGATGCCGTTCGTGCTGATTTTTCAGCGCAGAACAAGTTGTTAGTGGTTAAAATCAGTGCAAAGTGACAATTTCCACTTGTTCGTGAAACTCTACAGAATCTCGTGGAGTTTTCATGCAACTCTCCAGAATTTGGTGGAGTGAAACTCCGCAAGTTCCGTCCACCCTAGTATTTATTAATCATTTATTTGGGTGGTCTCTAGAGTAGCCTGCTTTATGTAACACAATTTTTACAATGTTGATTGGTTTGTGTCATGAAGCTTTATTAGTTCAGTCATATGTTACCACGTCATGTTATGTCGAGGGCATGATTGTCTACTCCTGTGAAACTATAAAAAGTGCCTTTTCTGGGATATATGCCAGACATTTTGGTTTATTTCATGAAGGCTGAATGCACAACACTTTGCCATTTGATTTTGTGCCACATCTTTTTCCCTTTGCCTCGGAGGCAGACTCAAAGTTAATCCTTTTATTTATACCTGGCATCCTTGGCATGGTTTTCCTCTAACGTTTTGCCTTCAGGCCTTCTGTTTTTGATGACTTCATTTTTGCTACCTTAGGACTCTGAGCAGTTTACCACAGCTAACCAGTTCTAAAGTGCATGTGGTCTCTGCTTAGAACAAGGTAAAATTGGCTCATACCCAATTGGCATACTTAATTTACTTCTAAGTCCCTAGTTAAGTGCACTACATGTGCCCAGGCCATGTAAAGTAAGTGCTATTAATGGGCCTGCAGCACTGATTGTGCCACCCATTTAAGTAGCCCTTTAAGCATGTTTCGGGCCTGACATTGCAGAGCATGTGTTCCATTTAAACTGCCATTTCGACTTGACACAATTAACCTGTTGCCAGGCCCAAACCTTCTTTTTTTATACTGTATAAGTCATACCCAGGGTAGACTCTGGACAGCCCAAAGGGCATGGTGCCATGTCTTTAAAAGGTAGGACAAGTATTTTTAAGTTTTACATGTCCTGGAAGTGAAAAACTCCTAAATTCATTTTCACTACTGCAAGGCCTATCTTTCCCATAGGATAACATTGGAGTTGCCTTATTACATTTTATATGTGTCATTTCCAAATGGGAAGAAATGATTGGATCATGTTTGGTGTCTTTGGAATCCTAATTTAAAACCCTAATTTATGGTGAAATCATATTTTAAATTACAATTCTGAAAGTGCCACTTTTAGAAAGTTGGCATTTTCTTGCCTTAGACATTTGGTGCTTGCAGCCTGTCTCTGGTCACATGAGTTGATGTAGTTGGCAGTTTGGCTTCTTGCATTCCTCTTAGACAGCCAAACACAATGGATGCTTGGGTGTGACTGGATGGGCTATCACTGACAGGATGAGAGAGAGAAGCTGGGCCCAGCCTCACTTACACATGAAAAGGCTGTGTCCTGTCTCCACACAAAGGGCTGCATACCCCCTGTAGTTAGTCTAAAGCCAGGGCCAGGAAGGCAGTGCATCTGTGCACTTCAAAGGTATGCCTCTAGCACCTTCTCCCCACTTCAATGGCACAACTGTGTATGAAAGAAGGACCTCTGACACACAACTTCAGTACACTTCTGGACCTGTGGATACACTGCCAGGAAGAAGGACTGCTGTGCTGCTACAAAGACTGCCATTCTGCTGGATGGCTGCTCTACAAGGAACTGCTGCCCCACTCTGCTGACCTGTTTCGTGCTTGCCTCTTGCCTGGGCAAGAAGAACTGGACCTGTAATTCCATCTTGAACCTAGGACCCCAGAGAGACTCAAAGGGGGTAGTCTGCTGGCCTACCGATCTTAGCCTCAGGGACATAACAGGCTTTCCAACAGTTCCTGGACCCGTCTTTAGTGAGTTACTGACTCCTAAGAGGTGCCTGCCAGGTCCTGGACCCTTGACGGCTCTTGAGCTCTTACATTCAAGGTTTTGGGCTCTTCATGACCGCAAACAGGCCTGTTTGCACCGGAACCGATTTGCAATTATGTGCTGTAGCAATGATCCAGATATTACAAAATGCATATGTAGAGTTATACATATACATGTAAGTGACATAAGACATTTTGATTTGACATAGTAGTCATGTAAATTGCTTTGTAGCCTAAAATGCTGTGTATTGTAAAGGAACAAGACCAGGCACTGTGCTCTTGGAAACTCTCCTTGCATTACTAATGCTGCCAAAGCAAGCAGTGTCTTACAAAGTTGCATAAGTTGATACACAGTGGTCTGGGAATATTTTCTGAACATAGACATAAAATAGCCTTTGTGTATTCACATCTGACCTTTTGATCATAAAAAAGATTGAAAGAATGTGCATCTGCACCTGCACCTGCATCCTCTGTATTGTAAATAATTGTTCCCTAAAATGAAGACTCTCAACAAGGTTTTTTTGTTGTTATCTTATTTCTACTGTTGTCAAGGTGCCTGGTGTTAAGACACCAAAAGACAAATGTCTGAAAAGAACAAGCTCGGTTTTGTTTCCAAGCCAAGTGTTGCCAGTGTTTCTTTCAGGGTAATGTTTGCCAAGAAGTGAATTAGACCTATTGTATTATTTCATTTTTAAACCTCTAGTGCTCCAAGTGACCAGAAAAATCCTTCATTCAATAAATTCCTACCCTAGCTTGAGACTGGCAGAATACTATAACTGGACAGGGAGAAGCAAGTTTGAAGGCAGTGAACCTGGGTCAGTCAATCATGATCAGTTAGTCAGTCAAGCTGAATAATCAGCCTTGGTCCATCAATCTTTGTCAATTATTCTGTCCGTCTGAGAAGGAATAATTCTGTCTTTTACTGAGGGCTGTCTGACTGCTTTCCTGTAGGTCCTGTGCTGGCCGAGCTGGTGACTCATGATTCCAACTGCTGGTGTCCAGAACAGGACAACTGACTATTTCCCTCAGAAATAAGCTGGGTCATCACTAAAACACTTAGGCCCACATTGAAGGATGGCCTTGCGCCATTTAATGCCACATTAGGGTCATTTTTCTTATGCTAATGTGGCGTTAGATTGCCAAAAGCACAGCACCATAGCTACAAAGTGGCATAATGCATGGATTGCACCACTTTGCGACCCTTTGCACCACATTATGCATGCGCCATGCATAATGTATGCAAAGCGGGCGTTCCGGCGCAAGGAGGCCCACAAAAATGGCACAATTAAATCTACAAGATTTCATTGCGCCATTTTTTGTGTCATTTTTTGACGCACCCATTGGAATCAATGGGCCTCCTTGCTCCACTAGCGTCAGAATTTTTGACGCTAGTGGCGCAAAGCGCCAAAATAGCATCAAAAATGTTGACACTATTGTTTCTAATACTGCCATGGTGTGCCATATCTTAAATACAGCACACATATTGTGACATTAATGGGGCATAGAGGGGCGCAAGAAAAGTGGCACATCACAACATGAAGCGCCTTTTTTCTTAAATCTGTGCCTTAGGGTCAGAAATTACAACAGCACACCTTTAAACCAGACTAGGCAAATATCAGAACACATGCAATCAACAGGCACCAAACAGTTTTAGGTTTAGGTCTGGTGTTGAACAAGGCCTTTGGAAATTACTAAAATTATGTGTATAATATACTTAAAGAAGCTTTTAGCCACCTTTCTT
Organism: Pleurodeles waltl; assembly: GCF_031143425.1. Taxonomy (NCBI): domain Eukaryota; kingdom Metazoa; phylum Chordata; class Amphibia; order Caudata; family Salamandridae; genus Pleurodeles; species Pleurodeles waltl. Next base: position 81,902,101 of record NC_090447.1, on the reverse strand, counting down.
CATCCCCTGGTTGATTGTTGTGTCGTGCACATTTAGCTTCCACCCTCTCCAGCATTCAGCATGGGGCAAAGGGTCAGTCTTTACACCCACTGGTTAACTTCACTTTGAGAGACTGCATTTAGCTCTTTAGTTCCTTTCAGTGCATGTTTTTTTTTTTACTTCATAATTGCTTTACTGTTTCCTTTCTGTTTAAAGCCTCAGGTGGAAGCAGGACTTTCCTACCAGATGTGAGCATAGACCACAGTTTATGCTTTATCAGATCCTGACCCCTGCCAATCCTGTTGTAAATTCCTTTTGGAGTATCTTTTGTTTCTCTGACTGCTGGTGTTTCACAGTGTAAGGGATTGCATTGCACCCTGTATTAAGTTATCCTCAGTGTTATACATGTGAATTCAGAAGCAGACAGTTCTTCAGAACAAGTTTATTCTGGACTCAATTTAACCAGCGGTTCTCTAATAAACTTTGCCCAGAAAGAAAATCAGCGTTTATCTTGTTTAATTTGCAGCACTTGTAACACTTTTTTTAAATGTATTTATTGAATTCTTTCATTCATTCATTCTTTCCTTATTCCTTCTCTTTGTTTATTTCCTTCTTGCCCTTTTATTTCCTTCTCACCTTCATTAGTTTTATCTCCTTTTTCTTTCTTTCTTTCCTTCTTACTTCCTTTCTCTCTTTCCTTTTCTTTCTTTCTCGTTCTACATTTCCTTTCTTCTTTCATTGTTTCTTTCCTTTCTTTTATTGTTTCTTTCCTTCTTTCTGTCATGTTTTTCAAACTTTCTTGCTTTGTTTCCTTATTGTATTATTTCCTTCCTTTTTTCTTGCTTTTCTTCTTTCCTCTTTTCTTTCTTGCTTTCTTTCTCTCTTTCTTTCTCTCCTACTTTCTTTCCTTTCTTTTTTCTTTCTTTTCTGCCTTCCTTCTTTCCATATTTCAGTCTTTCCTTCCATCTATCTTTGTTTATTGATTTCATTCTTTCCTGCTTTCTTTTCTTCTTTCTATACTCCTTACATGTTTCATTTTTTCTTTCCTTCCATCTCTTTCTTTCTTTTCTCCTTCTTTACTTTGTTTCTTTCTCTTTCTTTCTTTCTTTTCTTTTTCGTTCTTCTTTCCCCTTTACATTCTCTCTGTTTCTTCTCTCCATCTTTACTTTGTTTCTTTTGTCTTTCCTTTTTTCTTGCTCTTTTTTTCTTTCCTTCTTTCTCTCTTTCTTTCTCATTCTCTTTCTTTCTTTTTTCTTTCTTTATTTTGTTCTTTCTGTCCTTCTTCCTTCCTTTCTCAAATTCAAGAAGCTGGCAGCTAATAGCAAAATTATAGGCTTTTTATGTCTGTGTTACCCACAAACTTTTGATTTTACTAAAATTAGGTGTATGATATAGTTACTTACAGAAGTCAACCACAATGCATCCATTTGTCTGCGGTTATGCCCTTCTCATTTTTATCCAACTCATTCAAGCATGCATTAAGGGGCAGGGCATCAGCCCAATTCAGCCACTGGCTGACTTCACTATGAGTTATGGCATGCTTCACTTTCACAATGAGCACATCCGCACACAAAGTAGTTCCTTCCTTCAGTGCCAGGGAGTACTATGGTAATGGGTGCCATTCTGACCAATAAGCTATTTTTGCCTTTAGTCGTTTTTTTTTTTAAACTCGTGAACAGCTGGCGGGTCCCCGAACAATAAAGGTTTGCAAAATGAAATGCAATGAAAAGACAAAACAAGAATTGTTAAAAGGCTGGAGGCCAACGCCTGACCAATTGGTTTTGCCTATGCTTGTTCTTGGTGAATCGACTTCATGTCTTGTGAGTGCAGGACAAGTTCATGTTAAACTCTGTGCCAGCTTTATGCAGCTGAAATGTATCCTACATTCATACAGAAAATAATGAATGAAAGTGTCCAGCTTAATTCGTTTTTGTAAACAGCGATATGAACTGATTTATTTGTGTTTATAGTTGGATGGAAACGCGGGCCAGGGCAGGTTTGTTTCTGGGTCCAGCCCTGTGTGACTTGGAGTTGCCTGTGTGTGAAATGCACTGTGACCTAATGTTCGTAAAGTTCTGCAAAGATTCATGTTTCATTACGATTAGGTTTAAGTAACAAATGAAGTTTATTTTAGTGGCGTTTTGAGTAGCATTAGACTTATAAATTCGAAAACTTGGTGTGTGATTTATTGTAATTCTGTGCCCTTTGCTCAATGTTAAGTTCCTGAATAACTGCACATAGGAGATTTGAGTGATAAGCCTGGCAGGAATAGTCAGGATTTGGTGGGGAATAAAACGCCTGCAGTACTAGGGGAGGAGTTTATTGAAATCCCCTACCTTTGAACAAAGAGGTCCTGCAAAGAGTGAGTGGAAATCGGCTCCTGCTGGGACCTCAATATTCTCAAATTTTACAGAAAGAGACAGCAGTATAAGAGCTTAATAAATGCATGTGTCAGCAAATGTGCAAAAGGGGAGACCACTCCAGTGCATAATTTGTATATAAAAACGCACCAGTGCCCAAAGCCCTCCTCTTAAACACGCGGCTCCTGCCATTAAACGTGCGAGCACAGAATACTGAGGCGGCGTAATCCTGAAGCCATATCGGGCCTCTTTGATCCATTTACAGCCACTCCCTGCCCCCTCAGCTCACTCTTGCAGCTTTCTGCTTCCCCCCATTGTGACGCTTTTTCGTTTTTCTCTTCCTCTGTCTTTACCATATGTGCCTTTTGCTCGCAGTAAATATGCCTGAGTCAGAAAAATAAGCCCCCCCTCCAAAAAAAAAAGTGCAATTTAAGCACTGCACCCCTCTAAGATGGAGTGGTCCCCAAAGTGTGAACTTAGGTTTTGTACCGGGGGGAGAGGGGTGTGATTCGTTACAGGTCATCCCTAGATCGAAACCCTGCATTATTCGGACAATTTACTTGTGTAATCATGGATATTTTTTAATTACTAGGGTCGTGTAAAACTGCGAATTTGTTTCCCCATTAATTTTGCACAAAATAGATGACATTATGGTATGCCTCACATATAAATGCTACAGATGATAACATGATAACAACAGGGTCGCTTTCTTGAGTAGAAAATTACTCCTAAGAAGAAAAAAAATCAAAACAATCTACTGTCAGTCATGGTCTGCTTGGGCCAGTCATCGACCGAGAAAAGATGTGTAAAATTCCCCTCATCCAAATTTTTCAGAATTTTACATAATGCAAATTTCACACATTTCACTAATTTTACCGATGGGGGTCTCTAAAGTTTCTTTAGTGCAATCAAAATGTTGCACACATCCCGATTATTGGTAGTTTTCTATTTTTCCTTGGTAGTTTGCGAAGTTTCCTCCAATCTGCCGCTCTTTCCGCATCAGCAGGACTGCTAGTTAGAGCTAAAAATGGATTTAGAATTTTCTCACAAATTAACTTTAAAAAAATGTTTCCCTTACTTCTTAAATCTGGATGGTTGATGGGGATTTTTTCTGTCTTGCAAAAATTAAAATTGATGTGAACGTTCCAGCCTTCACGTGAATAGACGTGTGTATACATTAATGACCTATAGGTACTAAACGTGATATCTAAAAGAATTACTCAGGTTTAAGACAGGAAAACTCCTCACACCCTTAATTAGAGTGCACATTTTGTACGTCTATCCCTGGAGAGGGATTGGCTAATCGCCACTCATTGTTATACACTGCAGTGGTCATATAGTGCCACATGGGTTTACTCTTTTGAAGCACTGTCACTAATAAAAATGGCATTGCCTTAGCTCAGTGTCACCTATATTGTTGACCTTAGGAAGATGGTAAACCGAGCGGCATCACTGCTATATGAACTTTTCACTGCAAATTGTAGAGAGATCTCAATGGTAGCCACTCTGCTGATATCTGTCAAAGGGCCCCCTCCAAGCACTACTCCACTCTGACCTGAGAAAGTCCATCTCTCCACAAGATGGCCCCGGAGTTGAGGATGATGCCTTTGCCTTCTTGCACATTCGGGTCTATCTTTCCTACTTTCACAACATGGAACTCCTCATCCTGAGAAATCTGCAAATTCAGGATGTCGTAGGTGGCGGGGGCATCTCCGTTAGCATCAAAGTATAGTTCATCCCCAACAGGAGTTTTGAAGTGCACGTGTTTCAGGTAGTGAAGGATCTGGGACAACAAGATATATGATTTCAAACACAGATTGACTACTATAATCACTGAGATTATAACATAACATGACATAACATAACATCACATAGTTTTTTTTTTAAACAGCTCAGTGGTATCTCAGAAGAATGAGAAGCTGAGTGGACCCTGTAGGATGTGAACTTATAACTAAGAGGTCAACTAGACTCCTGTAGTGGACGCATTAGTCCAGTTGACCACCAGAACCGCCTCAGTTATGAATATATTATGCAGAAATAGCTATTAAAGTTTAATTTGTTATCCTGTGTATCCATACTCTCTCACATTTTTGTTGGGCTTGACAGTGCAACAGCAACTATCTGCTAGAGGTACTGTTACCAATTCTATAAACTATACATCGCATGGGCCTTGGCTCAATCCAGAAGAATATTGCTATTTGTTCTATAATGTTAGCTTTCCACGAAATACTCCAGTTAATATTCATGAGGGACTATTTTACATCTGAAAAGTAAACTCAATCACCACACAGTGTGTCACATTAAATTATCCCCTACATGCACTCTTGACAGAAATCAATAATGTTTGCTGCTTTCCCTCAGAATTGTCTAAGTCTATAGGGCAAGCTTAGAGATGATTTACAACATTTCTGCATGCAACACATGTAAACAGCATTTGTGAATGCAAGTTTACATACATTGTCACATTAAAGCCAGACCTGCTGTCTTTGCCAACGCATGTTCATTGTTCTTTTACTGTAATAAAATGGACTATGATCCACATTTGCCAAGGTAGATTTGCCAAACTAGATGATTTCTAAGTGGAAATGAGCAGAGGCAGGGAAATATGCACTTCTTTAAAACTTTAAAAAAGGGACCTGTAATTACTCCCATAACAGGAAATTATGAATTAAGAAAGCAGTGGTATCTATCACCTCATTAGAAATGGACTGTCTATGATTGAGAGGGACTGGTGTAGAGGTGTCTAATGTAGGTGCAGGGGGGCCGTGTCCATAGCAGATTTTCAGAATATCGACATAGATCAAAACTACTTACAATGAATCTAGATCGAATTCTAAATCGAATTTATGAATGTAAATAGAAGTAATTTGGATAGTCAGTGTTAGCCTATGATATGCATAGCTAGAATCAGGTTTACCATAAATAAGAATTCCTCAGATGTTTGCCCACTAATAACTTTGCATCTCCTTGATGACTCGCCATGAAACTTTGCAGACTTTATCCTCTTTCTACTTTGGCAGATGATGCAAAATATTACTGTGACTGGTCAAGGGGGTGTAAAGAAAAAATGGGGTTCTTAAAACACATTTTGCCCCCAATACATTTTCCACAGATTTTGTATATGTGAGACCCGGCCAAACGCCAAGTCGGATTTTCATGAAATTTTGCAGGATTAGAGATTATGTTGTGTAGATGATCCTTTTAGTGAGTAAAGGTAAGGAGTGTGAGTATTTTTTTAAGTTATAAGGCATTTTAACCTAGTGATATCTCAGGCTGTGGTAGTTTGGAGAAATTTCGCAAAACTGCCAAGGCACATGACAAATGCCATTATGTGATTGTCTAATGGCTGCCAAAACAGTTTTAAAGCAGCCATGTTGTTTTGATCACATATTGGCTGTGTTCTGGGTTAGTGGCTTAAATCGAGGTGAGTATTGGGTTTTATATTTTTGCCTACCTATTACCACTTCAGTAAAGTGGTAATTGGTAGGGAAAATATTTATAAGCTTCATTATATTTAAAGAAGTATTTACTGAGTACTGCTGTACTTAAAAAAAAAACAAATATATGTATATATGTAACAAATTAGAAAAAACAGTGTAATACACTGCATTTCACAAATATAGTGTACTACAGTGCATTTGCAATTTTTAACAAACTTAACTAAGTCAAGCAGTACCGCACAGTACTTAGAATTTACAGCACAACTTAAAGAATTACCAAAAAAAAGAAACTTTTTTCTTAAATGTTGTTACTAGGTACTTGTGCAGTGCTACGGAAAATGTACACTCGAAACTACTTCACTCTATGGTATTCTACTCTACCCCACTCCACGGTACATCACTGCAGTCTACTCCACTCCACTGTACACTACTTCACTATAAGCTATTCCACTCTGCGCCACTCTGCTGTATGCCACTACACTGTATGCTATTTCTCTATATGTCACACCATTGTACACTACACTACTATACGCTATTCCACTCTAAACCACTCCGCTGTATACCACTATATGGCACATTACACCACCCTATGCCACTCCACTGTATGCTACTCCACCTACACCACTCCAGTGTACGACACAACACCCAACGCCACTCCATTCTACGCTATTCCATTGAAGGCTACTCCACTCTATGGCACTGCACTGTATGCTATGACACTACCCCAGTCGCTGTTCACCACTCCAGTCTAGGCCACTCCAGTATATGCCACTGCACTCTAAGCTACTGAACTGTAAGCTATTCCACTCTACTCCCCTCCTCTGTACACCACTCTACTCTATGATATTCCACTTAATGCCACTCCAATCTAAACCACTCCACTGCAAGCTAATCCCGTCTACACCACACCCGTATATGCCACTCTGCGCCATTCCTTTTTACGCTATTCCATTGGATGCCACTCCACTCTACGCCACTCCACTCCATGCTATTCCACTCTACCCCACTCAACTGTGTGCCTCTCCAGTCTATGTAACTCCACTATATGCCACTTCACTGTACACCACTCCACTGTACACTCCTCTACTATTCGCTATTCCACTCTACGCCACTCCACTGTATGCCACTACACTGTACGCTATTCCACTGTATTCCACTACACTCTAGAACTATGCTATTCCACTGTGTTACACTTCACTGACACTACTCCACTCTTAGTCACTCCAGTGTATGCCACTCCGGTCTATGCCACTCCACTGTATCCTACACCACTGTACACTATTCCACTTTACCCCACTTCACTGTACACCACCCCACTATGCTTCTCCACTATATGGTATTCCATTCTAGCTACTATAAGCCACTTCACTGTACGCCACTACACTTTCCGCTATTCCACTGTATGCCACTACACTCTACGACACTTCACTCTATGCTATTCCACTGTATTGTACCTCCCTGTACATTCTAAGCCACTCCAGTGTACTCTACTCCACTCTACTCCGCTGCATTCAACCCCATTCCATTGAAAGTCAGTCTAGTCTATGGCACTCCACTGTAAGCTATTCCACTCTACCCTGCTTCATTGTATGCCACTCCAGTCTATGCAACTCCTGTGTATGCCACTCCATTCAGAGCCACTCCATTCTATCCTATTCCATTTGACTCCACTCTATGTTACTCCTTAATATGCAATTCCATTCTACCCCATTCCACTGTCCGCCACTCAAGTCTATGTGACTCCACTGTATCTTACCCCACGCTATGATATTCTACTCTACACTACTTCACTGTACACCACTCCACACTACGCTACTCCACTATACACTGTTCCACTCTAGCCACTCTATACTACTTCACTGTAAGCCACAACACTATACTCTATTCCACTGTATGCCACTACACTCTACGGCACTCCACTACACGCTATACCACTATAGTCCACTCCATTGGTCACTCTAAGCCACTCTAGTGTATGCCACTCCATTCTACCCCATTCCATTGGAAGCCAGTCTACTCTGTGGCACTCCATTGTAAGCTATTCCATTCGACCCCACTCTACTGTATGCCACTGCAGTCTACTCCACTCCATTGTAGACTACTGCACTGTATGCTACTCTACTATATGTAATTTCGTTCTATGCCACTCCATTGTACGTCACTCCACTCAATGTTATTCCACTGCCTGCCACTCCACAAGAGTCCAGTGTACGCTATTCCACTATATGCCACTCCACTGAACATTAATCCACTCTGTGCCACTCCAGTGTATGCCACTCCATTCAAAACTAGTCCATTGGGCGCCATACCACTCTACACCACTCCACTGTATGCTAATCTACTCTACCCAATCCACTGAACGGCACTCCAGTCTACACCACTCCACTTTATGCCACTTCACTGTACACAACTCAACTCTGACCTATTCCCACCACTCCGCTGCAATCTAGTCTATGCTATTCCACTGTATGTCACTCCCCTCTACCCAGCTCCACATCACACCACTACAATCTACTCTGCTCTACAACACTGTGCTCCACTGAACGACACTCTACACAACTCCCTCTCTGCCACTACAACCCACTTTACTGCACTCAACTCTGTCACATACTACTCTAATCTACTCTACTGTTCTGTACTAATCCACTCTACACCACTCCACTCAACCCAACTCTCTGACAATTAACTCTACACAATTTGAAAGTCACTCCCCTCTACCACATTGTATTGTGCTCTAGTCTATTACATGCCACTCCCCTCTACAACACTCTAATCCACTTTTTGCCATTACACCCTACTCCACAGTACAGCACTTTCCGACAGTGTACCACATGGCAGTTCACTACACTGTACGACATAGCACTCCACTCTATGACACTTTACTACACTATATACTATTACAGGCCACTCTGCTCCACTCCACGCTATGCCACTCTACACTACAACATAACACTGTACTCTATGACACTTTAATCCACTCTATCCTATATGACTCCTATTAACTACACTTCACACTACTCCACTAAACAATACTTTACTCCACTGTACGCCACTGTTCTACACTCTTCTCTACACTGCTCCACTCTACCACACTCTCTTCCACTCTTTGCAACACCACTCTACAAAACTCTATTACACTGCATGCCATTCTACAACACTGTACTCAACTTCATCTGTGTATACTCCACTTTAGAACTCTGTACTCCACACTATCATGCAACACTCCACTGTACAACACTCTACAGGACTTTAGAACATTTACAACACACCACTCCACTGTAATGTACGACATACCACTCCAATTGATGACACTTTATTTGACTGCACACTACGGCACTGTACTCTAATGCACTCTATTGTACACCACTGCACTCTATGATTTGAAACACATTTTTATTCACAATTTTAAAAAAGCCTTTGCAATTTGAAGAACAAAAATCAAAGGTTAAAACTAAGTTATAGTTAGGAAAACTATTTTCCCTATACAAACCTGTAGTAACATAGATCACTCCAAGGTGAAATAAAGATGCCAAAATGTAATCCAAGATGAGCTTTATTCCAGTAACAGAGGTCCCATCCAGACACCGTCCAACTGCCAGCTTCTCTGCCTCCAGCCTTCTACATGCATCACACTGTTCCATTCTACTCCTAGGAACTCTTTACTCATTCTCTAATGAATACTACACACCTCCCAGTTTTATTAACAAAAGAAAAATACATACAGAAGGAAGAAAGGAAAAAAAACCAAAAAGACAAAAAAAAAAATCAAAAATTCAACAAGATTGCTAAATACATTTGTTCTAATTAGCTTGATGAATCAGAATTAACCAAACTATCATTAAGAAATTTCCCAAACATATTACATTTGAGAACCACCACCCGACTGAGATTCCACATCTTGGAATCCTCTGTTCTTACCGCACTGATGAACAATTTAACCACCCTTGCAGGTTTAGATTTATTTATGCCTCTCCCTTTGTTCGCAGGTCCACGAATGAGTACCCAATCCCCTACCTTAACTTTAGTTACTTGTGCTGACTTCCTTGAATCAAAATATCTTTTCAGAGATTCTATTTTCTTTTGTTCACTCTCTCTCCAACAATCATCTGATACTACCACCCTTGTCCTTAACTCCATATCATGCACCCAACTGGGAGCCACAAAGGTATTCGGGTGTCTGGCTCTAAGCAATTCAAATGGTGTTTTCCTGTAGTGGAGTGTGGTGAGACCCTGTACTCCTCAACCCTTTTAGTCACTTCTTTCTTCCAATTCAATCCATTATCCTTGGCCAAAGCTATAGTCTCTTTCAACACCCTATTGAAACGCTCTGGATGGTACAGCGCACATTTCTTGTGCCGTATGGAGCAGTCTGCTAAAAATTGTTCCATCTCTCTAGACACTAACTGTACTCCATTGTCAGTGAGGATAACTTTGAGAATACCCTCTCTCCCAAAGGAGAGAGAAGGTATATCACCAAAGAGAGAACTAGTAGATACCTGTCAACACCAGGGCAGTGTGCGCTCTATTGGCGACTAGAATGCAAAAACCCAGCACTCTCAAAACAACGTAATTTATGCATTGTGCTGATATGTTGTTGTGTAACCTTTTGCATTGCAGAGTTTAATCCTGAAGACTTATTTTTTATGTGTTCACAAATACTATTCATTTGCAATGTATTGCTGCAGGCTTTCAGAGTGTGTTAGGGTGTGGTCCCTTTCCAGGGCCTTCCAGAGACTTTCCCTGCAGCATGCCTGGGTGTGGTTGTGGGCTGGGCCAAGACTCTATAAAAGGGAGTCAGCCCAGCTCCAAGTGCTCACTATTCAGAGGTCCCGGTGCACTTGTCCCAGTGGCCTATTTGATCTTCCAGGCATCTGCCCTTCATTCTTCATTGGTGATCCTTGTTCTGGGCGGTAAGACGGTGGTTGGGCTGACCTCCCGACGCCGTTATCGAGAACTTTCATATTCTTTGCGTAATTCTTTAATGATTAACAGATTACTTTGCGCGCTATCATTTCTTGACATTTGTATGGTGGCTTGCGAATCGGCAAGACGCGCAATTCGTTTCATGATGATTTGACTTTGTTATTCATTGCGCGCTACCATTTCTTCACATTTGCATGGTGGCTTAAGAATTGGCAAAAGACGCGCAATTCGTTTCATGGTGCTTTAATCTTGTTATTCATTGCGCGCTGTTATTTTTTGGCATTTACATCTTGGCTTACGAATCGGCAAGACGCGCGATTCGTTTAATGGTGATTTAACCTTAATATTCATTGCGTGCTACCATTTCTTGACATTTTACATGGTGGCACTCGAATCGGCAAGACGCACGATTCTCTCTTCGAGCTTAATTCATGTTGTTCATTGTATGCCATTTATTCTAAGACATTTATTAGGTAATATTCAAGTTGACAAGTTGTGTGATTTGTTTCCTGAATCCATATTGTGTTATTCATTGTGCACAATCCTTTTATGTTTACTATATATATGAAAATCTGCAATGTTCACAATTCGTGTTGAAATATTTCAAGAGAACACAAAAGACCAGAGTTTCTAGATGCAATATTGCATGGTCCTAGTATGCATTCTCAAAAAAGGATTTATATGACTGGTTTAGAACTTATTCAGAATGTTTTCCTGATTCTCATGTAAAGGAAAGTACTTGAATTTGAAAGTTTCATTTAATCCATCTTGATTCCCTTACAGGTATCCGGCCATCTTGAAACTTAGTCATTTTAAGCCTAATTCTTAGGTTGTTCATGTTTTCAGAATGACTAGGCTTAGAGTCATAGTCTAGTATTGATTTCATGAGATGTAATTTTCATATTGTGTGTTTTAACCTTTCTCTTACTACAGGTCTCCTTCCCAGCTGTTCCCTTCCTAATCCCCTCTTCCCCTCTTGAACTCTCTTAGCCTCTGTGATTTATCTATCAGAGTCTTGGAGCTGTTCAGTGGTGGACGTGTTGGGAACGTGTGCAGACCCAGAGGATCTGGTGACTCTGACAATACCATTAAGAATTTACAGTCACCATCTAATAAGGAGGAACTGATGAAATTCATTGGCATGGCTGAGTACTATGGGAAGTTTGTCAAGAGTTTTGCAGAAATATGTGTGAATATGAGAAGGCTGTTATGGAAAGGTGTAGAGTTTGTATGGAGTGAGGAGTGTGAAAGAGAATTTAAAGAGATTAAGGAAAAGTTGGTTAGGGCTCCCAAATTGAAGAATTTCAACTCTAATCTTTCATCAGTTTTGATTACTGACGCCAGTGCAAAAGGTCTTGGGACTGTGCTACAACAAGGTGATCATGAGTCTGAGCAAGTGATTTTGTTTTTGTCACGAGCTCTAAAAAATGCCGAGTTGAACTACTTGGTTATAGAGAAAGAAGCTTTAACGATGCATTGGGCTGTGAAGAAGGTTAAGAATTTGCTGCGGCAGCAAATTTGAGGTTAGGACGGATCATAAACCACTTTGTGAGATTTATAAAAGTGTCAGGGAGACCAGATCCTCAGGGCTTGCGCATGTTCCCAACATGTCCACCTCTTGGCAGCTCCAAACTCCACTAGATATTATATCACAGAGTTAGGCCAAGTGGGGGAATGGATTTTGGGTTGGGAACAGCGGGGAAGGAGACCTGTGGAAGCAAGAGTTAACACAATTGCAAGATTAATCACAATGACTTTCAATAAGCTTTGTTTTCAAATAACATTATACTGAGAACTTGAATGGCCTAGAGCTTTACTATAACTAGGCCTCAGAAATCTGGGTACCTGGAAATCAAGAAGGATTATGCAAACTTTCATATGAGCATTCCAGAGTTAACATCTCACACTTTGAATATTAAACACTCTACATTTGGTTCTTAGAATAGTCACTGCATTATAACAAAGATCAAAGAACACATGGTTTTTTCTTAATGAATGAACTGTACTAGAATCATGAATAACACTACAACATCACACTCTGACTATAAGTCTTAAGTTTCGATTTGTTCAGGAATTATTATGCACCTTAATAATCAAACTGTGCATCAAAGGTTTCAAGATCTAGAAATGATCGCGCACCTTGCCGATCTGTACTTCAAGAGTCAAATGCCATGAAATGATCACACAACCTGCCGATCTGAATGCCAGGATTTCAATGCCAGGAATGAATCGCTCACACTGTTGCCGATTCGAACATCAAGATGCAAATGTCATGAAATGATCGCACACACTGCGAACCGAATGCCAAGAGTTTTAATGCCTGGAATGAATCGCGCACACTGTTGCCGATTCTAACATCACGATGCAAATGCCAGGGAATGATCGCGCAACCTGCCAATCTAAATGCCAAGAGTTTAATGCCAGGAATGAATCGCGCACACTGTTGCTGATTCAAACATCACGATGCAAATGCCATGAAATTATCGTGCACACTGCTGACCTGAATGCCAAGAGTTTAATGTCAGGAATGAATTGCGCACACTGTTGCCGGTTCGAACATCACGATGCAAATGCCATGAAATGATCGCACACACTGCCGACCTGAATGCAAAGAGTTTAATGCCAGGAATGAATCACGCACACTGTTGCCGATTCGAACATCACAATGCAAATGCCATGATCGCGCGCACTGCTGATCTGAAAGCCAAGGTTAAATTCCAGGAAACAAATTGCACACGCGATTTCAGAATTAGGCCCAGAACTCGAATGTCACTGAAAACGGAGTCGGGCCTAACCCGACCTCCGCCTTACCGCCCTGCTTGAGGATCACCAAGGAATGAGGGCAGGCCTGGAAATGCCTAGGTAGGCCTCCGGAACGGGAGCTCAGGAAAATGCTGCTGCTCTGCACCGGGACCTCTGAATAGTGAGCACGTGGAGCTGGGCTGGCTCCCTTAAATAGAGCCAAGCCCCGCCCACAAGCCACACCCAGCCATGCTGCAGGAAAGGCTTCTAGAAAGTCTTAGAATAGGGACCACTCCCTAACCACACCCAGTAAGCCTGCAGCAAAGCCTTGCAAATGAACAATACATTACAAACAGCATTAATGGCTTTTCATGGTAAAGGTTCTGCAATGCAAAAGGTTTAGAAACACAATGCATGAATTATGACCCTCCATAAGGACTGGGTTTTTGCATTTACGCCGCCCGTAGAGCGTGCACTGTCCTGATGTTGACAAAAAGAAAAGGAGTTGATGCGATATCAAGTAGGATCACAAAATGGGTGATATCACTACAGGATTTTGATTTTGAAGTTAAATACATTCCTGGAGTGCAAAACAGGGTGGCTGACACATTATCTAGGTTGGTAGAGTCGACAGAAGACAATCAAGTGGAAGAAGGGAGTGATGAAGATCTGGATGGTGAAGTGGTATGTGAAAATGAAGGAAATGGTTTTGATGACAGTGTTGTGACAGAAGAAAGATGGAGGAGAGAATGTGAGTTGGATTGCACGATGGTTGAGGTGCTTTCCTTGATAGAGAGATGTTGGGGAAACAGGAATGAAGGAAGTTTGGAGACTCAAAAGTTTTGGCATGTGAGAGGGGAATTGTCAAGTAGAGATGGTCTGCTGTTTAGAGGTACAAGACTAGTTCCTCCTATCACGTTGAGGCAGTAACTTATTTCTCTTGCCCACTCGGGTCATCAAGGGATATCTAAAACCAAAGGAAGATTGCATTTGAGGTACTGGTGGCCAGGGATGGACAGTCAGGTAGAGAAGACTATTAGGGAGTGTATGCAATGTGTGATGAGCGAGAAAACTGTCAAACACAGGGTTCAGCCCATGGAGATTAGAGACCATCCCACTCGGCCTTGGGAGGAGGTTGCGTTCGATATTCTGGGGCCCATTCGTGGAGAGGGTTGTGATGTATATCTCCTGGTGCTGATAGATGTTTTCTCAAGGTTGCCGGAGATCAAGTTTACCAGGGGCATTGAGACAAAGCATGTAATTGGTTTTCTGAAAGAAGTGATTGGGAGAGAGGGTATTCCCAAAGTTATCCTCACTGACAATGGAGTACAGTTAGTGTCAAGATGGAACCATTCTCCATACTGCACAAGAAATGTGCGCTGTACCATCCTGAAACCAGCGGCATGGTAGAGCGGTTCAATAGGGTGTTGAAGGAGACTATAGCTTTGGCCAAGGATAATGGATTGAATTGGAAGAAAGAAGTGACTAAAGGGTTGAGGCGTACAGGGTCTCACCACACTCCACTACAGAAAGAACACCATTTGAATTGCTTAGAGCCAGACACCCGAATACCTTTGTGGCTCCCAGTTGGGTGAATGATATGGAGTTAAGGACAGGGGTGGTAGTATCAGATGATTTTTGGAGAGAGAGTGAACAAAAGAAAATAGAAGCTCGGAAAATATATTTTGATTCAAGGAAGTCAGCACAAGTAACTAAAGTTAAGGTAGGGGATTGGGTACTCATTCGTGGACCTGCAAACAAAGGGAGAGGCATAAATAAATCTAAACCTGTAAGGGTGGTTAAATTGTTCAACAATGCGGTAAGAACAGAGGATTCCAAGATGTGGAATCTCAATCGGGTGGTGGTTCTCAAATGTAATATGCTTGGGAAGTTTCTTAATGATAGTTTGGTTAATTCTGATTCATCAACAAGCTAATTAGAACCAATGTATTTAGCAATCTTGTTGAATTTTGGATATGTTTTTTGTCTTTTTGTTTTTTTTCCTTTCTTCCTTCTGTATGTATTTTTTTTGTTAATAAAAGGGGGAGGTGTGTAGTATTGAATGAGTAGAGAGTTCTTAGGAGTAGAATGGAACAGTGTGATGTCATGTAGAAGGCTGGAGGCAGAGAAGCTGGCAGTTGGACGGTGTCTGGATGGGACCTCTGTTACTGGAATAAAGCTCATCTTGGATTACATTTTGGCATCTTTATTTCACCTTGGAGTGATCTACGTTACTACAAAACCCAACTTAAACTATACAAACATAAAAAATTGGAATGTTATAGTTTGATTTACAATTTATCCACCGCCTTCAAACTATTATGAGTAGTGCACCTCCATACACACTCCTTTTAGTTTGCTAATCACAGAACACTAATTATAACACACCAATAATGGCACTCCACTCTATGACACTACAAAGTACAAGAAACTTTGCCACTCGACACCACTGAACTGTACGACACTCTTCTCCACTGAACTCCACTCTAAGCTACTACACTCTACAACACTGTACTACATTCTATGTCACTCTATGACATTCTACTTGACAACACTCAAGTCCAACACACTCCATTTCAAGACACTCCATTCGATGACACTCCACTTACAACACTCTTCTTTACTGTTTGACACACTGCTAAACTGTAAAACAGGCCGCTCCACTCTACTATACTCCACTCCGCTATATGACACACCACACAACGCCACTGCACTGTTTAACAGTTTACTCCACTTTACTCTATGTCACTCCCCACTTCACTCTATTCCACACTGCAATACACAGCATTACTCTACTCTACAACCCTAGGCTCTATAACACTCTCCTTCACTATACTGTCAATCAATCAAATCAATCAGGCACTTTTAAAGCGTGGATTATCACCCATGGGGTCACAAGGCGCTGTTGCGGTCATGCTGTTCACTTGAAAAGCCAGGTCTTGAGATTCTTCCTGAACTGCTTCAGCGAAGCAGCTTGTCTGAGGTTGAGTGGGAGCGTGTTCCATGTCCGGGCTGCGAGGTAAGAGAAGAATCTGCCTCCAGCTGTGCTCTTCCTGAATCTGGGGCTGGCGGCAAGGGCGAGTTGGGAGGATCGGAGCTGCCTGGTGGGAGTGTAGAAGGACAGGAGGTGGTTGAGGTAGGCCGGTCCAATGTTGTGCAGTGCCTTGTAGGTGTGTGTCAGTAACTTGTAAGTGATGCGTTTGTCAATCGGGAGCCAGTGCAGGTCTCTGACGTGGGCAGAGATGTGGCTGTGGCGGGGGATGTCCAGGATGAGCCTGGCTGCTGTGTTCTGGATTCTCTGTAGTCTTGTCTGAAGCTTCTTTGTGATTCAGGCATAGAGTTCGTTGCCTTAGTCCAGTTTGCTGCTGACAAGTGCGTGGGTGACCGTCCTTCTTGTCTCAGTGGGGATCCACTTGAATATCTTTCAAAGGACGCGCAGGGTGTGGAAGCATGACAATGAGACGATGTTTACTTGATGGGTCATGGAGAGCGTGGGGTCAAGGATGATGCCCAGGTTGCGTGTGTGGTTGGTGGGGGCGTTTCCTAGGGCGGTTGGCCACCAGGAGTCGTCCAAGGGGGAGGAGGTGGAGCTAAGTACGAGGATCTCTGTCTTGTCTGAGTTGAGTTTGAGGCAGCTGTTTCCATCCAGGTGGCAACTACTTTCATTCCGTTGTGGAAGTTTCTCTTGGCTGTTGGGTCTTCAGTCAAGGAGAGGATCAGTTAGGGGTTGTCGGTGTAGGAGACAATAGTTAGGCTATGCTGTCTGACAATTTTGGTGAGCGGGGCCATGTAGATGTTGAAGAGGGTTGGGCTTAGTGAGGCTTCCTGTGGTACTCGGCAGCATATTTCTTTGGGTGCTGAGGTGAATGGTGGGAGTCTGACACTCTGGGTTCTTCCAGTGAGAAAGGATTGAATCAATTCTAGTGCTTTACCGCGGATGCCGGCGTCTTGGAGTCTGGTGCAGAGGGTGGAGTGGGAGTCTGTGTCAAACACTGTGGAGAGGTCGGGGAGGATGAGGGTGGCTGTGTCTCCGTGGTCCAGTATGGCCCGGATGTTGTCGGTGGGTGTGAGGAGGGCTGTTTCGGTGCCTTGGTTGCTCCTGAATCCAGACTGGGAGGGGTTTAGGATCTGAATTGCTTCGAGGAACTCCGTGAGTCTGACACTCTGGGTTCTTCCAGTGAGGAAGGATTGCATCAATTCTAGTGCTTTACCGCGGATGCCGGCGTCGTGGAGTCTGGTGCAGAGGGTGGAGTGGGAGGCTGTGTCAAACACTATGGAGAGGTCGAGGAAGATGAGGGTGGCTGTGTCTCCGTGGTCCAGTATGGCCCGGATGTCGTCGGTGGGTGTGAGGAGGGCAGTTTCGGTGCCTTGGTTGCTCCTGAAATCAGACTGGGAGGGGTCTAGGATCTGATTTGCTTCGAGGAACTCCGTGAGTTGCATGTTGATGGTCTTTTCAGTTACCTTGGCTGGGAAGGGGAGCAGAGAGATGGGACTATAATTCATCAACTCCCTTGGGTCAGAGGAGGCTTTAGGTTGATCTCTGCATGCTTCCAGTCAGTTGGGAGAGTGGCAGTCTCAATGGAAAGGTTGAGCCAGCAGAGCTATGGTGCGATGGTGGCGTAGGCCATGCTGAAAATGTGATGTGACCACGGTTCTGAGGGTGCCCCTGACTGGATGGAGTTCATGAGTTTTCGGGTGGCTTCTGCAGAGATAGGTGCCAGATGGTTCAGGGTCTAGTAGAGTGTGGGGTCTGTGATGGTGCTGGTGGGTGGTGGGGATGGGCTTTCGTTCTTGAATCCTTCATATATGTCCTGAATTTTCTGTGGAAAAAAGGTGGTGAGGTCGTCGCAGAGGTCTTGAGATGGCGGGATGCCTGAGGTGTATGTTCTGGGGTTCGTGAATTCCTTGACTATGGTGAATCGCTCCTTGCTGTTGTGTGCATTGGTGCTGATGCGTTCTTGAACGGCAGCTTTCTTGGGGGCTCAGATGAGTTGGTGGTGCACGGTGAGTGCGTTTTTGTAGGCTGTGTGATCTTCAGTTGTTTTGTAGTTTCTCCATTTTTGTTCCAGTCGTCTGCAGGTGCGTTTTGATTCTTGGAGTTCTGTCGTGAACCAGCTTGGGTTCTTACGGTGTTGGTTTCTGGCAGGTTTTTTGAAGGGGCTATGCTGTTGGTCATTCTGTGATCCAGCTACTCAGGTTGCATGCTGAGTTGGTGGTGTGCGGTGACTGCATTTTTGTAAGCTGTGCGGTCTTCAGTTGTTTTCTTGTTTCTCCATTTTCGTTCCAGTGTTCTGCAGGTGCGTTTTGATTCTTGGAGTTCTGTCATGAACCAGCTTGGTTTCTTACAGTGTTGGTTTCGGGTGTGTTTTTTGAAGGGGGCTATGCATTTTGTGATCCAGCTGTGCAGGTTGCGTACTGAGTTGTTCGCTTTCGCTGCGTCCAGTGGGGGGGGGAGTTGCTGAGTGTGTCAGTGAGTTGCACTTCAGTGACTTTGCCCCAGCTTCTGCTGGAAGGATGGAAAGGAGTGGTGGCATACGGTGGTCATTGTGAAAGCGAACTGGATGCATCAGTGGTAGGTCCAGTGGTGTTCGGAGGTGTGAGAGATGGTGATGTTGTTCCCTGCAGAGAAGACGGGATCGAAGGTGTGACCTGCTGAATGAGTGGGGAGGTTGACTAGTTGCTTGAGAAAGAGGGTTGCGGGTTGTCCAAGAGGGTTGTGGTGTTTGGGTGATCGTGGTTATTGAGGTGGAAGTTGAGTGCGAGTAGGATGTAGTCAGTGGAGGTGAGCGAATGGGGGGCAATGAGATCAGTGATAGCTTCGCTGAACTTGGGCCAGCGCCCGGTGGGCTGTAGATGAGCATGCCCCAGAGGGAGGTGTTCGGGTCGGTCTGAATCTGGAAGTGTAGGTGTTCAAGGGTGGTTGGCTGGTTCTGTGTCTCAATGCTGATCGACAGGCGGAGGGTGTTCCTGTATGCTATGACGATGCATACTACTGGTCAATTGACTGTGTCTTTGTGGATGATTTTGTAGCCATCAGGAATGGTGGTGGCGGTGTCCAGGGCTGAGGTGGGGGTGATCCAGGTTTCTGTGAGGAAGGCAGCGTCAGGGGCGATCAAGTTTTCCAGGGTCTGTTTCTGTTACTTCTTGTGAATCCATTCAGTAGTTTTGTGTTATTAGAGAAAAAAGAAATTTGTATATCTAGGGACGCGGATCCACCGCAGATCCACTGCGGCGGATCCCCTGATCCATGTGCCAACACCAATGCTGTTCTTGGCTGGCTACAGCCCAGCCGGAAAGTTGCGGCCGCCATTTTATGTATCAATATATATAATTTATGTTTGTTTCCACCAAAACGACTTCATGACTTTAGAAAAATCACTGTACCATGTAGATTAAACCTCATCAACAGTATAAATGTAAAATCTTCAAACAAATCCCTCAGTCAATTAAATCCCAATTTAATCAGTTCACATTTAGTTCAAGTTAAAAGTTTATTTTCATCAACTATACCCTTTTAGGATATTTTCTGTGGTCCAACAATTTATTCAAACAATTCTCAACGTTCAACGGGTCTCTTGAAAAGGAAATTGCATATTCAAGTAGAAAGGCCTGCCTGCAGCAACACTGCAGCACAGTTTCCTGGCAAGGATGACATCAATCATGAGGGAAGCTGTACTCCCAAAGCTTTGAAACTATCAAAAGTTCAGCCTGCTGGCACCTCTAGTTCACCCCTAGTGAGCTCAGCACATCCCCCCTCCAAGTGCTGCTTCAGTCCATATAGCACCATCACTGTGAAGCAACCGCTGACGTTCCCTGGACAGCAACACACATCGGAACCACACAGTGAGGTAAGCAGCACTGCCATCTTCGATACCTAACTCAAGTACCCTCATCAGATGCAAATAATTTATACACCTTTTGTTTTAAATATCATTCTATTTTCACCGCACTCACTTTCCCTGAGTTCCATCCAAAAAATAAGATCAGAGCTCTTCATGACCTTTGTCTGCAAATCTCTTATCCACCTTTCTAGGTTTTACCTCTTTGTTTGCCTAAAGGTAGGAATCTATGGAATTTGTTCCTACGATACTCCCAAGCATCTTTGAATAGAACGTTATGAATTATGAATCATAGTTAGAATCAAATACATATTGGAAACAATATCATACTGTTTGAATCCTTCTGCCAAATTAAAAAAAAACAGTATGAGTTCTTTGCATGTGGATTTGAAGGACATTCAGAAGTACAGAACGCAAACATTTACTATTGTGCATGTAGGCATTTGTCAAACCCCATAAAACCAGGTCTCCATTTCCTGCAGATATTGACCAATGTTTGCTTAGTTTGTGGTGTTGAAAGAAAGTGCCTTCCACCAAATTTCCACTCACTGCACTTATATTTTCATGACATATCTATATTCTATGTCACCCCAGGTGTTTGACTTTTTTTGAGAGAATAATGACTTTCCAAAGAAAGACCTTGGAGGGTGACATGTTTTTTTCACACTCAAGTCTCCTTTGGACCTAAAACAGATTTTTCTCATTTAAGAAGAGAGGAGTGAGACCATTCTCAGTTTCCGCCACAACTTTCAGCAGAATCCAATGGTCTACTGTAACAAATGTTGCAGACAAGTGCATAAATAATAGCATGTAGATTGTCTCATGAATGATAACCCCACCCAAATATTTTGGTCCTAGTGTTGACCAAAAACAGACAATGCAAAGTGAAACAGATTATGATAATCAAGATGTTTCTGGAATTTAGAAACTATTTCTTTCTCTACAACATTGGGAAGATGGGCAGAATGGTGACAGGCATGTAGGTTGACATGCTCTTGTGCAAAATTAACACATACCAATAGCTTGAGGTGCAGAAGACTCCTAGAGAGTACCCGTGTGCAGTTGTCATATCTTTTGCATCAGAATAAGCTGATAGGAGGAGGCATGATTTTTTACTGGGGAGCTGGGGGTGATAGATCGATGAGAGATCAGCTTCATTGTCCCATCCGATAGAAGCATAACGTGATCCTTGTTGATAGAGAGCATATTCCTATAAACCCTAATTGTTGAATGTACTGGGTGAGATTTCCTGGAGTTAATTAGAAAGTCATATTGTTACAAAGCCTTGCAACAAAATGAAAGCATTCTTGAAGGAGAAGGAAATAACCAATCAAGCATAGGACACATCTGAACTTAAATTCCAAGCAATATTCAAGCCAACAGACCCAATAGCTTTGCAACAATTCTTGTACCAAGGATGAGGACAAACCTGTGTGTTCTGCATTAAATTACACGGCACAAATGGGAATGTTTCACATTATTGAAATTTAGCAAGACTATCATATTGAAACACCTCTTTATCATCACATCTATAGGGCATAGAATCAACACCACCTATAAGTAGCCCATACGTAGTGTAAATACTATCCAGTTGCATTGTAGATTACTAAGACAGTTCATTTGTTTGTTACTGAGTCAATCCAAGCAAATACCCATTGGAAAATGTGTTGATCCTCAGAAACACTTCACTCTACCTCAGAAGTGAAACATAGTCATTGCCTTGTAGCTGAGACTTCCCATGCATAGAACTCAGCTATTTTGGAACAACCTTATCCCTGTGAACATTATCGAATGGGCTGATTGGTGGCACAAAGAGCTTAATTGATAAGGGTGGCTAACCTCTGAAAATATGAATTGACTTTTGAAAATAAAGCACCACCATCCTCTCTTCCTCAACTTTCTTTACTAACTCCTCAATTTGAGGACCAAACAGCTGGATATCTGACAGAATATCGGAACCAACAATATTGTACAGAAATATTGTGTCAAAAATATCAATTACAAAAATATCGTCTCTCTATTCTTATAAGGGTAGGACGAAAAACATCGAAAAAAATATTGTTGCACACTAGTATTGTTAAATACTTAATACTATTTTTAACTATATACTCATAAACACACAAGTATATACACTATATGTGTGTCTATATGGCTATAGATACATATATATAATGACAAATTATCAATAGAAATATATATTTCACTGTATATTAAACTTTTTGGATTATTTTTTAAATTCACTTCTGTAAAGCATGAATATATATATATTTATATATATACATATAAGTGTAAACAAACAAATGTAAACATCAACAGAAAAACATTAATTAAATTATTAAATTAATTGAATATAAATAACTATAACATTCAAAAAATATTTAACTAAAAAATTACAAAAATCATATAAAAATCTATATATAAATAAAAAATATAAAAATCAAACAAACTAATAATAACAATATATAATTTTAAACAATATTAAAAATGTACTGAAGTCTGTGAATATTAGATATACTATTCCCACTCCAGTCTGTGAAACACTAGGGAACGTGTTGGACTTCGGAAGGGTTAAAATGTGCTATTCCAACTCCAGTCTGTCCAACAGCAGGGAAAGCTAAGAACTTCAGAGGGATTCAATTTACTATTCACACTCTTCTATGTGCAACCATAGGGAAAGGGTTGGACTTCGGAAGGGTACAATATACTATTCCCAATCCAGTCTGTGCAACTGTAGGAAAAGTTTTTGACAATGGAGGAGTTACATTTACTATTCCTACTCCAATCTGTTCTACAATAGGGAAATAACTGGACTTTGAAGGGGTTACATGTACTATTCACACTCCAGTCTGCTCTTGAGTAGGGGAAGTGCTGGACTTCGGAGGGGTTACATTTACTATTCCCACTTCAGTGTGTGCAACAGTAGGAAAAGAATTTGACTTCAGAGGGGTAAAATTTGCTATCCCCACTCCAGTATGTGCAACATTAAGGAAAGCTTTGAACTCTGAAAAGGTTCTATTTACTTTTCCCACTCTAGTCTGCTCTACAGTAGGGAAAGTGTTGGACTTCGGAGGGATTACATTTACTATTTACTATTCTCACTCCAGTGTGTGTAACAGTAGGAAAGTATTGGACTCTGAAGAAGTAAGATTTACTATTCAAACCCCATACAATGCAGCAGTAGGCAAAGTACTACAGTTCACACACATAACAAATTATAATAACCGTATTGTGTTAAAGAAATATAAAACTCTCATGAAGAAAATTATATATACAAAAATAAAAAAAACAATTAAACAAATTTGTTGACTGTTAAATAATTTAGGTGGTCATTACAACCCTGGCGGTCGGTGTTAAAGCGGTGGTAAAACCGCAAACAGGCCGGCGGAAAAAAAATGGAATCACAACCATGGCGGAAACTGCCAACATAAGACAGCCACTTTAACACTCCGACCGCCACGGCGGTACAAACAAACATCGCGGCGGTAACCGCCAACAGACAGGCGGAAGACAATGTACCGCCCACAGTATTACAACAGGCCAATCCGCCACCTTTTCCGGGGCGGATTCACCGCGAACAAAAACATGGCGGAAACAGGACTTGGAAGGGAAAACGCTCACCTCTACACACCCCACAAGGAACCAGGACGTCATGGAGCCGGAACTCCATATTCTCCCTGCCTTTGTCTTCCTGCTCCTCTACCAGGAGCACGAACGCCGGCGACAAAGACCACAGTGAGTACTGTACCTATGACACAAGGGAGGGGGGAGGGAAAAGAGAGTGACACACACACGCAACACCCCCACCCCCACCCTCACCCACTACAACACACACACTAATACATATTGATACATTACAGTTACACCCCCCTGGAAGAATGCAAAGACAAAAGGAAATTATTTGAACGTTTGTAATCTATTAAAATCCAGTACTCAAAAATATATATACACTATAAACAAATATATACACCAAGAATGCAAGTCCAGGTATTGCACCATTAGAGTCCGTGGACCACTGGGTCCAAAATGCATGGGCGAGGCCCACACTCAATACCCAATCAAAACGGAGAGAACACTGCAGGGGCATCAGATAGAAATACAACAGGCACCTCAGGGGGAAGGGAATGGGGGACACCTCAGCAGATGAGTGCATGACGCCAGATCCACTAGGGGGCTCCATGCCCACTGCTGTATCCTGGGGAGTGCAAAGCCACAGTCTCTCAAGTCTCTCCAGTGGGTGGTTTGCCCACTGCTTTATCCTGGGGAGTGCAAAGCCACAGTCTCTCAAGTCTCTCCAGTGGGTGGTTTGCCCACTGCTTTATCCTGGGGAGTGCAAAGCCACAGTCTCACAAGTCTTTTCAGTGGGTGGTTTGCCCACTGCTTTATCCTGGGGAGTGCAAAGCCACAGTCTCTCAAGTCTCTCCAGTGGGTGCTTTGTCCACTGCTTTATCCTGGGGAGTGCAAAGCCAAATCTCTCAAGTCTCTCCAGTGGGTGGTTTGCCCACTGCTTTATCCTTTGGGAGTGCAAAGCCACAGTCGCACAAGTCTTCTCAGTGGGTGGTTTGCCCACTGCTTTATCCTGGGGAGTGCAAAGCCAAAGTCTCACAAGTCTTTTCAGTGGGTGGTTGCCCACTGCTTTATCCTGGGGAGAGCAAAGCCACAGTCTCACAAGTCTCTCAAGTGGGTGGTTTGCCCAGTGCTTTATCCTGGAGAGTGCAAAGCCACAGTCTCACAAGTGGATAACAGTCTCCACTGGTTCTGGAGGGGGCTTTGTGCCCAGAGTGCTTCATTCTGCAAAGGACAGAGGTAGTGGATGTGAATCTCCACTGGTTCTGGAGGGGGCTTGGTGCCCAGAGTGCTTCATCCTGCCAAGGACTGAGGTAGTGGATGCGAATCTCCACTAGTTCTGGAGGGGGCTTGGTGCCCAGAGTGCTTCATCCTGCCAAGGACTGAGGTAGTGGATGTGAATCTCCATTGGTTCTGGAGGGGGCTTTGTACCCAGAGTGCTTCATTCTGCCAAGGACAGAGGTAGTGGATGTAAATCTCCACTGGTTCTGGAGGGGGCTTGGTGCCCAGAGTGCTTCATCCTGCCAAGGACTGAGGTAGTGGATGTGAATCTCCACTGGTTCTGCTGCCCCGGACTGAGGTAGTGGAAGTGAATCTCCACTGGTTCTGGAGGGGGCTTGGTGCCCAGAGTGCTTCATCCTGCCAAGGACTGAGGTAGTGGATGTGAATCTCCACTGGTTCTGGTTGGGGCTTTGTGCCCAGAGTGCTTCATCCTGCCAAGGACAGAGGTAGTGGATAACAGTCTCCACTGGTTCTGGAGGGGGCTTGGTGCCCAGAGTGCTTCATCCTGCTCGTGGCCGCCTCAGTAGCGTCGGAGCTTGTGGCGCTCATTGGCCTGCCATGCTGGTGGTGGCGGTGTCCTTGGCAGCGGTGTTGGTGGCGGCGGTGTCCTTGGCAGCGGTGCTGGTGGCGGCGGTGTCCTCTGAAGCGGTGCTGGTGACGGCAGTGTCCTGTGAAGCGGTGCTGGTGGCGGCGGTGTCCTTGGCAGCAGTGCTGGTGGCGTCGGTGTCCTGTGAAGCGGTGCTGGTGGCGGCGGTGTCCTTGGCAGCGGTGCTGGTGGCGGCGGTGTCCTGTGAAGCGATGCTGGTGACGCCGGTGTCCTGTGAAGCGGTGCTGGTGGCGGCAGTGTCCTGTGAAGCGGTGCTGGTGGCGGCGGTGTCCTTGGCAGCGGCGCTGGTGGCGGCGGTGTCCTATGAAGCAGTGCTGGTGGCGGCGGTGTCCTTGGCAGTGGTGCTGCTGGTGGCAGTGTCCTTGGCAGCGGTGCTGGTGGCGGTCTTGTCTGCCATGCAGGTTTGCGGCGACTTGCCTTTCTTTCTGTGCCCCTTCCCCACCTTGGATGGTGGCGCAGCTGTCTTCCCACTCCCAACTGTACTTCTGGAAGAGCCTTTGGTGGCAGTTGTTTTGCCTTTCTCCCTCCGGGCAGTGGCCAACTTCTTATGCTTCTGAGGTGGGGGACTGTCCGTGGTCTGGCTCCTTGGCACACTGGCTGCCCTGCTGCTTGGCGCACTCCAGAAGCCGATTACTGCTGGCACCACTGTTCCCGCTGATGTGGTGACTGAGGTGCTGGGTTGGGACCTGGAAAGGCGGGCCCTAGGGGACTGAAGGGGTGGGGGAGGTGAGGGGAAGAGGTCAAGGTTGGACAGGAAAAGTTTTTTAGACACACTGGGACGGGTAGATGGAGGTGGTATGGGAGTGGAGGAAGAGGTAGTGGTTGTAGGAGGTGTACGTTTGCTGACTTTGGGTAAAGGTGCATGGGCTAGAGGCTGTCGTGAGGTGGATGGCTGTTGGGTGGGTGTGTGGCTGCGTTTGTGTACCTTGGGAGGTGGGCTCACAGACACACTGGGAGAGGACACTGGGGATGTGTGAATGGTAGTGGGGGTGGTGAGTGCACGTGAGTGGTGTGGTGATGGGTGTGCTGGTGATGGACGTAGTGGCTGAAGATGTAGTGCATGCAGGTGTGAGTGGAGGCGAGACAGGGAGGGAGGAGGGAGACGAGGAGGAGGGGCACACAGTGGAGGCAGTGGATGTTTGGTATGTGTGCATGGGTATGGTGCTTGTGTGAGTGCCTGTGGGATGTGTGGTGCTTATGTTTGCCAGAGCTTCCCTTGTGTGTTGAGGTGTGTGCCTGCTGGTCTGAGCGTGTGCTTGGGATAGGCTGAGGTACAGGTGTTTGGGTCTGGGTGGAGGAAGTTGGAGGGGGGAGGCTGGGCACAGGGACAATGGCTGCCATCAGTGCTGAGGCCAGAGTCTGAAAAGCTCGCTGTTGGGCTGCCTGACCAGAATGAATACCCTCCAGGTATGCATTGGTCTGTTGCAACTGCCTCTCTACACCCTGGATGGCAATCAGAATGGTAGACTGCCCAACAGTGAGGGATCTGAGGAGGTCAATGGCCTCCTCACTGAGGGCAGCAGGGCTGACAGGGGCAGGGGCTGAGGTGCCTTGGGTGAAGGAGATGCCCACCCTCCTGGGTGAGCGGCCACGGGGCACACGCTGAGGGGCTGCTGGGAGGGCGGTGCTGGTAGGTGGGGTGGCGGCTGTACCTGTAGATGCGGGGTGCAGAGAGGGGCCCGCCACCGCAAGGGAGCTCCCATCAGAGGAGGAGTCCGTGTCGCAGGTCTCAGCTCCTGTCCCTGCTGTGGAGCTCCCCTCGCCCTCCGTCCCACTGGTGGCTTCAGACTCCATTGTCTCGCCCTCCAGGGCCTGTGGGATGCAGCTCCCTCCTGCTCCGGTGCCACTGCTCCTCCGCCTGATGATGCTAATGCACACAAGAACAGGGAGACCACAAAAAGAGGGGTGGGGGGGGAAGACAGAAGAAAGACATGTTCAGTGCATGCAATACCGCTACCGTTGGCGGACACTACAGACACAGAAGCCCCCTGCACTACGCCGGGCACTTTGAGTTCCCTAATTAATCACAGGGACATGGGTTACAAGGCCTATGCCCGATTGCTGCACACATGGAAGTCACAGGAACCTGACTAGGTGTAGTTGGCTCTGAACACAGGTGGGGTGGGGTGCCACATGGCCTGCCTTACGAAGGGACCTTGCCTACTAAACTCGCCCTGGCCCAGGGGAACCCACAGCCCACCTCCCCCACCCAGACTCCTCCAATGCGCACTGAATCAGCTGAATGAGGGTGTACTCACCCCCTTGTGGCTGCTGTGATGCCCTCAAGCGCCCATCCAACTCCGGATCCGCCACCGCCAGGATCCGGAACATCAGGGGGGTCATGGTGCGACGGGCACCCCTCCCACGTTGGGAGGCCATCCCCAGCTGTCTTCTTGCTCCAGCGGCGAAAGTCCTCCCATCTTTTACGGCAGTGGGTGCTCCGTCTGCGGTGGACCCCAGGGTCCGGACTTCCTTGGTGATGGCACCCCAAATATCCTTCTTCTGGTGGGCGCTGACCTACAGGAATAGTACAGGGGAAAAGGAGAAGATATAAACGTCCGCACCGTCACAGTCATTGTCCTGCCTCCCTACCCTTGCCATGACGCACATCCACTCACTGTCGTTTCATGCACGCCCCATTCTCCCCCCTTTATCTTCCATCCACAACAGTCCACACAGGCATTGCCCATACAGCATGCTCACAGTGTACTTACCTGTTTGTCTGGAGGACCGTAGAGTAGCGTGTACTGGGGTAGGACCCCATCCACCAGTTTCTCCAACTTCTCCGTGCTGAAGGCAGGGGCCCTTTCCCCAGACACATGAGCCATTGTCTCTTCCAGACTGAGGTCACAGCAGCGCTTGCAGTCTAGGTCCTCTCCTGTCGAAGATCAGGTATCAAGTGAGTGAACAGAGAGAAAATGGCGGTCATGTCCGCGGCGGTGCGTACCGTCACCGCTGGCGTACATCGTCATTGGCTCCTGGGACCCATAGGGTCCAATGTTAACCAATGCAGGATTGCGCCGCTGTCTTCGACCACCTACAGCGACGGTGTACAACGCCAGCGCAGTTACCTCATATCCCCTTGTCCCACATTACAGGTCAGGCAGCCGCCATTTCAGGGGGCCACATGGCATTAATTTTAAATGTGTCACACATATCTAGGCCTTGCATACACACTAAGACAGGCACCTAGCGGATTTAAAAATTTGTGGAATAAAGTTGTGTTTTCGTACCTCAGTGTTGGCTGACTCTCTGCTCGCTGTTCTCCTCCATAGAGCCCGTCCGCTGGGGCAGGTGAGGAGATGGCGGCATCCTCCGGTGTACAGACCGCTGGTGGACCTGTCGACAATGGAAGAGCGACATGTAATTGTCACCTACAGACTGGACCGTGCCACAATCCATGAACTGTGTGCCCAGTTGGAGCCAGACCTGATGTCAGCTATCCGCCATCCCACAGGAATCCCCCCTCTAGTGCAGGTCCTGTCAGTACTCCATTTCCTGGCAAGTGGGTCTTTTCAGACAACAGTGGCCATAGCATCAGGTATGTCTCAGCCTATGTTCTCCAACGTGTTGTCCAGAGTGTTGTCTGCCCTGCTGAAACACATGAGCAGCTACATCGTTTTCCCTCAGGTGGAGGATTTGCCTACAGTGAAAGGTGACTTCTATGCCCTGGGACATATACCCAACATAATAGGTGCCATTGATGGGACACATGTGGCCTTGGTACCCCCCGCAGGAGTGAACAGGTGTACAGAAACCAGAAGAGTTACCATTTGAAGAATGTGCAGATGGTGTGTTTGGCCGACCAGTACATCTCCCATGTGAATGCCAAGTTTCCTGGCTCAGTGCATGACGCTTACATTCTGAGGAACAGCAGCATCCCTTATGTGATAGGGCAACTCCAGAGGCACCGTGTGTGGCTATTAGGTGAGGACATGGACCCTATACAGTGTGACTAGGTGTCTGGGTCTGGGGATGTCCCTAAGAGTTAGTGTGTGTCTAACAGATTTCCCTTGACATTTGCAGGTGACTCTAGTTACCCCAACCTGTCATGGCTACTGACCCCAGTGAGGAATCCCAGGACAAGGGCAGAGGAACGCTACAATGAGGCCCATGGGCGAACTAGGAGAGTTATAGAGAGGACCTTCGGCCTCCTGAAGGCCAGGTTCCGGTGCCTCCATATGACAGGTGGTTCCCTATTCTACTCACCAAAGAAGGTGTGCCAGATCATCGTGGCCTGCTGTATGCTTCACAACTTGGCTTTGCGACGACAGGTGCCTTTTCTGCAGGAGGATGGTCCAGATGGAGTTCTTGTGGCAGCTGTGGAGCCTGTGGACAGTGAAGACGAGGAAGCAGAAGAAGAGGATATCAACAACAGAAACACGGTGATTCATCAATACTTCCAGTGAGACACAGGTAAGAAGACATCACTGCCTGCTACATCTGATACCCTTGTTCTACATCTCATCTGTCTGTCACTTTCACCCAGTGTATGGACCCTGAGTTGTCATTTTCCCTTTCAATTTCACAGATGTGGGTCCCACTGTGTGACATCTGCTTTGTTTCCTCATGGACTAGAGCTGTGTGACATAGGTATGTTGACAATACAATAGATATAGCATTTTTCCACAGTTATTGAAAATACAAATTTTTGAAAGCACAGACTGATTCCACATAGTTTTGTGA
Organism: Pleurodeles waltl; assembly: GCF_031143425.1. Classification (NCBI taxonomy): domain Eukaryota; kingdom Metazoa; phylum Chordata; class Amphibia; order Caudata; family Salamandridae; genus Pleurodeles; species Pleurodeles waltl. Next base: position 81,871,680 of record NC_090447.1, on the reverse strand, counting down.
TTTACGGGTGTTTATTTAAGTGCTAAATAGTGGAGCGGGTTGTAAAGTGGTCAGGGGTGATGGTGGAGGAATGTCCATGGCAGAGTCCAGTCTATTAGTCTCACACGTGCATTGTTCAAGGGGGCATAGGAAGTGGAGCTGGGGCAGTTGATGGACAGACAGGGTGACAAAGTGGGACAAAAGGATGATAATGGGGGTCTTGGCATTGTTCTATGTCTTTGTCCTGGATCTCAGGGACCGTTTGCGGGGTGGTTCTCCATCTGCAGGGGGTGGGGTGCTGGTGTCGTGGTCCTGTGGCGGTGCCTCCTGTCCACTAGCGCCGGCGGAGGTGGAGGGCAGTTCATCATCCAGGCTAGTGTCAGGGGCCCCTTGTTGTGCCACAGTGTTCTCCTGGTGTTGATGAGTTCCTTCAGCACCCCTACAATAGTGCCCAGGGTGGTATTGATGGATTTGAGTTCCTCCCTGAACCCCAAATACTGTTCCTCCTGCAGCCGCTGGGTCTCCTGAAGCTTGGGCAGTACCGTTGCCATCGTCTCCTGGGAATGGTGGTAGGCTCCCATGATGTTGGAGAGGGCCTCGTGGAGAGTGGGTTCCCTGGGCCTGTCCTCCCCCTGTCGCACAGCAGCCCTCTCAGTTCCCCTGTGTTCCTGGGCCTCTGTCCCCTGAACGGTGTGCCCACTGCCACTGTCCCCAGGTCCCTGCTGTTGTTGGGGTGGTGGGTTAGCCTGGGTTCCCTGTAGTGGTGGACACACTGCTGCTTGACGTGTCCTGGGGACAGAGGTATAGGCCCGCTGGGTGGGTGCTGTGCTGGTGTTTCCAGAGGGGGAGGCTCTCCTTGTGGCTTGTGCCAATGTGAGGGGAACCGACTGTCCCGAGGCCCAGATGGGCCGGGATGGTCATCTAGATCCAGTTGGATAGACCTGCTGTCATCACTGTAGGCCTCTTCTGTGGGTGGAGTGGACATGTCTGGAACCTCCTGTCTGGTGACGTTGGGTAGGGGTCCTGCAGGGGTGTAAAGGCATGATTATTGCATCTGTGTGTGCCATGGTGTGCAATGGGTGGGTGACCCTGTACCCCAGTGCTTGCATTCTTGTGTAGGACCTTGTGTGCTAATTGTTTAGGGGTGTGTGTGGGTATGTGCAGTGGCCATGCATTGGTGATGGGTGTCCATGCTTTGTTGTTGCATGCAGGACTTGTTGTTGGGATGTGTGGTTTGTGATAGTGGGACATCTGTGAGGAGTTGGAGAGATGGGGGTGAGGACGAGGGTGGGGGAATGTGATAGCATGCAGGTAGGGTGGGGGATAAAGTAGTTAAAGATTTACCTTACCAGAGTCCACTCCTCCAGCTACTCCTGCGAGGCCCTCAGGATGCAGTATAGCCAAGACCTGCTCCTCCCATGTTGTTAGTTCTGGAGGAGGAGCTGGGGGTCCGCCGCCAGTCCTCTGAACTACAATCTGGTGTCTTGAGACCACGGAACGTACCTTCCCCCGTAGGTCGTTCCACCTATTCCTGATGTCATCCCGTGTTCTTGGGTGCTGTCCCACTGCGTTGACCCTGTCCACGATTCTGCGCCATAGCTCCATCTTCTTAGCTATGGTGGTGCGCTGCACCTGTGATCCGAATAGCTGTGGCTCTACCCGGATGATTTCCTCCACCATGACCCTGAGCTCCTCCTCAGAAAACCTGGGGTGTCTTTGCGGTGCCATGGGGTGGTGTGGGTGATGTGTGGGGTGGTGTGTGTTGTGATGTGTGGGGTGATGTTTAGGGGTGTGTGGTATTTTGTGCGTGGATGTTGTGTGAGTGATGGTGTTGTGTGCCTGTGGATGCTAGTTTGCAGATGGTGGTGTCTCTCTCTGGCCTTCTGTCGCAATTCTGGTCGTAAGGGTTTGTGTGTGATGTGGGTGTGTGTTTTATATTGTATTGGGTGTGTGGGAGTGGTGTGTGTATGTGTATCAGGTGTGTGTATTTGGAATTGTCCAATGTGGTAGTGTTTTGTAAATGTGTGTGTATTTTGAGTGCGACGGTGTGTACCGCCAATGGAATACCGTGGTTGAAAGACCGCCGCATGGATTCGTGGGTCGTGATAGTGTGGGCGTATTCATGTTGGCGTGACGGTGTCGGTTTTGTTATCGCCAGTTTATCACTGACCTTTGGTGTGGTGGACTTCTGTGGGAGTCTGGATTTTGGCGGATTCCGGGCTGTGGGTCGTAATAGCTGTGGCGGAATTCCACGGCCGCGGCGGTGTGTTGGCGGTCTTCAGCACGGCAGTAAGCGCCATTTACCGCCAATGTTGTAATGACCCCCTTAATATTTATCAATTGAAAATGTTAATTTATTAATCAATTAATTATGCTGCAACAAACCTAGCAGTCCACACTCAGAATATAACTAAAATAAATAAGTATAATACAATTAACATAACTAATATTTAATTAAATAATTATTAATACATCAATAATTAATTGATACTTAATTAACAGTAAAATACATTTCCACCATATACCCCTACAAACACAAAAGCCCTCAGCTAATATATAACTTAAGAAATATCATTATTGCACAAGTTACATTATAATCAATTACATAATTAATAATAAATGAATAATTTATTGTTAATTATCATTTAATAGCTTCCCACCCTATACCCCTAGATACCCACCAGCCTACACCTAATATATAACTCAAAAACATAATTATTATACAATTTACATAATTAATAATCCATTAGATAATTAATAATACATAAATAATGAATTGCTGATTAATTATTAGTTAATGTCCCGCTTTATAACCCCAGAAACCCAGCAGCCTGCACCTAATATATAACTTGAGAAATATTATTACACACTATACATAATTAATAAATAATTAAATAATTAATATTAAATTAATAACTAACTATTACCTAATTATTACTTAAATAACTTCCCATTCTGTCCCCCTAAAAAACAGTAACCCACACCTAATATATAACTAAAACCTTGTTTTACACAATTTACATAATGAATGTGCAATTAACTAATTTTTTATAAATTAATAATGACTTGTTAATTAGTTATACATAATTACTTTCCCACCCTGTACACCTACAAACCTCACAACCTCACAACCCACTAAAATACCACAGGATACTATTAGCAACTAAATTAAAAGTTACATAATATATTTGAAAATATTGTTAACAATTATACAAACAATAATTAAAATATACAATTAGTATGTAACTAAAAAACATAAAGATAATTAAAAAACAATATTTGAAAAATAAAATGATATTTAATTATCATTTTATTTTTCAACTGCAGGCTGAGCCAGCATGGGCAGGGAGGGGTGGGGCAGGGCCATGGGAAGTGGGAGGAGGAGTGGAGTGAGTGCACTTAAAAGTGTGCATGTCAGTTTGGCTTGCTGTCTTAGGCTGACCAAACTGACATGCACACTTAGGTTTCTCCAACCCGGCTGTGTTGCACAGCCAGGTTGGAGAAACTGCACAGACTCCAGTGCATTGTCTGAGAGGCAGACCAAGCAGATTCAGCCCAATCCTGATGCTGCTCTCATGCTCGGCTCAAAGTTTGCCTTTGGAGTGAATCATGACTTTGGGCTCATCTGGATGCAGAGAGGTTTCTTGACCTTGGCAGGCATTCCTATCAGGAGCAGCCAATATCTTTTGAACCTTTTAAACACCCAAAAGTTGCCAAAAATGTCACCCTGGTTAAGTGCATTTATTACCAACATCCTCATGACGATGTTTCAAGGAGCTTTGCTCTAACTGATTCAGCTTCTAAGAATGCCACAGTGTTGATGATTCCATTTATGTTATAAGAACTGCTCTGTTTCCTGCACCTTTGTGACAAGATTTGTCTCAGTTGCAGAGGATAATCTTTGGAAATGAAACAACAGCCATGGATCAAGCAGCAATGTAATAAGACCTAGGGCAGGGGGTGTTGAGAGATAACACTAGGCGTCCTCATTCTTTCCAGGTTGTATCATGGAGAAGCCAACATTGGCAGGGAGGGAATGGGTATACTGCTGCAGCCTATTCGTATGTTTCCTTTTACTTCATAGCCATAAGCTATTGCCAAACCTTTCCTTATGCCTGCCCTTCAAGGGAAAAAGAATTAAGACCGCACCCAATGCTCATCCCCGGTCTGGTTTGCTAGGATACCGGAAGTGAAAATGACTATCAAAGCAACCAAGAGTCAGGTAGGACAGTCCTCTGTATTCTGCCTTGGACATGAGGTGGGTAATTGGAAGATTTGCCTGTTCGATGTCAAGATTCAGTCTGTGATGGAATGGGAGGTGCCTACTACGCAGACTGTTGTGAGTGCCTGTCTAAGGCTCGCCAGGATATTACAGGAACTTTGTAGTAAACTACAGAAATATGGTTGCCCTATTGACTGATTTGACTACCAAGAAGCAGTCCATAAAGGTGATCTGGACTGGGGAGTGTCAAAAGGCATTTGGGGAAGTGAAGAAGACAATCTGCACTATGCCATGCACCTGTACTGAAAGTACCTGACTACAGTCAGCCTTTCCCTGTACAGACTGATGTCTTTGACAATGGAATTAAAGCTGTGTGAGCTCAACTGGATGACAACAGTAAAGAGCTTCTGGTTACCTTTATAAGTGAGAGATTACTACTCTGGGAACAGAACTAGCCGGCTATCGAAAATGGGTGCTTGGCCATGTGTCACTCTTGTGCAAGTTCTGCTTTTTCATGTTTGGCATGAGGATTGTAGTGAAAATGGACCCTATGACATTGAACAGGTTGATGGTTATAAGGGAGAGAATCCCAAGTTGATGAGATAGTCTATTTCTCTGTAAGGGTTACTTTTTGTAGTGGAGCCAGAGCCAGATTGAGCCAAAGAAATGCAGATGGGCTTTCCTGTCAGCTTTCTCCATCCGGGAAATCCAACCTTTCCAGGTCACGACTTGGTTTCGGTAGTCTTATCTGGGATTTGGTATGGAAAAGTCCCCTGCATGGTGATGACGCACATCCCTGCCCAGATCAACCCAACTGAATTTTTGCTTTCTAGCCACCAGGGTAGGGTGCTTAGTATTTAAAAGTGGTGCATGCAAGAATTTAATGTTGGCATGTATCTACAGTGACTAACCGCCAAAAGCTGTTTTCACTGTAAAGGGCTGAACTGTGAGAAAAACTAGAGTTCAGTACTGGGACAATGCACTGGAATAATTCAAACACTATTTTTAATGTTTATTAAAAATTCAATTCATTAGTGAAATTGGTTTGATAATAAATATTTAGGAAAATTGACTTTTAAAATGTTACACTTTACCTATACACTTTACCTACCAGGATCTCTAATCGACTAATTAGTATTAGCCTGGTGGCAGATGGCTCTGTCAGTGCTTCCTGTTAATATGATATGAAATTTTATCCCAGGGCAGGAACAATGGCTTAGGCCAGTGAGGGGTGGGGGGTGGGGGGTGACGCAGGGGGGAGAGCAGCTCCCAAAACCACTTTGAAATAGCTGAAGAGGAGACAGCTGCTCAGTTCCCTAATCACACCTAAGGCTGGCACATAAATTCCATTCAGTAACAGAAAAATTCAGCCATGTTGGTTTTGCCTCAGAATAGTGCAGTCTGACAGTTTGCAGTAAGGCAAACAGGATGTGCTGCAAAAGAGGGGCAGACGCCTCCTGGTAACTTTTTTCTCATTTGTGTAGGAAAGTGCCACTGGTGGCATGGTCACTCCCCCCCCCCCCCACACTTTTTGCCTAGTGTTGATGCTAACTTTCATTGAGAGTGTGCTGGGATCTTGCTAACCAGACCCCTGCACCAATGTCTTTCCCAAAAACTGTACCTTTGTTTCCACAATTGACACACCCCTGGCACACAGTTACGTCCCTAGTAAATAATACCCATGGTACCAAGGGCCCTGTGGCCAGGAAAGGTCCCCAAGGGCGACAGCATGTATTATGCCACCCTAGGGGACCCCTCACCAAGCACTTGTACACTGCCTTGTAGCTTGTGTGCGCTGGTGAGGAGAAAAAGGCAAAGTCGACATGGCACCCCTCCTAAGGTGCCATGCCTACAAACCACTGCCTATGGCGTAGGTGAGTCACCCCTCTAGCAGGCCTTACAGCCCAAAGGCAGGGTACACTATACCACAGGTGAGGGCATAGCTGCGTCAGCAATATGCCCCTACAGTGTCTCAGTCCTTTCTTAAACATTGTAAGTGCAGTGTGGCCATGTTGAGTATATGGTCTGGGAGTTTGTCATTACAAACTCCACAGCTCCATAATGGTTTCACTGAATTCTGGGAAGTTTGGTATCAAACATCTCAGCACAATAAACCCACACTGATGCCAGTGTTTAATTTATTGAAAAATGCACACAGAGGGCATCTTATAGATGCCCCCTGTATGTTAGCCAAACTGCTAGTGTAGGACTGACCGGTCTGTGCCAGCCTGCCACTTTCAGACAGGTTTCTGACCACATGGGGTGAGTGCCTTTGTGCACTCTGTGGTCAGAAACAAAGCCTGTCCTGGGTGGAGGTGCTTCACACCTCTCCCTAAAGGAACTGTAACACCTGGAGGTGAGCCTCAAAGGCTCAGGCCTCGGATTAGAGTACCCCAGGGCACTCCAGCTAGTTGAGTTGCCCACCTCCCAGACAATGCCCCACTTCTGGCAGCAAGTCTGGCGGGAAAATTAGGGAAAACAGGGAGGAGTGACCACCCCAGCCTAAAGTGTTCAGAGCTGAGTTGACCCCCTCCCTGCAGATTCCTCCATCTTGGTTTAGAGGACAGGGACCAATAGGATTAGGTTTGTGCCCCCCTCCACAAAAGGAGTGGGCACAAGGAGGGTGTAGCCACCCTCAAGGACAGAAGTCATTGGCTACTGTCCTCTGACCCCTAAAACGCCCCTAAATCTAGGATTTAATGGCCTCCCTGAAACCAGCTCACCAGATTCCTGGTGACCTGACAAGAAGAAGAAGGACTGCTAAGCTGAAGCCCCCAGCAGAGGAGAAGGAAGACAGCAACTGATTTGGCCCCAGCCCTACCGGCCTGTCTCCTGCTTCAAAGAACCTGCAAAAGAACAGCAACGCATCCAGCGGGACCAGCGATCTCTGCCAAGCTCCAGAGGACTGCCCTGCACCCAAAAGGACCAAGAACTCCTGTGGACAGCGGCCCTGTCCAAGAAGAAACCAACAACTAAGGACTCCCATCTCACTCTGAATGTGTGAGTCCTAACCACTCTGCACCTGCTGTACATGGCCTGTGTCCAGATGGGCCAACCAGCTAGAGAGGATCCCCAGGCGATTCCAAGCAAGTGCCCACCCTGGGTTGACCTCTCCACTCCCCACGACGACACCTGTAGAGAGAATCCCTAGGAGCGCCCTGACTGTGATAGCTCCGGATGAAGATATCCGACACCAAAGGACCCACTGCACCCGCAGCCCTCAGGCCTTGGAGAAACCAATACCCAGTGCAGCCACGTTCAGCAGGCAGCCCTCCTCCCTGTCCAACCAGTGATGTGCCCGAGACACCCCCCCGGACCTCGCCTGCAGCCTCTGAGTGACCTCTGGGGTCCCCTCATTGACCAACATTGGAAACCCGACATCCTGTTTGTAGCCTGCACCCGGCCACCCCTGTGCCGCTGAGGGTGTGTGTTTGGTGCCTACTTGTGGCCCGCCCAGTGCTTCTCTAATCCCCCCTGGTCTGCCCTCCAGGTAGCGGGAACTTACCTGCAGGCAGCCCTGATTCTGAGAACCCCTTGTCTCTATAAGAGCCCATGTTAAAATTGCTCATTGTTGACCTCTGCACCCGTGTTGCTGGTGGTGGGTGCTTGGGATTAACTTGAACCCTAACCGGTGGACTTCCCAAAACCCGGAGACTGAAACTGTAAGTGTTGTATTTACCTACAAATCAAACTAACATTTCTTTCCCCCAGGAACTGTGCTGAAAATTGCAGTGTCCATTTTTAAAACAGATAATTGCCAATATTTCAAAAACTGTATAACTTATCGATTTCAAACGGAGTTCTGTTGATACATGTATGAAATATGAATCTATTGAAATACTTATCTCAAAAATAAAACTAAGAAAATATATTTTTGCTATATTAAAAACCATTGGTCTGGAGTTAAGTCATTGAGTGTGTGCTTCGTCTACTGTCTATGTGTGTACAGGAAATGCTTTGCACAACCTTCTGATAAGCCTGACTGCTCGATCACACTACCACAAAAGAGAGCATTAGTATTATCTACTTTAGCCTCTGTTAAGGCTCTGGGGATCCCCTGGACTCGGTGCACACTATATCTCATTTTGATATAGTATATACAAAGCCAGCTTCCTACAATTTGTTAGAGAGTGCCCAAGAGTCACCCCTACCCACTGGTTACTGAAACTTATAAAGCTAGTGCTTTATCCACAGCTCAGGAGAATACTGTCTTGACCCGTGGAAGTACAAAAAAGGACTGGACATGCTCTTTGATACCTGTGTGGTGTCTAGACCTGCTATCACTTTTTCCCAGTCCTACAAAGTGGATTCCATGAATCAACTAGCTGACCTCCTATGTGGCCACAACAAGCCTCAAAAGGTCTTTTTTTCAGAAGCACCCAGTTGTACGTAAGGTCGAAAGAGTCTTAGAAGTAACCAAGAGGAACTGCTCCAGAAGGTGGTGCTTGAACTATTTTCAGAGTGAGGGTGCTGCGATTAATGTTATTTCAATGAAGTCATAGGAATGGTGAAAAATCTAAGCGTCACACAAAAAACAAGTGTAGCGAATGTGCAACACCCATTCAGCAGAAGAGTGGTATAGGTAAGGTATGTAGTTCGTGGTGTATTTTGGAGCATTGGTGTGTGGGTGTACTGTCCCTTTCAGATACCACAATTTCCACTGGAATGACCACTAAATTTGCATGGACATGCAGTTTTCCTGGTAAAACTATATAGCGCACAAACAATAATGTGTGGCAATTGGGGTTCAGCAAATATATAATTTGCGCATCACCAAGTAAAGTGTCCTGATTTGTTTTGATCATATTAAAATCTTACCCTTCAAAATTACAAAAAAAGTTCTTCATTTGTTGTTTCCTAATTGGTGATCAATTTTGAAATATGTGTATATTGAATTTTGAGGTATTTAAATGTTGTATGATAGAAAAAGAATGGCATCCTACTGCTTTTCGTTTTGCTTTCTGTCCACCATAAAGGTTGTCACCTAGGTTAATTTTACAAAATCCTCTCATTTTGCAGTCCAAGAAATAAAAATAAACAGCAGTTTTTGAATAAGAAACAGTTTGATATAGATATACCCTGACCTTTGACCTTTGTCTTTGAACTCACAGCAAATGTGACAAGATAAACACAAAATGCAAGGGCATCAAAATTGCTCATTCACCTTACAGGGGTGTTGCGGTGCCCTTGCACCGCTACTTCCAGCACCGATGGCTCCAGAAACTCTGAAAAGTTGGAACTTAGAAAAGTTTTGGATTGCCGCGACCTCTGGAGCATCAGCAGAACCTGACAAAAGCAGAACCTCATGCAAATGTGTCAGATTTTGAAAGGACTAAAGGCTTTTTCACAGATAGCTTTAGGCATGCCCCACTAGAGAATTTTGAGCTCTTTAAAAAGACCTGGGCCCGATTTACAAAGACTTTCAGTCAGGTTTGCATTGCTTTTTTAATACAGACCAGACACAAAGTCTACTTTACAATCCAACACAATCATGAGTCAAGCCTAACTGCTGACTTCCACTGGGTGACACCCGGGTTTCGATAACTGTTATTATTTACTATATCATGTTTGTTGTCTTATTCCTTGTAGTGGACTTCCTGTCACCTAAATTAATAATTCATTTTTTCAGCATGGTACTCATGGCACAAGAGTGTGTACACACAAATCTTTGGTTTGGGTATTGGTCTAACAGTGTATCTACTATGAGGTCAAAGCCTTTTGACAGGTACATAATCCGGGCTCTTGCCCTTTATCTTTGCACAGGGTGCCACCAGCAGATTCAGTGGGCTGTGTGGCTGGGAAAGGGCATGGCAGCGGAAGGGTAGGCCAGTCTCAGGAATCCATATGGAAGAAGAAATTATAGGTCCAATAATTCTTAATGACTTTGCCCCTTTCTACTTGGTTAAAGAAACTAAAATCACTGGTTGACCCACTCCACCCATTCATATTTGTCTTGTAACTAATATTTAATTAGTACTAACCCTTGAGAGCCTTCTATCACAATGGGAATGCAAAAGGATCAAGCCCTAGGTTATGGAATTAGGGAAAGCAAAACGATCACTCCCTAAATTATGGAATTAGGGAATGCACAAGAACCAAGCCCTATATTATGATGCAGAAAATCTCTGCAGGTGCAAACAGAGTGTGTTCTACAGCAAGAAGTACTAAATGATTAATGTGTGCAATTATGGAGCTGTAAATATCTCACTGTATTTCTATGGTGTAGGGGTTTGCTCTAGCAATATCCTGGGATATAATAGAAACCTCCTTAGTTCAGCCATTCGAAGAGTGCTTCAGAGAGTTACACAGAAAATTGAAGAATTTACAGTACCAAACATCTGTCATCTGTCCACCCAGAGGAAATCCTCACTTCTTTCCTTCCATCACTCTTTTATTTTCTACTAACACCAAGACTGCAGTAATACTTATGGCTGGACTGTCCTCTTGAAGCAGAACCAAGCCTCATTTGCATAAGGCGGTCCCTGTTTGAAGTGGCATAGCAATAAAAAAGCAAAAAGGACTGAAATGATGAACAGAGCACTGGCCATGAGCAAAAATTTGATCACCTGCCTGAACAGTTCCCTTACATTTAAAAGGGGAATTTCAGTCAGAGCAAAAAACAGTTTGCTGTGCACCAAATCCTGTACCTCTAAAAACCATCAACAATAGGCATTCATCCATTTTGATGATGTCTGCTGGAGTTTTGAGCTCTGTTGTGACATCATTTACTTGGTGGCTGCATTAAATCATATTTGTACAAACTTGACAAATGGACATTACTTTAAATAAATAATACCCCCATAAGATCACAACTTTTGCTTTATTTTTTGGGAAGGTTGTCAGTGTGGAGTTCATCAACATAGTCTCTACCAAATATCCCACACGCATGTGCAAAATACACCTCTATCCTGATCTTAAGAAATAACCAAAATCTGTATTGCTCTTACCTGCCAGGGCTGGATGTCAGCAATGTCAGCGCAAGAGCCATTTGTGAATGGTCCATGCCCAGGTTTGCATGCCATCAGATTGTTCAATGCGTGACCAAATGCATAGGTTGCAGTATAACTTTGGTATGTTAAGCTTAGATCATTCAGTTCAAATAAAGACATAGTCAATTGATCTAATGTCTCCTTCCCTGAACAATGCATTGGTCTGTTTTCAAGTTCTTCTGAAGAAGCATTTCCAGTCCCATTGGCCTTTGGAAAGTTGCAGTGGAATGCTTCCTCCCAGAAGAGTTTAATAAATATATCATGGAAGTTTTTAGTTGGTTGCAAGCGATGCAAAAACTCTTCAAAATTTGGCATGTGGTATGTAGAAGGTGTGATGCCTAGAGATCCATTCAATATCTTCCAGGCATGGTTGGGGAGGAGTCCAGTACTTATAGTAAAGGCTGCACTGAAAATCCAGACTTTACTTGTTACATTTTGTGTGTAAAGGGTTTGTAGCAACACCTTGAAATGAACCTCTGGACCGTGAACAATGATCACCTTTGCTGTATGTCCCTGGACCATTTCAGCAATTTGAAGGATTTTCTCCTTCGAGAATCGAAGGTTAATTTGCTCCATGTATGCTACACAGCCACCAATACCTTCTATGGCTTTCTTTATTCCCTGTCCTCCTTGCAAACCCAAATCATCGTCAGACACTATCATTCCCACCCATGTCCATTGGAAGTGCCCCATTAGTCTTGCCAGGGCCATGTTCTGGAATGTAGAAGCTGGTACCATGCGCATAAAAGACGGAAACTGGACCTTGTCGCTGAGGGAGGAAAGCACCGACCCATGGCTGACCTGTCAGAAATGTAAAATATCAAAAAGGCATTGTAAAGAGGGAACATACATCTTTACAAACTGTTCTAGCTCTATAGTTGCTACTTGATGTAGACATTGCTAGCTGCAATAGAGAAAAAGTTGTGAAATATTTGAAGGTTTCCCAGACATAAAGCAATACAATTTCAAGGGAACTTAAGTGTACACTGACATAAAATGGATAAACGATTGGATATTAAAGTATTTTAAAAAGTCAATTAACAAAAGAACGAATGCCTTCATAATAAAAACAGAACATGCTGCCATTATACAAAGAAAAAGTCAATCATTTTCACTAACATGTATACTCTTGAACTCATTTGTACCATAGGTACTGGACACCAGACAACTTACTAGACTTTATCGAGGTATGTATCGATGCATTTCGTACCACCAGAACAACTTGGACTAGAGGTTCCGCGCGGCACTCCAGGGATCAATGTTCTTATAAACTCTTTATTAAACCTAATTAATAAAGAGTTTATAAGAACATTGATCCCTGGAGTGCAGCTTGGAATCTCTCATCGAAGAAGTTCTGGTGGTACGAAATGTTGGCAGAGGGAGGTCGACCTCTGTCACCTGCACCGGCGGAGTGTGCGCTGTAATATCCAGCTATGGTGGAGGACCATATGTATATATATATATATATATATGTATATATATATATATATATATACATATATATATCAGACTCAGTTTGTCTGGAGAATAGGTCTCACCCCTATGCAATATTGTATATAAAAAGGAAAAAATAAGAAAATGTAAATGTTTTTTTCTGTCACTTTTCGAACAGAGAAATGTATTAAATAATTCTCAGCAATTAATGAAGCATTGAACTTTCTCAAACTAGGGGCATATTTACAAGTCCCTTGCCCCTCCTTGCGCCACATTAGCGTAATTTGTTTTGACGCAAATGTTGCATCAGGTAGGCATTTCTGACGCACCATATTTGCAAAGTGGCGCAATGCTTGCATTGTGCCACTTTGAAACCCCTTGCAACACATTATGCCTGTGTCAGGCATAATGTATGCAAGGGGGGTGTTCCAGCGCTGGAAGGCCCGAAAAAATGGCACAGTGAAATTTACAACATTTCATAGCGCCATTTTTTTCAGCATTTTTAATGGCTACTCAGAGCAGGCGTTAAAATGATGCACCCATTATGTTCAATGGGCCTCTCTGCACTAGCGACCACATTTTTTACAATAGTGTAGCAAAGCACCACAATACTGTAGAATATTTTTATGCTATTGTGCTAGTGACCGCCATGGTGCACCATATTATAAATACGGAGCAGCCATGGTGTCGTTAGGTGCCGGTAGGGGGACGCAAGAAAAGTGGCACATCATCTATGATGCACCACTTTTTATTAAATATGCTTCTTAGTGGCAACATTTCATCCAATAATGAGTCAAAGCCTCGCTCAACTATGGTCCAAGTGCAAAAATGTAAGGGCCTGCTTTGGCATTTAATTACATCCTTACATTTTGATAGATTGCTATTTATAGAGAATATGAGTGACAGTGTAGGCAAGAAAGAGGTGATAGCCTTGATATGAGCTAATATTGAAGATTGTACTATGGAATATCAAGCATTCGAATTTCTTGGTATTAGAATATCGTGGATGGTATATCAAAGAACAAAATATTGATGGCTAAGTGCTTCTAGAAGAAGTATAGATTTTCTACTCTAAACTCCAAATCCATGCACCTTGCGGGTATATATGTAATTAAGGTGAGTATATGTGGAGTTAGGTAAATCTCTACTTGTTTACCTTTTCAATATTTCCAGCGTGATATTCTGATCATGATATTTCATACCCTCACTATTTCTATCTTGATGTTCTTGGGGCAAACCATTATTGAGTAGATTTGGTACAGATTTTTATGCGTTTGTATTTTTGTGCATTATTAATAAGATGCAGAATACATTTCCACGCTTGATTACACATATATACCCTGATATCATAGTGTCGGTGTTGAAAAATATTCTTTATAATGTGTACAGGTGTTCTTCTGATACATGTTCACTAGGCCTCAATTTAGGTATAAACGCCATCTTGTCCCAGATGGAAGTCACTCATGTCACTCATCTCATTCCTCCTTTTCACGTCCCTCCTAATAATTTCTGTAGCACACAGTCAAGCTGAGATATACTTGTTTATTTCCACCGTCCTTGTTTATGCTACTCTTGATGAACTTTCTGTTGTTCACAAACTGCAGCTCTAATGTCAAGGTCCTTCTGTTGGTTCACTGTGCCCTACCCATTCATATAACATGCTATTGTTCATGTGTCCAGTTTGTTCTAGCATCTCAGGACAACTTTAGCATAGAGTGGGCAGAATAATTATTCATGCAGTGGGATAATGCTTAGGTGTTTTAAACAATACAATGTTTATTTGTTGATGCGATATGGTCTGCTGATATAATGATACACTGGTGCACACCAAAGAGATTCTGCAGTTTTCATTATTTTCATATGAGAAAATAATGCATAAAAACCCTCAAAGCTGTCTGATTTTGCTGCCCATTTGGGACTTAGAATTTTTTTTGATTTTGCATTGCTTGTATGGTCCCTTTCTTGAGAGCCTTCATTTCATTGGCTCTGTACCGCTTTACTTTTGCATTTGGTAATAAAACACTTTGGGCCTGATTTAGATATTGGTGGCTGGGTTACTCCATCACAATGGTGATGGATATTCCATTCATCGAAATGTAAATCCCATAGGACATCATGTGATTTAGATTTCAGTGGACGGGATATCCATCACCGTTGTGACGGAGTAACCCATCCTCCAATATCTAATCTAAAACCTGGCTCTTCAACTGACCCTCAGAGGACAAACCCCCTTAGCGACTTGTGACGCTTATGGGTGAGTAGTTGCACTCTTTAAATCCTGATTTGATTTGATCTGATAAACCAGGTCCTTTAACTTTTCCATTGATCTAGGAATCAGTTACTGAATGAACCCATTTACATAATTGATTGTTTTCTTGATATTATTGGTGCATTGGGAGATGCCTTAATGCGGAGACACACTGCCTCATGAAATTGAGGTTATCGTGGTCTCCAATACAGCTAAATTGGGCGTTCTGATTGAGGTAATTCTTGGGTTGTAAAGAATTTTAGGGAACCCCACACACACAGATGTGGGTAGCAGAGGGTGGTTGCACATTAAATAGCACTTCCATTCTGCTTTAGAAGCTCCCTGTTGGCACAAACCTTAATGCTAGTGGATTTAGCGGTGTGAATCTTTCTATATGGATGTTGCAGAAATCCTGACTTGCAGTGCTGTTCATGAACTGTGATTGTAAAAATGAATGGGGCAGAATGATTCTAGACCTTGGAGTGCTTTTGCTGTGGTTTTGAGGTGTTGAACCATGTTCTGAGTGGTGGATTGCTAGGCTATATGTGAGGCTTTTGGTTACGAGATGATGATTTAAGGTTCAAACCATGGTTTGATCACTGTTGTTTGAATGTACCATTCTTATTCTATTGCTTTTCTCAAAACAGGAATATGCAATTTGGACACCTACTGATTTGCAAATGGGAACGCAACTTAAGATACAACCAATGTATTAATATGTCAAATCACAAATCATCCACTTACAGTGGGTCATAAAATGAACAGCCTTATGTATATTAATTCATCAGTTACCAGCCCCTTCTGATTGGCTGCAAATACAGGGATGGGGTGTGCAAAGGACAGCAGACCCTCTTCTGTGAATTAGCATTCCCAAATGCAGAACAGTTTTAAAGCAAGCCATGTCCACTAAAGGACCTGGTGCTGCTTTAAAAAATCTTTCCTGTATTGGAAGACATTGGTAGTCTACATGTTTAGATGGTGAGTCTTCAAGAGACCTCTGCTGTCTTGGTGGCTGAGATACTCCATACATGCCTGCACCATAATGCACGTAATCACCTAGATAGGTGGGCGTGCCTATTGAAGGTCTTTTTCAGGATCAGTAGCAGGATCTGAAGCACTTCTTTGAAGTGTAACAGGGGGTCCTCAGACCCTTAACTGTAGGCTGTACTGTCATCCAGGTAAGCACCACTAAAGACTCCTAACCCAGTAAGGACACATTTAACCAGCAGGGTAATAGGGACATTCTTTAACACTTTGAATCGAATCCCTTTGAACTGAACATATCTCTCTGGGCTGAGAAGATAACCTGCCCTATGTACCCTCAATAAGGGTCAGATCATGAATTCAGATTAAGGGTACTGGTGAACCTGGCACACTCCCACTACCCACTGAGCTCATATGGTCTGCACATCAGTCAGAGTTGATTCCCTTGTAGTACCCAAGCAAACACAGTTCTGCAGGACCCAGTGTAAGAGGCAGCCCTTGGTACCAGAACCTGCAGGCTTAACTAAGGACTGAACTAGAGGTCTTAATCACTCCCAAGCTCCACATTTTCAATGCTTTTTCCTTCACCATGGCCCTTGCCTTTTCTGACAACTTGTAGACTTGTTTTTTTCTCAGTCATGCTTTCACCTATGCCCATAACATAAACACCAAGGTGTATACGTACAGCCACCAAGGAGAAAGAAAGCAGAGAATTGGTGCCCAACCCTCTATTGCTCATCAGTTTTCAAATTCAATTCCACAAAAAGAACATTGCAACCCCAGCATTTACAAACTGAGGGGCCTACTTATAAGCCTTCTGCACCACCTGAGCATCACTTTTTTCGACCCTCCGGTGGCGCAGACTACAAAATCATATCTATGAGGCCAGGCAAAGCCGCTTTGCATGGCTTTGCATGGCCTCATGGATGTGGAGTAAGGCAAGGCAGCGCAAGTCACTGCGTTGCCTTACTCTGAGCCAGAGAGTCATTCCATGGGCACTGCGGTGGGTTTTCCTAAACAACACCCATGGATTTTTACACATCCCCAGATTTACGAGGGCCTGTCAACCTGGAGATGCTCCAAAACTTTATGCCTCCCCAGAGCAGACGTAGCAAGGAGAAATATTTTTATTTCTCCTCGTTTTTTCCCCTTTCTATAAGTGCTGCATTCTGCAGCACACGTCGAAAGAGGATAAAGCCTCTATGGATTGTTTCTGTGCAGGAAGGGGCAAAACAATCCTGCCAACAACACAGGCACCCTTGCACCTTGGTGCAAGGATACCTGCGTTGGTGCTTGGCTGCCGAAATGGAGCCAGCGCAGGGGGAAAAGACAGAAATACATCACGTTGAATAAATACAGTGATTTCTGTCCTACTCAAAATCCCTGTAAATGTGAGCCTAAGAAATTAGTTGAAAATGTGATGTAACAAGTGCATACATCTCATGAACGTCTTTGCACTTTGCATAATTTAAGAGCAATAGTGCTTGTTTCAGAACAGTTTTTGATCTGTGGATACTCTGCCAGGAAGAAGGACTGGTGTGCTGCTGGAAGGAGTGCCCCTCTGCTAGACTGCCACTCTGAAGGAGCTGGTGCCGTGCTGTGCCAACCTGCTGCCTACTGCCATCTTGCCTGGAGAGAAAGAACTGGACCTGGAACCCATCTTGTACCAGGACCCCAGAGTCACTCAAAGGGCTATTTTTCTTGCACAACATGCATGCTAAAATCATTATGTTTTGGAATTGCTGTGACTAGCTTTCACTCAGTACTAGCTGCTCGGTATCCTACATACCCACAGCGGCATCCCACACAAAGACAGGCAGGTGCACAAAGTGTTATTTTACATACACAGGGTGTTGTTTAACATAGCAAAAAGTTTTTTTTTACTAAAACCACGTTTAAATACATTTTTAAACCGTTTCTCTTCCTATTACTACAAATACATTGTTTTGTTTAGATTGTCACTTACCTTTTTCAACAAACTGCAACAAAATAAAAATACAATACCAAAATGCATATCAGGCAACATTACTATTGTACTGCAACTATGCTTTGCCAGATTTCTGATGTCATTTTCAAACCACATGGCTTCCAAATGCATTGTGTCACTAGAACCAGGTCATGACAGTTACGCCTCCTAACTCATGGTCAGCATTTATATATCCTTTACATGACATGTTTTGCTCTACTTATGCACTACTTATGCTTTCTACTACTTCGTTTCTGTTGATGCGAGGGGAATTTCAAACTTCTTTCTGCTCGGTACAATGGGTCCAATTAGTTGTAGGGAAGGTTATTTTACTGGGTATGAGCATTCCCTGGAGTATGTATGTCACAGAAATTGTGACCTGTTGAAAAATATTGAAAATATTTCAAGGGTATGACATGATCCCTATTTAAAAAAACTCTCACTAAACATATAGGCAACATCAAGGGCCTGATTTAAGAAAAGTGGCGTAGCACCCGGTGCAGTAACACTTTTTTTGTGCCCCCTAACGCCAGCATGTGTTCGACGTATCTAAGATACGGCGCACCATGGCGGTAGTTAGGGGAACTAGCGTCAAAGTTTGCGATGTTAGTTTGGAGCTTCGCAGGATTACTGTAAAACATGTTGACGCTAATCCTGCAAAGCCCATTGAGGCCCATTGTAAACAAATGTGCGCCTCCTTTTAATGCCTGCTCTGAGCAGGCGTTAAAAGTGCTGAAAAAAACTTTTCGATTTCTTTGTACCATTTTTTCGGACCCCCTAGCGGGGTAATGCCCCCTTTGCATACATTATGTCTGTCACAGGCATAATATAGCGCAAAGGGTTACAAAGCGGTGCAATGCATGCATTGCTCCACTTTGTAAATTTGGTGCAGCGATTTTTGCCTCGTTGGGCCACATTAGAGTTTTAAAAAATTATGCTAATGTGGCGCGAGGAAGCGCTTGGGGCTCTTAAATCTGCCCCCAGGTCTGTTATGATAGTTTCAGGTGTAAGTCTTTCAACACTCATGATTTTCCTCCATAAACTTAAACACAGTCATTACAAAAGTTAAGCAATTACATCAATGTCTTGCAGGACGGGGATCAAGGAAAAAACTGATAATAGCACAATGCGTTTCATTATTCTCAGCCTACGTCAACAATCATAATGAATGCTTTTCACTACTTATTCTCCATTTTATAAGTAGTTGTCTAAGACATAAAATACAACCCAGTGAAATACAGGCACCTTCAGTAACCACATGAATACATGTTTTCAAGTCTTTGCCACAAAAACAACACCTGCTCAAATTCATAACCTGCAGCCAAGCATCCTTCACATCATTTGTGGTTAATTAGTCAACTCTAAATCTTCAAAAACTTGAACTCATCTTGGGTCTAACAATCACACCACTTAATCTTAAGTGCTATTGAAAATTGAGACTCCAAATACAGAAAACAGGTTTCCTTCCCTTGAAGCTGTGACATATGAATTTTCCCAATTATTCATAGAATCTGGTGTTCCAAAAACAGTTTACATTTTATTTGTGAGCCAGGGATTACCAATTCGTGCTCTAAGTTCAACAACCTCTGCCTTTGGTTAAATTTATTTAATCTTCCATCCCTGCGAAGACGTAGGCCCATATTTATACTTTTTTAGTGCCTCATTTGCGTAATTTTTTTATGCAAAAGCGGTGCAAACTTACAAAATACAATTATGGCCCATATTTATACCTTTTTAGCGCCGCATTTGCGTCATTTTTTGACGCAACAACAGCGCAAACTTACAAAATACAATTGTATTTTGTAACTTTGCGCCGCTTTTGCGTCAAAAAACGACACAAATGCAGCGCTAAAAAAGTATAAATATGGGCCTTCATTTGAATAATTGCACTATTGCAATTGTGCTGAATAAAGCAGCCCACTTGTGCATCTGTATGCCTACTTTGAAGAATGTCAAGTTTAAAAAAAATGACAATTAAAAATGTATTTCTCTATAGTGATAGTTACTTTGCATGAATCATATTGTGAATTAGACAGCTTTACGCTACCAAAATCCTGCATTTTGATTAGCTCCTACCCAAGAGATTAAGAGCTAGTATTGAGACAAGTTTGATTCCAGCATCAACCCACATATCACTATGCCTTCATACCATAAAAGCTGCCCTCGAAGATCACACCTTTTGAATCATTCACTTTCTTTAACAGAAGTCAGAATGTGTGTTGTTTCTCATCCCTGCTACTACATGTTACTGGTTTTAATTTGCTAGTTGTTGTTTATTTAACTCATGCAGATTTCCTTGTATTCTGCACTGTATTTTACACTGGTGAAATGAACTGCAACGTTCACAAAACATATAATGCAAGTGGATCCAGTAAAAGCCGTGGTCAGCTGAAAAAGTAGAATGAGGTTGTTGGTTTTTCTTGTCATTTTCCAGGGGGTTGGCTCAATGTGTCATCAAATATTTGTTATTATTCTAGAGGTTAAAAAATGTATATTTGTATCTTCAGTCCTTAAGAGGATAGCAATGTTTTGCTGCAGCAATCTGCACTCTATTGTTTTAGCTAGAACGTCCATGCTAGATTTGTTTAGCAAGAATTGTCAATATTCACCAGTGGGTACCAAGAATTTATTTCCTTGCAGTAATTTCATATTTTATTTAACATGTCTTTAATATATTTATTTCATAAGTAATAGTCTATCTTTACTTGTGGCTAATGT